>NC_056751.1:155534891-155612391 GCF_019279795.1 Protopterus annectens
TCAGGTGAGACCAAAGGAAGGTGAACCGGACCTAGACATGCCAGAAAAAAGCAATGAGTATTGCTTTGCTCTTTAACCAGTGTGCTTTCTGAGAGAATTTGAGAGTTATGGGTACTGGGGGAAATACATAAAGTACACCAAGGGGGTGCTAAGCATGGACTACAGCATCTCTTGGTGACTGTCCTTGAGGGGATCAAGGCAGAGAACCTGCTGCATTTGTTGTTGGGGGGAGATACAAAGATCACAAAAAGGTTGACCCCATTTGAGGAAGATCATGTTTGCCATAGTCTGAATTAGAGACCACTCATGAGGCATCAGTTAAACTATGCTGAGCCTGTCTGCTAGAATGTTGTACTTCACAGGAATGTGTGCTGCAGTTAGAAAGCAGTTGGCAGATATCTCCCATTGTCACACTCTCATTGCTTCTGAACACAGTGGGTAAGATCTGGTTCCTCCCTGTTTGCTGATGTACTACACTACAGACATATTGTCCATCTGGATATCAACAGTCCCTTTAGGGAGAAAGTGTGTAGTGTCTGCAATGCTAGAAGGGCTGCTCTTATCTCCAGGATGTTGAGGGCTGCTCTTATCTCCAGGATGCTGATATGTAAGTTGGTCTCCTGAGAAGTCCACACACTTTGGACAATCTGTCCCAGAAAATGCACCCCCACCCCGTACGCGAGGTGCATGTGGTCAACGTGGCACTCAGTAGGGGAAGAACAAAGGGGCGTCCTTGCTTGGCTTCAGGAGAATAAAGCCACCAACAGAGAGAATCTTTGCATACATGTGAAAGTTTGATCAGTTGGTTCAGTGGATGATGGTGTAAAGACCACTGGACTGATGGTGTCCACTGTAAGATTCTCATGTGCAAGAGCACTGTAGGTAATAGGATTATTGTGGCAGCCATCGAGCCCAATGCTCTGAGCAACAACTTTGATGGCGGGTCTGGAATTGCTAGAATCTGTGAGATATGCAGTTTTTAAGGTAGACCCTATGTCTGAAGGGTAGGTAAGCCATAGTTTTGGTTGTGTCCAAATGTGCTCCAATAAAGTCTATCAGTTGGACAAGTAGCAACTGAGATTTTTGCAAGTTGACAGTTATGCCAAGAGTGGGAGCTAGTTGCAACAGGTAGTCCCTAACTTGGATGAGTAGATGTCTGATCAAAGCAGTTAAGAGCCAGTCATCCAGATAAGGAAACATGTGAAATCCCCACAGTCTGAGATGAGCTGAAACTACTGCCATGCATTTGGTGAATACCCTGATAGCTGTGGTGAGACCAAATCGGAGCACTCGGAATTGAAAGTGACTGGTTCCCAGCCTGAAGTAAAGATACCATCTGCAGCGCCTGTTCATTCTGATGTGGTAGTACACCTCCTTCAGGTCTGTCAAGCACATCCATTCATTCATATTCAGAAGAGGTGAGATGGATTGGATCATGACCATCCTGAATTTCAAGTTCCTTACTGACTTGTTCAGAGATGTTACATCCAAAACTGGCCTTAGGTCCCCGGTTTTCTTTAGGACGGACTAAAAAGAACCTTGAATAAATGCCCAATCTGACTTGGTTGGGAGGAACCTCCTGGATGACTCTTTTTTGAAGCAGCTTAGTTGGGCCGGTGCTGAAAGCCTCCAAAAGAAAAGTCTCCTCTGGGTTGGGGTTTTGGGAGGACCATCCACCTTTCTTCGGAGGATCTCTAAGATGCCTGCTAAGGAGACCTCAGGTGGAAATCTGGGGGATTCCTCCCCTTCTTTGAAGGGCGTGTCAGTAGTGACCAATTCATGGGGGGAATCCAAGTGTCACCTTTTACACTTCTTCCAAGGGACCTCCTCGGTAGGGACTCTAGGAAGGCATCTGAAAAAAATCAGGGGTTCCACAGTTGGAAAGGGTTAAAGGCTTTCCAGGACCGGCTGTCCAAGTGGTAGGTGAAAGGTCTCACTCACAGATCCCATGAAGGTGATGACTGGATTCAACAGTGGGAGAACTGGGAGTTCGAAAGTGGTATGTGAAAGGTCTCACTCACAGATCCCATGAAGGTGATGACTGGATTCAACAGTGGGAGAACTGGGAGTTCGTGGTGGTAGAAAGGATACTCTCCCACCCTAGGGAAGGCAGACATACTACAAGGATCTGACAGTTGTCCCTCCAAAGCAGAGGCTGTCAGAGTAGACTTCTCTAGAGCCCCCACAGTCCCAATGGTAGATGAGAGGTCTCAGTCACAGATCCCATGAAGGTGGTGATTGGATCCGACAGTGGGAGAACCAGGAGTTTCCTAGGGTGGGAGAGGACCCTCTCCACTACCTAAAAGGAAAATGGACTACGAGGATCCGAAAGTTGTCGCTCTGTAGCCGAAGCTGTTGGAGCAGACTTCTCTGGAGCCCCTGCAATCCTCTACTCTGAATGGGGAGTTGAAGCCAAGCTGTCAAATGTCGATGCTCCGAGGGGAAGCGACCACTCTAAAAACTCTGAAGTCGAAGCAAGTCCCCCAGACTCTACGTCTAAGCTTTGGCTTTGAGATGCGCTGGGTCCTGACACGGTCAGTGCTGAGTGCATCAGGGAGGTACTCGGACACGAAGTCGACCAGATCCAACACCTTGAGACCATCTGATCTGACAACTCCGAAGCAGGAGGTCAGATCAGAGAAGGGGCTACAGGGTGGAAGGCAGAATTGTCTGCTCACAGATCTGGAATGAGACAGAGCTGGCAAAACACCATCTGGATTTGTGTCTTGAGAAATTTCCTCAGTCTATCCATCTCATGCTCGGACAAGCTGTGGGAAGGCCTGACAGGAGGACGCTGAAGGTGGCTTGGACACTCTCTTGGGAGATGCCTCCTTGAGTAGAGGCCTCTGCACATATACACCCAGCTCTGAAGTGACTGGGCAAGCACAAGGGGTCAAAGAGGGAGAGACTAGTAATGCCAGATCTGAATATCTTGGTTCTGAGGTTTTCTGAGCCTTTTTTTGGTAGCTCAGTGGAGGACCTCTCATGGGAACACTTTCTATGCTCCCTTGCAGACTAGCTTGTTCCTACGCTCCACTAGCTCTTGCAAATTAAAGCCTTTTCAGACTCCACAAGAACTAATTATGTGCACTGGGCCTAGACAGCAAATGCACTACTTGAGGGCATCAGATAAGGGAATCTTGTGCCCACAGGAAGTGTGTTTCTTAAAACCCAAAGGTTTATCTGGATTCTCAGCCATGATAAAACCAAAAACTAGCAACCAGAACTAGCAAAAACAGAAAGGAGGAAGACAAAGAAGAATGAAAGGACCATACTGCAGAAAGCATTTGAAGAAAACTAGCTATAGCAAGCAAAGCTAAGAGAGGAAAGGATAGCAGGAAATAAAGAAACACGGCCAAAGGCCAACTTAAAGATTTTGACCAGAAAACTTAGGAGCTCAAGAGCAATAGAACCTCAATGCTTGTCAGATGAGCGGCAAACAAGATCTGAAGTAATCAGGGAGAAAATGAGGCATTTTGGGGTGGAGAGGTGGAGCTGGAGGTTCGGATCCAAAGCTTGTAAAGTGGCAGAGTTGGATTTGAGGGTCGGATCTGAAACCCACAGGTTGAGGAACAAATGAAAATGACATCATATTACCGGTTTGAGATACATAGTCATGTAATAAATGTCTCCACAGTCATTAGAATGTTTCAGGTTGCTAAGCTGTACTACACTCTTATTATTGGATTGGAGTACACGATTTCTGCTCAGCATGGCAGAATAAGGCTCATACCAAGAGCATACTATCATAACATTATCCATCCATTCACAACCCCTTTTTCCCATTCTTGCACATAGGATCATGGTGTCACCTCAACAGTGACAATCATGTAGAGCCAAGTTTTACACCGCCTAATGGCTAGCCATGTTGCAGTGGTTCTCCCACACCACACACTTGCACGTACACTCATATCTATGGCCAATTTAAGGTATCTGATCAACCTACTGTATATCTTTGGAATGTAGGAGGAAACCAGAGCACCCATAGGAAACCCATGCAGACTTCACAGAAAAGACACCCCAGCTGAGAATCGAACCAAGGAACCTCTTGCTGTGAGGTGAAAATGCTTTCCACTGCACCACTGAGCTGCCCATAACATTATATCAGAAGTAAAAAGTCACATATAGCTCTCAAGAAAAAAAAAAAGGGATTTGTTTCAGGTGTAAAGTACAGTTTTGTACCTACCATAACTGTAGATGTTCGAGTGTAGACACTGCTGCAGTCATTACATTTGGGTTATCCTGCCGTCAGACGGTTCCTCAGCCGGCCCGAGTTCCAAAGTCTTGGTCCGGCGTCGGTTGCTGTCGCCTCCTCCCCAACGTCAGTGCGACAGGGATATATAAGATGCAGCCGACGCCATTTTCTTCAGTTTTTCTTGCCCCAGATGTCAGGTGCCCCCAGATAGGTAGGCAATTCAAATTGCTAATAAAACATACATAAGAAATGCAAACAACATGCTTGCAGCTACCAGCAAATACTCCCCATAGGTAGTAAAAGGTAGAGGAACTAGGTACATACTAGCCAGTAAGAGGGGAAGGAGGGAGGGTAACCTGGACTGTAGCAGTGTCTACACTCGAACATCTACATTTATGGTAGGTACAAAACTGTACTATGTTCATCGTGTGACACTTCTGCAGTCATTACACTTGGGTAGAATCCCAAAGCTGAGATAGGGTGGTTGGTTCTATAAAGCATTAGGGGTGGCTATAAGGCCCTGCAGCACTGCAGAGGTGAAGCCAGCTCTGGATTTAGAGTACAGAGGCAGATGGTAATGCTTGGTGAAGGTATTTACAGAACTCCATGTTGCTGCTTCCAAAATATCCTTGGTAGGTACTCCTCTGAGGTAGGCAGTTGAAGTGGCTGTTGTCCTGGTGGAGTGAGATCTAATGTTGTTAGGTACAGGTTTTCCATGGTGCGTATAGCAGAAACATATGCAATGTCCTATCCATTTGGAAATAGTCTGTTTTGAAATAGCTTTTCCCTGTGCTGCTGCAGCATATGCTACCAATAACTGCTCAGATTTTCTGAAAGCTTTGGTTTTGTCCAAGTAGAAGCGTAACTGCCTGTGAATGTCCAATGAATACAAAAGTCTTTCCTCTTTATTCCGTGGTTCTGGATAAAAAGTAGGCAAGTGAATGGTTTGGTTTAGAGAGACACTTGAAACCAGCTTAGGCATAAACATAGGGTTAATTCTTAAGGACACCCTGTCCTGGTGGAAAATGAGGAAAGGTTCCACTGCCATTAGTGCCTGTAATTCTGAAACTCTTCTTGCAGAAGTTATTGCCAGGAGCAGAGCAGTTTTCCAAGAAATGTATTGTAATTCTGCCGTGCTAGCTGGTTCAAAAGGAAGTAAAGTTAATTTTTCCAAAACAAAGTTGAGGTCCCAAGTTGGAGTAGGTGCTTTACGGGGTGGTCTTATGTTTTTAGCCTCTCTGAGGTACTGTTTTAGCAAAGGATTAGAGAAAATTGGTGGATCCGTGTTGTAATGTGCAGAGATGGCCGAGGCGTGGATCTTGATGGATGAAAAGGAGAGGCCTTTGTCCAGCATCTCAGTCAAATATTGTAGTATCTGTGGAATTTTTGGCACAAGAGGATCAAGGCTGTGAGCCTGGTTCCAGGCACAGAATCTCTTCCATTTATCCGAGTAGGGTTTCCTGGTATTAGGCCTTCTGGCCTCCAGAATGACATCCATAACTGCTTTGGAGAAAGGCATTGCTTGCGTAGCTAGGGAATCTTCCATGCAGCTAAGTTTAGTGTCTTTACCTGGCTGTGGGGTAACTGATTGTTGTGCTGAGACAGCAGATATGGTATTTGAGGCAAAATCCAGGGCGGTCCTTGTGCTAAGTTTTTTAAGATTGGGTACCAGTGCTGGCGTGGCCACTCTGGTGCAATCAGGATCATTTTTGGCTCTTCTTGCCTGGCTTTTATGAGTACCTTTGGGAGAAGAGGCAGTGGCGGAAAAGCATATACTTGTAGGTTTGTCCAGCTGAATAAGAGGGCATCCACTTTCCATGCTTGCAGATGGTAACTCCTTGTGCAGAATTTCTTTAGCTGGCAATTCATTGGGGAGGCAAACGGATCTGTGTCCGGGCTCCACCATTTCTTTGTTATCATTCTGAATATTTGAGGATTCAATTCCCATTCGTGGGGATCCATGATATTTCTGCTGAAGTCGTCTGCCAGTGTGTTTTTCTCTCCTGGCAGGAATTGTGCTTGTAGATGAACTTGATAGTTTATAGCTGTGTTCCACAAGGTCATGGTTAGTCTGCAGAGGGGGTAGGATTGAGTGCCCCCTTGCTTGTTTATGTACCACATAACTGTGGTGTTGTCTGTCTTTAGTAGTAGTTGTCCTGGATGCAACAGGTCCTTGAAAGCTATAAGGGAATTTTGTACAGCTAGCATCTCTTTTTGATTGATGTGAAGATGCCTTTGTTCTGCGGGCCACTTGCCCTGAATACATTTTCCTGCCATGTGTGCTCCCCAGGCGTAATCCGATGCATCTGTTGTCAGTGTTTGCCTGGCTGTGGGTTGAGTGAAAGGCTGTCCCTTGTTGAGGTGACAAGCTTGAGCCCACCATCGAAACTCCTGTTGAAGGCAAGGTATTAGTGGTATAACTGTTTCCAAACTTTGACAGTGCTGAGACCATACATTCTTTAGGTACCATTGTAGTTTCCTCATATGCAGTCTGGCATATGGAATTAGTAGTATGCCAATTGTGATAAAGTGCCAGTTTTCCTCCCAAAGGGGCTGCCAAGAGTGAGTTGTCTGGCAGCTGGAGTGGGAAGTCATTGGGGCTGTTTTTTATATGGTTGGTGCCTGTCTTCCCCTTCTTTCTGGCCTGATGCACCCCATTGTCGAGGCCTGTAAGGACCTTGTGGTTGGCCTCTACCTCTTGGCCATCTGCATCTGCCCCTTTGAGGTCTGTCATTAACTGGAAAGGACCAATTCTTTGTTGGCCAGTTTCTACTAAATCGAGGAGGCTGAATCTGTAAGAAATCCTTCACTGTTTGCATAGATTTTGCCTTATCCTCCATTTTCTTTAATACCTCTTCTGTCTTAACTCCAGATAAAACATCCTGCTGTAAAGATGTATCCAGTAATTTAGCTTTAACATGATCTGGTAACGTATGTTCTTTTAACCATGCATGTCTTCTAATGACAGAGCCTGTAACTGCTGCTCTGCATGAGGCCACTAAAGAATCAAAACCACATTGCAAAGTATGCTTTCCCACTTGTTCAGCGGCATGCAATAAATCCTGCATTTCTTTAAAATTAGGAGGATCTGTATCTGGAAGCATTTTTTCTTTCAACTGAGACATCAAAAATTGCTAATATTTTAGCATGTGAAAATGGCAATTTAAGGCTCTCATTGCTAAAGTTGCAGACGTATATATTTTCTTTCCCCATCTGTCTAGTGCTCTGGAATCTCTGTCAGAGGGAACTGGGTTCTTTGCTGATGAGGCCTTAACCCCTTTGGGTCCCTGAGAAATAGTTTCGGGATCAGCAACAGGGCTTTTATACAGAAATTTGTGAGAGTCATGGACTCTGTAATATCTGTCGGTTTAAGTGGAGCTGGAGGTAAGGAATCAGGATTTAAGCTGGATTCAGTGCACACATCATCCACAATATCTAGCACTGGCAGAATAGCCAGGGGTCTGTGTTGAGGTAATAATAGGAAGTCTCTAAGCCTTTTATTGGATTCTGAGTAATCCTGGCCTTCCCAATGGAAATGCTCCCTCATGGTATGTAAGGTTTCCCCAAAGGAGTAGTCCTCAGGCAGAGAGGCTGATGGAATAGATTCCTCAGCATCAGAATCCTCATAAGGGGGTAAAGAGTATCCCAATATGCTGCCAAAGTAATGTCGGGCAAAATCAAACCAACGTTTAATAGTGCGCTTATTAAACCTAGCATAAAACCGACAACCAGTAACGTCGTGGTCTGGGCCTAGGCATGGGTTACAATAAGAATGGAAATCCTTATGAGGTATTTGATTCCCACAAGAAATACAGTTGTTAACTTTTACTGACATCGGTCTGAGGCAAGAAAAAGTTTCCCCAACGGGATACTTAGCTTTGTAGAAGACTTTGGTTCTGGATTCGGAATGAAAATCTCAGGAGTACGCTGACCGGCACTTGCGAACTGCTTTTGTTTCGGGTACCGCGCGGCAAGAAAGACTGAAGAAAATGGCGTCAGCTGCATCTTATATACCCTTGTTGCACTGACGTCAGGGAGGAGGTGACAGCAACCGACGCTGGACCAAGACTTTGGAACTCAGGCTGGCTGGGGAACCGCCTGATGGCAGAATAACCCAAGTGTAATGACTGCAGCAGTGTCACACGATGAACATCATGCTAGGTTTCACTCTGTGTTGTCTGAAGCAGACAAATTAGTAGGGGCAAATTCAATGAGGAAATGTATTTAAATCCTTTGTGGTAGAATTACAGTTCTATGTGCATTTTATAACAGAGTATATTCAATTATAACTTCCAGTAATTCTATTATAAACTTTTAAAGGAGAACTGACATATGGCATTTTATGTGTCGCTATCAAATGCAAGTGTTCATAGCTCTTTTGCTGTCATGGTCTGACATTTTGCTTATTCAGTTTCCACCAGAGGAGTACGTGACTTCTGCATAAGCTGGGTTTTGCAGCAACAGTTCAGAATACATCAGAAGTAAAAATCATACCCAACAAAACAGAGCAGATTGCTATAGTTTTCAAATTATGCAGGTAAAATCCAAGAAAAATACTGAAGGCACAAAAGAACAGACTTGTCAAAAGTGAGCAAGCCTTTTTTTTATTCAAAAAACATTTATAAGCATTTTTGTCCAAACTAACCATGGCTTTTTGCAGGCAGTGGATTTCTCAATCTTAAATAACTATTTTAAACAAAGTCATCATTTAAATATCCTAAAAGATATGTATTCTGTTTTAGGAGGTTGTGGTCTGGAAAAAAAAAACACTGCACCAAACCAAGACAAAAAGAGCAAGTCAATGCACCACTAAGAGCAGTGTAAGGCGAAGCCAAGCAGGAGAGAGACTATGGAGAGAGTTTTAACTAACTGAGAAGCAGCAGCATAAAAATTAAAAATAAATAATTAAAAAGTTAAACTAAAGAACAGAAGGATTACAAATGAAATAGAATGTCTGCTACCTCTCATTAAGTCATGTCTTAGTAAAATGGAGAGGTGGGCCATTAAACGAAGACGTCCCTAATTTTAAACCGAAGTCTGTATCATGACAGGAACACCATCAAAGGTAATTGTGAAAGTTATACTTTGTGTGTGGGGTAGCCACCTTTGTTACAACAAAATTTTAGAAAGGGTGTAGGCACCTCTGCTGCAACATAAAATTTTAGAAAAGGAAGTTAGAGGCATTCATGAAGGAAATAAACTTAACAATGAAGCCCTTAATGAGCTATAACAGCAGATTTGTATAAATAAGAGATTATGAAGTAACTGGTGTGGGGTATGGGGACATGCCACAGGGCTAGCCATCTGATGCTTAAAACTAGAAGCCTGAGAAATTACAATTTTAGAATGCTAAAACCAAGGAATTTAAACACTGATTTTACACAGAAAAGAAATGGCCTGAGGCACCAGTGCAAATTGTAGCGGCTGTGGTCCATCAAACATGTTTACTAAAGTGTAGGTAAGCAATTAAAGTGTAGCAGATAAAACAAAAAGCACACATACTTGGGTTCATAGCTTCATAGGCAAGTACTAAGGAAGCTGCCCTTGCAGGCCAGTTTAAGCCTAGCCATTTTCCTTTTTGGTACTTGAATTAATATATCCTGTTTGGTTTTAGATTGGTCTTATCCATCCCATGGGTGATAACTTTTAGTTATGTACTCACCATAACTTCAGATGTTTGGGATCCATCTCGCCTACATTCTGTACTGATGGGCTCGGAGCCGATCCTCGGCACGTTTATGCTATAGAGCGAGGCCTCTTATTGGCTGAGCTATCTTTATCCCAGGATGCACCACCACTAATCCCCCAGATCTTGTTTGTCCGCATACATGCACACATGCACAACTTGATTATATAACATTGTTAGATGTTTCAAGATGAAACAACAGGATTCGGACCTTCTGATATCCTCTGATCTCCAAGGAAGGGGAAGGAGGGTGGGTTATTAGAATGGATGGATCCCAAACATCTGAAGTTATGGTGAGTACATAACTAAAAGATGTTATGTGATCCTATCTCTACATTCTGTACTGATGGGACAGCCCCTAGCACCTAAATCCCGGGTGGCTCATTGGAAAACACTCCTGAGCACTGTGGAACCAAATGAAGCTCGTCCTCTAGATGCCACATCTAATTTGTAGTGGGAAATGAAGGTGTGCGGGAAGACCATGTAGCAGCACAAATGTCACTAATAGCAAGCTTAGAATGAAATGCTATCAAGTAGCCATAGCCCTTGTAGAATGAGCCTTGACAGAGGTAGAAATCTCTTTGTTAGAATAAAAATAAGCTTGAGAAATACAGTCCCTGATCCATTTGGCAATAGTGACCTTTGTGACAGCTTTGCCCAATTTGTTATCTGCAAAGGATACAAACAACTGATCTGTTTTCCTTGTTTGTTTGGTCCTGTCTAGATAAAAACGTAACTGTCTGTGTACATCTAGTGTGTGGAATATGAACTCCGCCTTGTTAGAGTATTTTGGGAAAAACTGGAAGCTCTAACGATTGTTGTAAGCAGAAAGTAGAACAAACCTTAGGGACAAAGGAAGGATTTGGTCTGAGGGATACTCTGTCCTTGTGAAAACCAAGTACGGGGGTTTTACTGACAAAGCTTGAAGCTCTGAAACTCTTCTGGCAGAAGTAATCGCCACCAGAAAAGCTGCCTTCCATGATAGAAACTTTAAATCACATGTAGCTGCCGGTTCAAAGGGAAAAGAAGTTAAGGCGCGTAACACTATATCAAGATCCCATGGAGGTGCAGGATGAGAAATCGGGGGTCTCAATAGAGAAGCACCTTTTAGGAAGGTCTTGCACAATCTGTTGCTCATTAAAGGTGGGTCTATGGATTCGTGAAAATTAGAAATTGCTGCCAATTGTACCTTGATGGTAGAAACTGAAGAGCCTTGATTGAAAAGAGAAGTCAGAAATTTTAGTACTTCTGCCACGGGAATAGAAATGGGGTCCAGGCCCGGAGTTGAGCCCAAATAGCAAATCTTTTCCATTTGCTAGAATACAGTTTCTTTGTAGCAGACTTATGGGCGAAGATAATATGTGTACAACATCTGGATCCAATGTATGACTCCTAACTATCGAAGAGGAGGAGCCAAGCGTCAATTTTAAGGTGTGTAGGGACTGGTGGAATAGTCCCGACTGATGAACCAGTAGGTCTGGTATCTGATCCAGAAACCATGGACCTTGCAGGGCATGTTTCCGAAGATAGGGGAACCACACTTGACGAGGCCAGTAAGGAGCAATTAAGATTAGTTTGCTCCTCAAGAGAGATGCCTTTTGAATCACTCTGGGAAGGAGAGGAACTGGAGGGAAGGCATAAAGCAAGCCGGTGGGCCGATGGACTAATGCGTCCATGGGGCTCTTCCCGAGCCGGGTTAGGGAGAAGAATTCTTCCATTCAGAGGAGTCGCAGAGGTCGCAACACGGAACTCCCCATTCGCTGAAAATCTGACTTGCAACTGTCATATTCAGAGACCATTCGTGAGGAGAGAGGATGGTCCTGCTCAATCTGTCGGCTATCACATTGGACTTGCCCGGTATGTGAGTAGCCACTAGGAAGTGTTGGTGGAGACTGCCCATTCCCAAACCCTCATGGCTTCTCTGCAAAGAGGATAGGATCTGGTCCCTCCCTGTTTGTTCAGGTACCAAACAACTGACATGTTGTCTGAGTGAACGGCAATCACGCCTTGAGGGAGATAATCGTGAAGGGCTTGAAGGGACAGAAGTACTGCCCTCATTTCCAAGATGTTGATATGAAGCAAAATCTCTTCCGGATGCCATTTGCCTTGGACTGACCTGCCCAGGGAATGTCGCCCACCGGGAGGCGTCCGTGGTCAAAGTGGCCGGAGGAGGTAGAACAAAGGGTCGCCCCTGATCCAAGTTGAAGGGCACTAGCCACCAGCGAAGGTCCCGGCTGCAAGATTCCGTGATCCATACAAGGTGGTTGAGGGGGAGTTCCTGAAAGGACCACTGAGCTGAGAGGAGCCACTGGAGAATCCTCATGTGCAACCTTGCCAAGGGGACTAGAAGAACCGTGGGGACATGGATCCCAATAGCTGCAGGACCATTCTGGCTGGGGCTTTGGATCTGGAAGTAAGGCTCGAACTTGAGCTTGTATGGTTTGTATTCTGTCTGTAGGTAGGTAGACCCGCATTTGGTTTGAGTCTATCTCTACCCCTATGAATCTTATTCGTTGAGATGGCAGCAACACAGACTTTGGCCAATTGAAGGTGATTCCAAGGATTGCCCAGTGATATGGTGGCTTGTAGGCTCCAGAAGTAGATGCTTGGAGGTGGCAGTTAGGAGCCAGTCGTCTAGATACGGAAACACCTGGAATCCTAGACTTCTCAGGTGAGCAGTCACGACTGCCAAACACTTGGTGAACACCCTGGGGCTGTGGTGAGACCAAAGGGCAGCGGAACTGAAAATGACTGCCTCCTAGGCTGAAGCGCAGATGTCTCCTGGACGATTGATGTACCATGATATGATAATAAGCGTCTAGCTGAGATCTATGGAGCACATCCAAACACCTTTCTCCAGCAATGGGAGAATGGTTTGTAGGGTGACCATTCGAACTTGGACTTTCTGACTGAACGGTTTAGGATGCTGAGGTCCAAAATGGGCCTCAAGTTTTGGCACCAAAAGAATCTTGAGTAAGTCCCTAATCCGATATGGTCTGGGGACCGGTTGGATGACTCATTTTGCAGCAGCTTTGAAACTTCTGAGGCTGCGTATCCCATTGACTGGGTGGCGGGTCCGGGATTTTTGGACTGAGGGGTGAGAGAATGGGATGGAGTAACCTCCGGCGATAATCAAGCACCCATCGGTCCTGAGTGATACCTTCCCAGGCCTTTAGGTGCTTCGAGAACGGCCCCGACTGGCTCCGAGCAGCACAGCCGGGCAATCCCTCAGGGACTATGAAAGGCTGAAGAGTCACGAAAGGACTCCAGGTCTCCAGTGTTGCGAGGGCCTCTGCCGCCTCTCCTCTGCCTCTGGAAGGTGAATCCTCCTGCTGAGAGGGTAAGGCTTCTGAGATCTGAACCACATTTTCCCTCCTCTTTAGCCTTGGGATAAGGAGTGGAAAATCGTGCCCCCCTGGCAGTCAGAGTCTTACCCTCCTGTTCACAGTGGGTTAACCTTGGGTCCAAACAGGAGGACCCATCAAAGGCTGCAAATGAAGACTTAAAGGTCTCCAAGGACACAGATGGAGCCAGGCTTGTCTCCGAGAGCAATGCCTGTACCGCCATTCTGCTCGCCCCCCCGCTCACGCCTGGCAGATAAGAAATGAGCCTCATGGATGAGTTCAAATGGATGACATTGTAGCCAGCTGAGAGCCAACCATCTGGGCCAGCTCCTCAGGCAGGTTACCCAAGAGGGTATCGGATAGCTCCTTAATCAGATCCCTCTGAAACCTGGTGAAGTGAGCAAGGTAGTTCAAGGACCTCAGTGTAAAGGCCGCTGAACTGAGGGTGCGCCCTGCATCGATCCATGCTCCTAGACTCCTTATTAGGAGGATGGACGGACATAGAAGCCTCTGCTACATCTTGCTGGGTAGCAGATGCCACCACCAAAGCATCTACAGCCACACCTTTAGTAAGGAACTCTCTATCAGGGGGCGCCGAGAAATTTGTTGTTCCACAGAGTCTACAGATCAAATCCAAGAGCTCGTCGGGCGGCAGAGACACCCAGGAGGCGGACGGCTGAGCCCAAGGCCTTCAGGAACACCGACTCATCAGCAGAGGGAGGTTTGGACTGCCAGCCTGTTTTAGGGCTTCCAGGATGTCTGCAAAGGAGACCTCATCCGAGGATCTACTTGGGGACCCTTCTGCATCATCGAGATCAGTGTCGGATGTCAGGGACTCATCAGAGTCAACGTTTCCTGGGAGGTTCTTCCAAGAGGCTTCAGAAGGACCTCCAGGAGGGGAGAAACCCCAGCGGGTAACCTGAGGCCCAGGGGCTCCGACAGGGGACTGCAGTCTCCAAATGTAGGGAAGGAGCTGGAGAAACCGTGGAGGTAGCCAAGGAAGATTTGGCTAAAGCACTCCTCATAGCCCTGAAGGCGGGACCACCAGAATCCTGGGAGGGTCCCACCTCCATTAAACAGTGGACGCACTCCCGCCGACCACCAAGAGGGAGACTTGGGACCCAAGCATCAATCCTCCCCAGGGCCGAAGGAAGAAGTCCGTGTACTGAACTCCGACCCAAGAGCCGGAGTTGGAGCAAGGGTCAGGCCCGACCCTAACACCTCCACAGGTTCCACCAGCACCGGCTCCAATGGTGGAGGAGGAACCACAGTAGGAGTGGACCATCGCCAAATGGGCTGGAGCCGAAACCAGCTTTTGGAACACCGGAGACTGGAAGAGTCGGAGCACCCTGTCGATGTCCGAATCAGATATCTTGGATGATCTAGAGGATACCGATCGGGCCCGAACCGATTTCTCCATCGGCTCTGAAGGGCTCGGGACTGGCTCAAGGACTCAACAACCATCGGCTCAAGAAGGTTTCAGGGAATTTGCAAGTCGATAAGGACGGGAAGAGTCTGAGCCCCAATATCAGTGGAGCTGATGAGGGTGACCCGCCTCGATGCCCCAGACCTCGGCTCAAACCAGAGGGGTCGAGGCTGGAGGCATCGAGGCAGACCATTCCCCCCTCGCAAGTCCGTGGAGCCGATGGAGAAGTCTGCTTAGCTTTTCGGTCGGTTCCGACTGACTGGTCTTTAGAAGGAGACGGAGAGGAAGATAAAGCCTCCTCGGAAGGCTTGATTAATCCCTTGAGGATTAATTTGTTTTTCCTCTCCTGGAGGACTCTAGAAGAGAACGCTGTGGCCACGCTGGCATTACACTCTTGTAGGTGTTTAGCACCTAAGCAATAGACGCACGAGGAGTGGTCGTCCGTTATGGACATTTTAAACCCACACCTCGTGCATTTCTTAAATTCGGAGGGTTTGTGTTCTTTAGACATAACTATCTAAGTGAAAAACACTAGACTCAGTTAAATACAACAAGTTTTAACAAATATAAAGATTAACAAATATAACCACAAAATATATATATATTTTTTTTTTTTTTAAAACTAAACAGTTAGTAGACAAAAAACGAGATAAAGAGAGTCAAGACCCTCTAACTTAAACGGGTACTTGACCCAAGAAGATACACAAACAGCAAAGTAACAGGGGAAGGCCCCTCTAACTAAAACGGGAAACCTTCCCTGACTAAAAAAAATCACGAATTTACCCACAAAAATTCACCAATCACACCAATATAACAACAATAGCTGTTAAAACAGCTTTTGGGTTCAAAATAAGGAAATTTGTGACAGGAAAAAGCCTAATAAATAGTACTTAGCCCAGCCAATGTTGAGACCACGTCTAAGCTTGTTAGTGGCAAACGAGATCTGGGGGATTAGTGGTGGTGCATCCTGGGATAAAGATAGCTCAGCCAATAACAGGCCTCGCTCTATAGCATAGTCGGAGCCGAGGATCCCCATCAGTACAGAATGTAGGCGAGATAGGATCACATAACATCTATAGGTTATCCCTAATCAAAGTAACCGGGATCATACCATAGATAATTTGACTAGACCTAAGCATGGGATAAAGCATTTAGGAGCTGCCACTGTCCATTAGTAGTTAATGGACAGATACATTTTCTATTACCTATCCATAGATCAAAGTTGAGCTTGAATACGGACAGGGATGAGCTTTGTTTTACATGGATGGGGAGTCCGTTTCAGAGTATTGGTATCTTCTGCGAGATACACCTGTCCCTCAAAACTTCTCTGTTAATGTTGCAGAAAAGGTTTAGATGCCTGGAACAAGTATTTCTGATGCCATTTGACTTGCTAATGTATAGTAGATACATGAGTGTTGGGTTGGAGGATGGCTTGTATGCCAGACACAGGTCACCTCTTAGTAGTCTGTAGGACACAGAATATAATGACAGGGCCTTGAATTGGCCTGTGTACAACATAGTGTTTGAGCCTTGTATCCTTATAACAAAGGTATCTCTGTGGGTGTTCCAGTTGTTGACTGTGTCTGGACAGACACATGCCAAAGGGGGAATTATACTCAATGATTGGCCTAATAAGGGCCAAGTAAAGGGGGGGGGCAATGACATCTCTATATCTAGACCCAATCCTTTTGTCTAGAAAGATACAAACAGAATTATACAAAATGCCCCCATATTAATAAGGAGAAGATCCAGTATGTTATCCCTTACAAGGGTATAGAATAAAATGTATACAACTCTGAAAGCAAATTTGCCAAGCTGAAAAGTAACAGTCCACCAATGAATAGAATGGATGATAAGTCAACCAACTGCCACAAATGACAGTGATCAGGAAGAAGCCTGGAAGTGATGCCTTCTATGACAAAGTAATGTGATGGTGTAAATAACCTCTATAAGAATACCACTGAGCAAAAAGGTTTGTAACAATATTTTTAAATACCTATATTAAATTATCACTTAAGACATACATTATACATCACGTTTTCTTTCCATCTGTCATCAGTACAATATCACATACATTTCTCAATTCCTGCCTTCCCTTAAACTTCTCTCCACCTCCTGAATATAATCCTGCATGCACTGTTCTCACAAATTCCATTTTTTCTATACAATTTGTTCCTTACCTTTTCTAAAGATTTCCTTTTTGGTTCTTTTACCTCTTTCACAATATTCAGTGCTTTAAATACCAGGAAATTAAAATCAAAGTCTAAGCCAACGATAACTGATTTTTTGGGGGGGTCAACAGAATTAAGGCCTTACTATGCATAGGCAATTTAAATCTGGTGTCCCAGCTCAAAATAATAATTCCCTTAATTACAGCCATATGCCCCCTCTCATATTTCTGAGAGTACTTTGCAGTTATTTTTTAAAATCTGCCAACTTGTTACCGTCCTAAAACACGTGTTCCCATTTACATATTTCTTCCCCATCACACCTCAAACATTTGCAATGCACCTTAAGAAAAAAAAAATCTTTGAAGTCTACTTGTGGTATAAAAGTATCTTTGCAAGCACTTCCAAGCAAAAATCCTAAACCTTCGGGACTTTGATGCATATTTGGGAAACCTACATATGTCCTCCCATTGTTCCCTTGTAAATTGCTTTTCCCACCTCTCTTCCCGATCTTTTCTAACCTACTCTGATTGATTCTTATAATTACTGTGCAATATTTTATATGTCCTAGAAGTTATAACTTTTTAACAGCAGCAGCTTCTATTCTAGATTCGACTAAAACTCTACCACAGCAGGTCTTTCACTTAGAACTCCCTAATTCCTTTTTTCTTTGTCTAAACTCTACTATCAATCCCAGTTAGGGAAAGCAGTCTCTAACCTGCAATCAAAAAATCTTTTTGGCCTCATCCCACTCTATTACCTTTCTGTCTCAAGTCATTTGTTCCCAACACCTTGATTCCTTTTCCTCCAGTAAATTCCAGCCCCCTCTTGCCTATTTTCTGAACCTTTAACTGCAGTCATCCCTATTGACAAAATCTCCTTTCTCTATTCCCATCTTGGTTTATGTCTTAGAACACCATCCGTAGCGCTATGAATATAATATCGTGTGGTTGTTATTATTCTGAAGGATATGCGTACAAAATCCCAACCTCTACTTCTTCCCTTTCCACTTCGAAGTATAACCTGCTTCTGTTATGTATATGAGCCTTTTAATATGTAAATCTAAAATATCCATTCAAATCAGGCAATCCTAAACCACATTGTTCTACTGGATTGACTTATCCCACTGAACTCTTGCCCTCTTTCCCTCCCAGGTAACTTCCTTCAACTTGTCATTAATTGCTGTCCAAAACTTCTCTTCTGGTTGATAAAAATATGTCTGACCTGTATATAACATTAAAGGGACTAAAACATTTTCAGTGCTTGCTTCTCATCTGTATACATAAGCAAAAGCTTCCTGTTTCTAAGTTTTTGTATCAACTTTTGTTTAGTCTCTTCCCACATAACATTATATTGTGTTCCCTTAAATTACTGAATCAATTCTTGTGTGGGTAGATAGTTTACAGCTATGAACTTTGTTTTAAGTTCATTAATTTTATGTCCCAAAAAACTTAAAACTGTTTGAAAATGTTCTATAACACTGAAATGTCCATTTCTGGATTTATCAAGTGTAAAATAATATGAAATGCAAATAAAACTTTTATTGATTACCATTCCAGTTATATCTTTGAATTTTGTGAGTCCCTTATTTATTTATTTTTTTTGCTAGTGACTCAAAATATAAATAAATAAAGGGGAAAAGAGGAGACCCCTGCCTGGTTCCTCTGTTTAAACACAGTTTGTTGGAAAGGTACCCTGCTACCTTAATTCTTGTCTCATACCCTTTATATATCATCCTAATTAACTCTATTATTCTATCAGAAAATGCAAATGTTCCCAATGTCTCACTCATGAAATCCCAGCTGGGTCTGACGGGTCCTTACCTCTTAGTGTAATATAGCCGCCACTGCTTTCTTCCAAGATGTTAGTGCTTCGCCTACTTTTAAAATATTGTTAAACAAAATCTTCCTGATCTTTATCACTTTTGTCCCTCCTGCCTTCCTACCTTCTACAGGAATACCATGTGTTCCTGCAGACTTCCTTGCAGATTGATTATACATCACCATTTTTATATCTCCCCCCCATCTTAACAATTAGTTGTTGAGCCTCATCTACCTCTAACCTTGGTATAATTAACTCTTAAATAAATATTTCCATTTGTGCTATTTCTTGGTTTCCACATTTCTCTGCCTTATACAAATTTTCATAAAATTTCTGACCTCTCTCAAATACCTCTAAAGGAGATTCCCCTTATTCTCCAGTACTTTAACCTTCGTCAACTCTCTAAATAATTCCTATTACATCTTAACCACATCTCTTTCTCTTTTATTCTACCACATTTTTAAACTCCATTTTCATTTTATGCCATTTACTAGCTATCACTTCTGAAAAACTTTCCATCTTCTCTAGAATAATTTCCACAATCCATTCCTTAAATTCCTCTCTTTTAATAGGTAGGTGAAAAATTACTAGTGTCTTATATTTACTTCATTACCCTACAGTTTTATTTTAGTTTTTATTGGTGCATGATCTGAAATAGTCATCAGATGTAGGGTGACGCTTTCAATTAAATGCACATGCTCCTGTGAATTTCTAATCCAGCCCAGTTACTGTACTTTGGGGAATAATATGCAAATTCTGTCAGAGTTCCTACCACTAAATTCATGTTTTCCTTACCAAATATTTTCATACATTTCTTCAGAAATCTACCCACATTTGTTACATTTTCCCTTTTAAGTCCCCAGTACATGCTCACTACTGCAAATCAAGTTCCAGTCCCCACCTGTAAGTAATATTCTCTGTTGAAAGCTGATTACTTCTCCCAGAATTTTCTAAAGCTCCATAACAACAGTTTTTAGTGAAATATACATACATGCCAGACTAATCATCCTCCCTTGCCAAAAGCCCCTTACTACCACAAATCTACCACTATTGCCTTTTTCTCCTCTTCTGTCACTATTGGAGACACTAGCAATTGGTATAATTCTACTCCTGTTTCTTTGTCCCTGGTATTCTGCTGAATGCCCATCATGAAATCCTCTTATTCAAATTCATATGCTCATTTCTACTGAAATGCATCTCCTGTAACATTGCTATCTGTAGCCTACATTTCTTTATATAGTCAGTATCCTCTTCTTTTGGTATATATCTGTATGGCCACTTACAGTCTGACAATATGGACAGAGTAGCCATTATAATTGACTCTATTACTCCAAGCTAGTACATATGAAAGTATATAGGGTTACTGCCAGACTTGGGGAGTCTATGGCAAGAAAAATAAACACAGATCTATAGAGGGATTTAGAGCTATTTTGCAAATTATATGAACATTTGTATAAAGCAAAGGAATGTGTAAACTCAGAAAAAGCATAAATGGAAGGAAGACTTAATTTGGGTGACTTATGTCAAGGATCAATGAAGAGATGGGCTCAACAATTAACAGTCGAGATAAGATCAGATAAAATAGTTTTGTATAATCAATCAACAGGGAAGTCTTCAGGAGCAGACACTATTCCTGTGGAAATCTGAAAGATAAAAGAGAAGAAAATGATAAAAATCTGGCAGGTTTTAACACTATTTTAAAAGGAAGGATAGTACCAGAATCTTGGAAGAAAGATGTAGTGGCTGAACTATCCAAATAGGATAAAGACCCTCTGGACCCAGTTTTCATATAAAACATTTAAATTTTAAACCATGGATTATATTATGTCTATACTACATAAGAAAACGGTAAATGTGTTGCCAAAATTGACATGTATGGATCAATATGGTTTGTGGAGAAGAGGCAGACATTTGACAACATTAATAGAACTATGGATGATCCAGAGGGAAACTGAATGCAAGAAAATACTGCTACTGTTGTTGGATCTTGATGGAAAGAAAGCATTCCATAATGTCAGCTGGGATTTCATGAGTGAGGGGTTAATTAGTAGGAAATATGAAGGGTTGGAGACAAGAATTAAAGTAGGAGGGTTCCTTTCCAACAAACTGTGTTTGAACTAGGCAGGGGTGCCCTCTTTTCCGTTTATTTATTTATACTTTGAGCCATTGTCACAGAAAATAAGGGGCTCAAAATTCAAGGATATAACTGGTATGGTAACCAATAAAAGTTAGCTTTATTTGCATATGATTTTAAACTTGATAAATCCAGAAATTGATATTCAGTGTTATAGAACATTTTAAGACAGTTTCAAGTCTTTTCAGGATATAAAATGAATGAAGATAAAACAAAGGTTACAGCAGTAAATGATGCACTGAGACAAGAATTGCTTCAGTAATATCCATATTTAAGGGGACACAATAAGATGAAGTATTCAGATAAATGGATTAAAAATTATTCTGTTATAGCAGCTAAGGGCATGTGAGGAAATAATAAATATAATACAAATACTTAGAAAAAGGAAGCAGTTACTTATGGATACTGACAATAAGATACAAGCAGTAAAAATATTTTAGTCCCTTTAGTTTTATATAAATGTTGACATTTTTTAACCAGAGAAGTAGTTGTGGGGGTAATTAATAAAGAGTTGGAAGGATTTATTTGGGATAGGAAGAGTTGAGTGGGATAAGTTGATCCTCCCCACATAGCAAGGTGGTTTTTGGATAACCTGACTTTAATAGATATGTTAGAGCTATGCAGTTAAGGCATATTTGCATAACACAAGCAGAAGGTTATAAATAAAGTGGAAAGGAATGATAATGAAATGGGGAAGTTCAAGAAATAAGAGGAGAATAGCATTGTGGATGGTGATCCTTAAGGAGAACCGCAACCATCATGCAGAATATTGTGTTCATAACGTAGCAGAAAGCATACTAAGACCCAAGCCAACATGGGAATGGAGAAGAGAGATTTTGCCAGTAGGAATGAATGCAAAAACAAGTTTTAGAAATCAGGCAACATAGGGCTAGAATTTACAAGAGAAAAATGACAAAGGAACCAAGATACTGGAAGCAAATAACCAGAGATGGAAAGGTAATAGACTGTCATGAGGCCAAGCAGGAATGCATGCTAGGGACCGTCTTCCCTACCACGGACTGACACAAAGAGAAAGGGATATGGGGAGTGCTAAGTGCAAGACCTTCTCTGGTACAGTTCATATTTGAGTCTAGAACAGAAGCCGCTGTTGAGAAAGGGATATTTAGTAAGGCATATAAATTATTGCTTGATACAATAAGACTTAAATCGGAGGAGGTTACAAAAGACTGGGAAAACAGAGTGAAAGGCCAATTTACAAAGGAACAATGGCAGGATATCCATATGGCTCCCAACTAAGCAGAAGAGTACAGAACGACTAGGAGTTTTGCTCAGAAGCGTTTGCAAAGGTATTTTATACCCTAAGCAAACTTCCTAGAATTCTTCTTTGTGTAGACAGCAAATGCAGGAGGTTTAAACAAAGAGAGAGAGATAACCAATAGCATGTGTTTTGTGAATGAAAATAGCTGCCAGATTTAAAAAAAAAATCTCTACAAAGTACTATGCCAGAAATGTTAGGGGTGCAAACGGCTGTAACTAAGGAAATGATTCTTTTGAGCTGGAACACAGGATATGAATTGTCTATATATAGTAAGTCCTCGCTAAGTTTAATGCTACTGGCTGTCAAAAAAACAATTACTAGAAAATGAAAATGTAAAGAAACCATACCTGAAGTACTGATTATTGTAATAAAAAAAATAAAATAAGACATGAAGGTAGGATCTTTAGAAAAGTAATTGCACAGAATAAATGAAATTTGTAGAAACAATACATGTAGAATAATGTTTAGGAGAATGAGCGAGTTCTAAGGGAAGGGAGGAATTTATGTAATTTTGGAGTGAATGACATTTGTTAAAAAGAAAGAAATGTATATAATGCGTAATAGCGAAAAGTATGGTTGGTTTCTTTTCTGTTAATGTATGTGTGCCTATGTCTTAAGTGATAATTTCATAAAAGTGTTTAAAAAA
This sequence comes from Protopterus annectens, assembly GCF_019279795.1. Classification (NCBI taxonomy): domain Eukaryota; kingdom Metazoa; phylum Chordata; order Ceratodontiformes; family Protopteridae; genus Protopterus; species Protopterus annectens. The sequence continues at coordinate 155,557,591 of NC_056751.1, forward strand.
AACATGGTTTGAAACAGCCAAAGTTGTGGGTTAAGTTCAGTGCTATGCTGCAATGAAATCCCCAAGGTAGAGGAGGAGTCTTAGGTGCATTATATAGTCAAACATTCCATTGTTATGTCTACGAGGTTTATTTAATTTAATTTTCATTTGTTAACCAGGATAATCCAACTGGACCAGGTCCATTTTCAGCGGAGGCCCGGGGAGAAAAGCTCCAAAATTAGATAGATTAAGTAACAAAAATAGAAAAACAGACAATGATAGCACAGAGACATGCATAATAACAATGGTGAGCATAAAAGTACACGTTTGTACCTACCATAAATGTAGATGTCCGATAGGTATGCATCTGCAGTCCTTACATATGGGTTGTCCTGCCTCAGGCAGCCCTTCGGTCAGCCGGATTCCAAAGTCTGGGTCCGGCGTCGGCTGATGTTGCCCTTTTCCCGACATCACAGTGCTTGGGGTATAAAAGCGTCAGTCGACGCCATGTTCCTCAGTTTTTCTTGCCCCAGATGCCAGGTGCCCTCTAAAGAAGGCTAACTTTTGGAGAAATGATTAAATTCCAATCATGCAAACCAATAAATAACAAATACACCATAAAAGATAACCCCAGCTAGCTAAAAGGAGGGGTAGGTACCCAAAGAATACCACAGAGGGGTAGGAGGGAGGGAAAACCTGACTGCAGATGCATACCTATCGGACATCTACATTTATGGTAGGTACAAAACTGTACTATGTCCTTCAAGGATGCATCTGCAGTCCTTACATATGGGTAGAATACCATAGCCAAGCTGGGGGTGGTAGGACCTAAGGAAAGGATGGTGTAGCTAACATGCCCTGCAGGACTGCAGTAGCAAAGCCTGCTCTGGATCTGGAATATAAAGGCAGGTTGTAATGCTTGGAAAATGTATGCACAGAGCTCCATGTAGCAGCTTCTAAAATGTCCTTTGTAGCCACCCCTCTTAAGAAGGCTGTGGAGGTGGCTGTTGCTCTGGTGGAATGAGGTCTGATGGTAGCTGGCACAGCTTTTCCATGAAAAGAGTAACAGAATCGAATGCAATTTCCTATCCATTTTGAAACTGTTTGTTTGAAAATTGTTCTTCCTTGTAAACCAGCAGCGTATGCTACAAACAGTTGGTCAGTTTTTCTGTAAGCCTTAGTTCTGTCCAAGTAGTAGCGCAACTGTCTGTGAATGTCCAGGGTATGCAGAAGTTTCTCTCCTTTATTTTGTGGATTTGGAAAGAAAGTAGGCAGGTGGATAGCTTGGTTCAGTGAGACCCTGGATACCACCTTTGGCATGAATGAGGGATTGGTTCTCAAAGAGACTCTGTCCTTATGGAAAATGAGAAATGGTTGTACTGCCATAAGGGCCTGCAACTCAGATACTCTTCTTGCTGAGGTTATGGCCAGAAGGAAGGCAGTCTTCCAAGACAGGAATTGTAGTTCTGCAGATGCTGCTGGTTCAAATGGGGGTAGCGTTAATTTTTCCAACATGAAGTTAAGGTCCCATGTAGGCACTGGTGGTGTCCTTGGAGGGTTGATGTTTTTTATCCCTCTTAGAAACTGCCTTAGCAGAGGATGAGAAAATACAGGTGGATCAGTGTTGTACTCTGCTGAAATAGCTGAAGCATGGATTTTTATGGATGAGTAAGAAAGGCCATTATGGAGCATTTCAGCCAAGTATTCAAGGATATGTGGGATTCTCATCACTGTCGGATCCTGACCCTGTGCGGTGCTCCAGGTTCTAAATCTTTTCCATTTTGCTGAATATGCCTTTCTTGTGGAAGGCCGCTGAGCTTCCATGATGATATCCTTTACCCTCTTGGATAGTTTATCCTGGGGAGGAATCAAAGTATTTTCCAGGCTGTCAGTTGCAAGGTTTTCAGGCTGGAGTGCAGAGTTTTGTAGTTGTGCTGTGTCAGAAGAAGTGGCCATTGTGGTAGGGGCCACGGGTTCTTGCGTGCCATGCTTTTTAACAGTGGGTACCAGTGTTGTCTTGGCCAGTCCGGAGCTATCAGAATCACTTTTGGTTGTTCTGTCCTGATCTTTAGTAAGACCTTGTTCATTAACGGAAGAGGTGGGAATGCATATACTGTTAGAGCATTCCAGCTGAAGGATAGGGCGCCCACCTTCCATGCTTGGGGATGGTATGTCCTTGTGCAGAATTTCTTCAGGTGATGGTTGTGGGGGGAGGCAAAAAGATCTATGTCCAGCCTTCCCCAAGATTGTGTTATCTGAAGAAAAATGTCTGGATGCAACATCCATTCGTGTGGATCCATGGTGTTTCTGCTTAGGCTGTCCGCCAGTACACTTTCCTTTCCTGGTACGAACTGGGAATGCAGTTGTATATTGCGTTTTAGGGAAAGTTCCCAAAGATTCATTGCCAGCCTGCAAAGAGGGTAGGAATGGGTACCTCCTTAATTGTTTATGTACCACATAACTGTGGTATTGTCTGTCTTTATTAGCAGGTGACCTTGATGCAGGAAATGTTTGAAGGCCTCGATTGAATGTATCACTGCCAGCATTTCCTTTTGGTTGATGTGCAGGCACAATTCCTTTTGAGTCCACTTCCCCTGAATACATCTGCCCTTCATGTGTGCTCCCCATCCATGGTCTGAGGTGTCTGTTGTGATGGTTTGGCTGATATGAGGCTTGCTGAAAGGTAGGCCCATGTTTGACTGACTTGCTTGTGCCCACCACAGAAATTCCTTTTGAAGACATGGAATTAGGGGGATCAAGGCTTCTAGGCTGTGACTGTATTGAGACCATAGACTCCTTAGGTACCATTGCAGTTTCCTCATATGCAGTCTTGCTTGTGGAATCAGCAGAATGCAAGATGCCATGAAACCCAGGGCCTGCAGGATTTTCCTTGCAGTCAGCTGGGTTTGTGTTGTCAGATTTTTGAAATAATCCAGTAGTTGTTCTTGTTTTTCTTCTGTGAGAAAAGCCATTGGGTGTTTGTATCCAGCTGTGCACCAAGAAAAATTATTCTTTGGGATGGAACAAGTCTTGGTTTCTGATAGTTGACTGTGTATCCCAAGGCCTGTAGTAGGCGGATGGCATAGCTCAAGTGTTTTAACAATGTTTGTTGGCTGTCCGCTTGTATAAGGCAGTCGTCCAGGTATGGGTATATCTGAATCCCCTGAAGTCTGCAATGTGCAATTACTGATGCCAGGCATTTCATGAATACTCTGGGCGCAGTAGATAAGCCAAAGGGCAATGCTGAGAATTGATAATGCTCTGAACCTGCAAGAAATCTGAGGTGTCTTCTGCAACTTTGTCTGATAGGGACATGCAGGTATACCTCCTTGAGGTCTAGAGTTACCAGCCAGGACCCCTTGCCCAGCATGGGAAGGAGCTGCTGTAAGGTCAGCATTTTGAATTTTGGCACAATGAGATAAGTATTCAGTGTGGACAAGTCTAGAATAGGCCTCCATTGCTTTTCTTTTCTTGGAACAAGGAATAGTCTGGAATAAAATCCTTGGCCTTGCTCTGTGAAAGGAACCTTTTCTATTGCCTTCATTTGTAGTAGTTTGGAAATCTGCTTGAGAGCCTCTGCCCTTTGATTTGGTTGCAGGTTTGGCATGCCTTGTCTTCTTGGTAATGTATGAAAATGGAATCTGCATCCTTTGTCTATTATTTGCAGTATCCATTTGTCCTTTGTAATACTGTGCCAATTTTCTGAGAATAAAGATAGCTTTCCGCCCAAAGGTGCTTCCAATTGAGCCCTGGATGGCGGAGTCAAAGCCAAGTCATTGAGTTTGTCCTTGTGCAGTAGATATAGGTCCTGCACTACCTCTCTGGGTAGGAGGCTGCCATTGACGCCCTCTGTAGGAGCGTCGAGCTTGCCCTCTACCTCTGCCACGTCTGTTTTTCCCTCTTTGAAATCTGTCTGTGTCCGGAAAAGACCAATTCTTAGAAGGCCAATTTCTGCTGAATCTAGGTGGTTGGACCTGGAGAAAATCTTTGACTGTTTGAACTGATTTAGCCTTTTCTTCAAATTTCTTTAAGACCTCTTGAGCCGTGGAACCACATAACTTTTGTTTTTCCAGTGGTGCATCCAGAAGCTTTGCTTTAACATGATCTGGCAGTGTTTGTTCCTTCAGCCAAGCATGTCTACGTATAACTGCACCCGTCATTGCTGACCTACATGAAACTTCCAATGCATCATAACCACACTGTAAGAAATGGTTGCTAACCTGTTGAGAGTTATGCACCAGATTCTGAAGGGCCTTGCGGTCAAGGGGTTCAGGAGAGGATAGTTTTTTATGCAATTCATCTAACAGATACTCTTGATACTGTATCATATGGAATTGACAATTTAATGCTCTCATAGAAAGAGTGGAAGAAGTATACACTTTTTTACTCCATCTCTCTAAAGCCCTGGATTCCCTTTCAGAAGGAAGTGAGTTTTTGGCAGTGGTAGTTGTAACCCCTTTAGGGCCCTGGGAAATGGTTTCTGGGTCAGCAGAGTGGCCCTTGTAAAGGTATAGATGTGAGTCCGGGACCCTGTAGTACCTATCAGGTTTGAGAGGGGCCGTAGGAAGGGAGTCAGGGGAAGTACTAGACTCAGAGTACACATCCTCTATAACATTCAAAACAGGAGGAATAGCCAAAGGTCTATGCTGAGGCAAATGTAAAAAGGTCCTTAACCTCTTTCTGGCGTCAGAAAATTCCTGACCTTGCCATTTGAAATGCTCTCTCATGGTGTGAAGGGTCTCCCCAAAGGAAAACTCTTCGGGTGGGGAGGCAGAGGGAATAGATTCCTCTGCATCAGAATCCTCGTAGGCCGGAAGGGCCTCCTCCTGGTATTCCGAAAGGACAGATTCATCTGAGGCCTCATCAGAAGACTGGGGATCTGTCTGCTCTACCCTGGGCCTTTTGCCTGGAGGAGGCTGAGAGCCCCTGATTAAGGAAATAAGGTCCTCAGCCAAGGTTAAGATTTGTGAACTAGTAGTGGATCCCTGAGGAATAGCCTTGGGAGGGAGAGATTTTGGCTGTTTAGCAGCTTTAGCCCATGTAAAGGCCTTAATGGACATGAATACAGGAGGCCTGGCTGCCCCACGTGCTGGGGTAGATTTATCCACAGAAATGGTGTCGGAAATTTCCTGAGCACCAGTTTCAGACGGAAATTCTATGACCGACTCAGGGATGGCCTCCGGTACCGAAGTTACCGGTTGTGCGGTGTTGGTCTGAAGCGGTAGAGATTCGGCTTCAGAAGAGACCGGGACACTCGCGGTAGGCCTAGGCGTGGAGTCGGCCGGAACCGTGGACCGCGTATGTCGGTCCTTATCCTTTCCTTTTTTGGGTAAATGTGCTGTCGGAAGCTCCAACGGCATGATATAACAAAAATTGTCCCCAAAAAATTCCTCTGCAAACTCTGCCCGACACCTAAGAGTGCGTTTATTGAAGGAAGCACAGGCTGAACAGGCCGAGATGTCATGGTCTGGGCTTAGGCTGGGTAAGCAGTAAGAGTGGAAATCCTTATGAGGTATTTGTTTCCCACAAGATAAACAATTATTAACTTTAAGCGTTTGATCTGACATCGGCTGAGGCAAGAAAGAGCCCCCAATGGGGTACTTAGCTTTTTTGAAGTCTTCAGTAGCTGAAATCACAGGAGCTGGCCGACCGGCACTTGCGAACTGCTTCTGCTTCGGGCACCTTGCGGCAAGAAAGACTGAGGAACATGGCATTGACTGACGCTTTTATACCCAGAGCGCTGCGACGTCGGGAAAAGGGCAACATCAGCCGACGCCGGACCCAGACTTTGGAATCCGGCCGACCGAAGGGCTGCCTGAGGCAGGACAACCCATATGTAAGGACTGCAGATGCATCCTTGAAGGACATCTGTCCCAATAAACTATGAAATAATTACAAGTCTACAAGTCTAGACCTTATAATCTTGTGTTATTTCAACAGTAGGAAGATTAGGAAGGAAGCAAAGCGGAATAAGAAATACAGTCATCTTTATGTTATACATGAGCAAATCCAGGTTTTCCTGAAGTGTGACTTGAGCGATTTTTATGAATTGTGTGATAGTAGAGGGAGAAGTTATAGAAGAGGAGACGTTATTCCAGGTTTTAGTTATGGTATGAGAGTATAGAGCTTTCCCTGCAGTATTGTTGGCACTAGTTATACAGAGGAGAGATTTATTGGTAGAATGAAGTGGACGATTAGTAGAACAGTAGGAAAGTAGCTGTTGTAGAGCTGGAGTTTTGTCAGGAAATTCTAGCCATTTAATATCCCTAAGTGCCTGGCAGTGATGGGTTCTGAAGGTAGAGTTGTCAGCAAATTTGGCAACTTTGTTATAACATGACTCAATTTGTCAAGGACAGTTTTTCTAATGTGGGTCAGGACTGGTGCTGCATATATAAGGGTTGACAGTACGAGAGTCTGAGCTAAGGTGATGCGTGCTTTGTCTGTGAGGAAATTCTTGTGTCTATAAAGAGTTCCCATTTTTTGGGATGTTTTAGATGGTCTGAGCAATATGGACATCAAAGAAAAGACTTTTGTTTACTTCTACCCCAAGGAGCTTAGTATGGGCCATAGGGGAGATAACAGTGTCATTTCCAGAGGGGATAGAGAAAGTTAGAGCAGTACATTTAGATTTATTAGGGGTGAACAGGAGTAATTTAATCTTGTTGGGGTTTAGAATAAGTTGGATGTCAGTGTTCCAGCTTTCAACAGAGGTAAAGGATTCTTGGGTCAGCTGCTATAGGGTGGTCAGAGATGGGGCTGAGCAGATGAGCGTCGAGTCATCTGCATACTGTGTAAGTGTGACCTGCTGGGTGGTGGTATGTAGATTGTTTGTGAAGATAGAAAAAAGTAGTGGGCCCAGGATTGAGCCTTGTGGTACACCTATAGTAGTTGGAAATACAGGAGATCGTTCACCTTGCCACTGGACAGATTGCTGTCTGTCTGAGAGATAGTTTTTGAAATAGGAGATGGCAGAGGAGGCAAAGGATAGGGAGGTTAGAGCATCTAATAGTTTTGTGTGGGAGACCATGTCGAAAGCTTTGCAGACATCTAAAAAAATAGCAGCTACATAATTATTATTGTTTCTATGCTGGTTAACCTGATTAGTAAAAGAGAGAAGAACAGTAGTTGTGCTGTGGGGTGAGCGAAAGCCATGTTGACTGGTGGAGAGGTGCTTATGTGTGCTCAGTGAATACATTTCTCAAGAAGCTTAGACAAGCGAAGAAGTATGGCTATTGGACGGTAGTTTGAGAAATCACAGACTCGAGGCAGGCTGCCATACAGACTCTTATATAAACATACCAAATGCAGGGATACAAAGCCTTTCATTGGAATACCCTGACATTTTGCATTATAGTCTTTTTCCACAGAGGGGCTTACGACTTCTGCTTAGACTTAGCTACAGAACTTACTATGGAATAATCATTGCATTAGACACAAAATTATTTATGTACAGTGCATGCATGTGTGTGTGTGTGTGTGTGTGTGTGTGTGTGTGTGTGTGTGTGTGTGTGTGTGTGTGTGTGTGTGTGTGTGTATGTATGTAATGGATGCTAAAAGTAAATCTAACACTGCCCTTCTCTCAAACCTAATCCTATAGCTTACATTCATAAAACTTCCAGTAACCCTGCCACTATACAGATGAATTTGAGGCTAGTGTTAAGGGGGATTTTAGTGTTAATAATTGGTAGAGGAAATAGTTTTCCTCTCCCAACATTATTTAATTTGATATTTTTTGTTTTTGGTATAAAATGTTTGAAATTTTTTGTCACCGTTTTCAAATAGACATTAAATTAGTTTGATCACGCACAACAAACACATACATACATATATATATATATATATATATATATACATATGTGTGTGCGTGTGTGTGCGAGTATATATATATATATATATATATATATATACACACACACACACACACACACTATAAAAAGGATTTTTTTTCCATTTGTACTGTGTTATTTATCAAAAGTCATGGTTTGAAGCAGCCAAGTTAGTGGGATTAAACTAAGCATTAAGCTACAATGAAATCATAAAAGGTAAAATAGCAGTTTTATGTGCATTCTGTAGCTCAGCACCCTGGTGTCACTTCCAGAAAGGTAAGTAACGATCTCTCAAAGGGGGATTCAGAGGTAACAAATGCAGGGTTTCACGGTCAAATTTCAACATCCTGCTTTATACTCAGTTTAAAGGGGCTGTAAATGGACTTCTATTTGAGATGTGGAAAAGAGCATTGGACGAAACTATCTTTACAGCTATTATATCAGAAGTAAAAAAAATTACATTTCTCAAGAAAAAAAAATTTTTAGGGTTGGAACATTCTTTGGCTCAAACCCCATAGTATTAAACAGCCAAAGGGGTAGGGTTAAATTCGGTGCTGAGCTTTAACAAAATCCTAAGGGTATAACAGCAGTCTTTGTGCATTCTACATATAAGTATCCGATTATATCTTCCTGAAAATGTTACTTTGAACTTGAGGCAAAACTGCCATCTGCTATCTAGCCTTTTGCACCAAATGCAGTGGCTCACAGGATTTCATTCTCACCATCTGAAATTCTGCATATTTTCAAATGGTATTAGACTTATTCTCAAGATGAAAGGTACAGCACTAGCCAGAGTATACCTTTACAGATTTATAAACGATTATTTATTTATTTTTTACTTCTGATCCAATGATATTTCTCCTGAACAAGGGCATTTTGTCATTAGGACTGTGACTACTCAAATCTAGATTACTTTTAATAAATAATAATACATGAAGATAAGTAAAGTGCGCTGCGTGAAGATGAAGTTGTGTATGTAACTGTTTCAGAAAAAGGTTCTATATTGCTAGGTACCACCTATACTTTTGTACTGCTACTCAGATGCTCTACTTTTTGCCATTCAGTTCATGACAAACAGGTAGCGCATTTCATATGTTTCTGGTTGACAGACTCAGTATAGATATAAATCATTAGCATGTTCTTGTAAAATAATAATGAAAAACAATTATCTTGTGCAAGAATGTGATAGCTTCTTTTTTATTTTTTTAATCTGGTTTTAAAATAAGATAAAATAAATCAATTATAAAACAAAAATAATTATCTACATAGCTCCACCGCTGATCAATACACAGTGTTATAGATATTAAAAATTATTAATATTTTTCAAGGAAGTCCTTAAGGTTAAGCCAAGATTTATATGAATGTATAATATTAGAAGTTCTCATCTTTATAGTATGCAATTTACTACTGCAAACAATGTTTGCCATACTAATAAATTCAACACTAGGAGGGGTAACTTTACTTTTCCAAATTTTAGTAAATAGTTTTCTGGATATAGCAAGAATAGACCAAAGAAAAGACGCTTGGGTTTTTGAAATTACCTCAGGAATCGGAGCATTAAATAAAACTAAATATATCTAATCTGACCACAGAGCTTGATGAATGAAGTTAATTTCTTTCCAAAAAGAGGCGATGCCTTTACATTCATGTACCATGTGTGTCCCAATCAGCTATTATTTCAGAATTGCATCTCCTGCATTTAATTCTATTTAATACATAATTACAATTTTATTAGGAGTAACAAAAGCTCTCTGTAAGAATTTCCAAGTGAAAATTTTCTAATAAAATGAAGATGTATTTTTTTACCTGTAGATTTTAATATTATTTTCTTGTAGTCTTCAGAGAAGTCTTCATTAATTTTTCAGGAATAATTCCAATAAGAATTGTCTAAAGATGTGAAATCTAACTTAAGACTGCTGTAACTGTGACAAATATTTATTTTTCATTGCATTATTATTGATATGTATTAAGAATTCCAATAATTTGCAGAACACTTTCTTGTCCAGGTTAAATATCTTATTTATCTCTGTGTTCACAAAGTCTCTAAATATTTGTGAAATTACCCAATTCTCAGAATCTTGATTGTATTTGGACCTTAAATTTTCAACAGTATATATATCAGTACCATTTAAGAATGGATGCCTATAAATTAAGTTACTTTGTTGTTTCAATGTTAGCATTTTGTTCAAGGTACAACTTTCTAAGCAGTCATTTGTATATGCAATTGGAACCATAGAAAATGTTAAGTCTTTAATACAATGGTTAGAATATGTGCACTTTTGGAAAGAGGGCATGATGCAATTTAAATAGGGGATTTGGGAAGATAATAACCAGATAAAACTATTAGGGACTATTTGTTTATGACTGGTTGTGATATATTCATTATTTACTAATAAAATGTCTTGATGTATTTGTTTCCATTTTGAATCGTATGATGAATTTATCCACAATGCTATAAACGTTTTACAATTGTTGAAATAGCATATACATGAATATCCAGGAATTCTATTCCACCATTACCCCAACCTTTTCTGTGCCAATCAAAGGAAACTCTTGGTTTATTAGGATGACAAAAAAATTAAGTATATTATTTATATTTTTCATCAATTATTTTGGTGGAGATAGTACTAAAGATTGAAAGACAAAATATATTTTAGGGAGAATTACCATCTTAATAAGCATCAATTGTTCTTCCATGGTAAAAACGAATTTGTTCCAATTTCTGATTAAATTTAAAATTTTATCAACAACCTGTTGAAAGTTTGTTTGTAAATTTTTTTTTTTACTATTAGGCATAATGTTTATACCAAGATATTTCATTTGATTGCTATTCCAATTTAATTTACAATATTTTTGTAGCACTCATTTTTTTTTATTAATAATGTACTTGTTTGATTAAGCTTAAATCTTGAGATCGGGATTTCTTCAAACTGACTAGTAGAACTAAATTATATGTTCTAATGAATTTTCTATATTTCCTATTGTTAGTAAAATATAATCTAAGAGTTGAATCTTTTGATCAAAATCTTATTTTATTTCGATAGTATTAGATCCATTAAGAACATTAATAGTATCAGCAAAGGGCTCTATAGCTAATGCAAAAAGTAAAGGTGATGGACAGCCTTGTTTTGTGCCTTTTTGCAATTTATAGGAATTAGAAAGAAAATAACATATTTTAACATAAGCACAACAGTTATTGTATAACTTAGAAATTAATGCAATTAGCTCAGGTGAAATATTATACACTATGTGTATTAAACAGGTATGACCAATTAACTGAGTCAAAAGCCTTATCTAACTCGAGACTAAATGATAGAAAGTTATTTTTTTATTTTTATTTGCATAGCATATTATATATATTCTCATTATATTATCCTGCATTTGTCCATTTAAAATAAACCCAGTTTGATCATAGTAAATTAGTTTAGGTATAAGTACATCAATTCCATTAGCTAAAATGGACACAAACATCTTATGGTCCACATTTAAAAGTGAAATGGGTCAGTATGATGAACACTTTGTATGATCTTTGTCTTGTTTTAAAATAGGTGATATGATGGAATATTTCCATGATGGAGGGACTTCTGCAGTTGTTTTTATTTCTCTATAGACCTTATCTAATATTTTAACTGTATCAACCAGTAGTATTTTATATAGTTCTGGTATAAGACCATCTAAGCCCAATGCCTTATTTTTAAACTTTTTTATTTGATCTTTTATTCCTGTTAAAGTGAATGGCCTATCATTTTTTTTTATTTGTTCACTGGTTATTTTATTATTTATATTTTCCCTTAGAAAAGTTTCAATTATATCATTATTATCTAGGTTATTTGCATCATTATGTATACCTTCATAAAATAGTTTAAAGCCCTTGAGAATACCTTTAACATCTGATTTTCTTTCTTATTATAGGTTCATAGGTTGATACTAGGCTATCTGCCCTAGGGCATTTATAAGCCTAGCCAGAGTGTGTTTAGCTTTTGCCACCCTTTTAGATTTGTAGACTGTGCCTTTGAATACTAGGTCACAGAAGATAGCCCTTTTATGGTTAGTTTATTGTGCCTCTCTCTAGCAGGGACCCAGAAGAGATCCCGGGGGTAAGGTAAGCTTACGATCTCCCATCCACTCATCAAGATTTCTCTTGAAGAGGGTCAGTGAGGGGCTCTGCCTAACCTGGACTGGGATTTTGTTCCAGAGTGAAGGGAGTCTTTGGGATATGAATCTGTCCCTTTAGCATGTCCTATTTATTTCTGTGCTGAGGTTTAAGTCTCTGGAGCATGCAGCTCTAAGGGATTTGGATTTCCTGAGGTGAAGCATTTCCATTAATTCTGGGTTGGACATGGCTTTATATATCAGGCACAGATCGTCTCTGAGTAGGCGGTAAGCAACCAAGTAGAGCTGGAGTTTCTTTAGCCTAACTGCATAGGGCATCTGTTTGAGTCCCTTGATCCTCTTGGTGAGGTACTTTTGGGGTCTTTCCAGTTGCTGCAGGTGTCGGGTAAGGTGCATCCCAAATGGGGCATTGTATTCAATTATGGGCCTGATGAGTGATGAATAGAGTGGCACAATGACCTCTCTTGATCTAGATGTGAAACCTTTCATGATAAGGTGGGCTATATAGAAGGTCTTTCTAACCACTTTGGCAACGTGATTGTCAAAGGAGAGATTACTATCTACTTGGGTCCCCAAATCCCTAATTACTTCCTCCATACTTAATGGATTACCTCCTATGTGGTAATCTGTGGGCACTTTGAGAAGGGGATGACTATGCTTTTTTTGGCATTTAGCTTCAGGCCATAGCTCTGGCACCAGTGATCTGTCTCTGTAAGACCCTTATGGAGGATGGTTGTGTCAGCCGGAGAGTCTATTATGGCACCCAGTTTGCAGTCATCTGCAAACGTGGTCAGCCATAGTCCTCCCGTGTTTGCCTGTACCTCAGAGAAATAAATACCGAACAAGAGAGGTCCTAGGACTGAACCCTGTGGGACGTCACTTGTGACTGGTTTAGATTCAGACAAGGCACCTGCAATTCTGACCATGTGGGTTCTATCCCTGAGCCAGTTTGCAACCCATCTTGTGACATAGGGGTTGATATTTAAGCTGGTGAGCTTATTTATGATGCCAGAGTGGGGTACTGTGTCGAAGGCTTTTGCGAGGTCCAGGTAGGCTGTGTGGACTAGCCTCCCTTTGTCTATGGCCCTGGTAACTGTTTCAAAAGAAGTTGACCAGGTTCAAGAAGCAAGATCTGCCTTTAACAAAGCCAAACTGGGTAGGATCCAGTGTCTGAAGGTTCCCGATGTCATTGTTTATGAATTCCATGATGATACGCTCCATAGCTTTGCAGACCAGGCTAGTCAGGCTTATAGGGCGATAGTTTCCGGGGTCTGTTGTGGCACCTCCCTTGTGGAGCGGGACCACCGTTGCTGTACGCCATTCCTTGGGTACATATCCTGTAGTAAGGCTGAGTTTGAACAGTGACTTTATGTGAGGGTTAAGTTCTTCTTGTAGCTCGTGTAAGATGCAGCCCGGGACACCGTCCGGTCCCATTGATGCTGTGTTTTTTGCTTTGGAGAGGGCAGCTCTCACGTGTTCATCTGTGATGTCTGGGAGGCTACACTCTGTTGGAATGGAGATTTGTTCTTTTTGGGGGGATGGGGGGAGAAATTTGCACTGAACCTGTCTGCCAGGATGTTAGCAATGTCTGTGGGTTCAGTGTATTTTTTGTCATTTTGCACCAACTCAGAGCATACCTGGGAGTTGCCACCCAGGTTCCTGACATAACTAAAGAAGGCTTTGTGATAGTCTTTAGTGTCTTGTGCAATTTCTCTTTCGAAGCTGGCCTTAGATGATTTTATGAGGGATCGTAGCTTCTTGCTAGTACTGATCAGAGATGCCTTCCCTTTTTGGGATTTTGCTCTATCGTGTAGTAGCTTCCTCCTTTTGTTGTATAGCTTATTTATGGCCGGGGTCCACAGACAGGTCTCCTGCCTTTGGAGGAGTGAGTCTTGGTTTTATTTGGGATAGCACGATCCATACATTCCTGTAGGTGTCCACAGAACGCGTTTGTAAAGGATTCTGCGGTTTGAGCCGTATTTTCCATTGGCCCAGGGTCTTTGAAGGATACCACCTCGGTTTTGAGAAGAGTAAAGTTTACTTTTGAGAAGTTCTTCACCGTGGTTACCTTTGCTGGGAGTGGGGATAGGATATGGATGTCCAACGAGATTAATTTGTGGTCTAACCTTACCAGTGAGGGGTATACTTCTGGTGTGGAACATAGAGTCCCTATGTTGGTGATGACCAGGTCCAATATGTTATTCGCTCTTGTGCGGGTGGTGACCAGTTGTTCCATAAAATTTGAGTTTATAAATTCTAGGAACCATTGGGCGAGGGTGTGTGGGCTTGAGTAGTTTACCCAGTCAATGTTTGGGTAGTTGAAGTCACCCAATATAATGGTGTTTGGAGAGACCTTCATATTCTCCAGTGTTCTCAGGAAAGCCGAGTGGGGTTCCTGAGTTTGGGAGGGTGGTCTGTAGCAGGCTACAAACTGAAAGGTAGTTTTGTCCATTGTTAGTTGCACATGGATGGTTTCCTTTGCTTTGTGCAGTGCTACTAGCCTGGTGGTGTGGGTATTTTTGATGTATATGGATACTCCTCCTCCTTTTGTGGTTTGGTCCGAGTTTTGTGGCCAAAAAGCATGATATGAGGTATAACCTGGTAGTGCTGGGGTGCTTTCGGGTGCCTTGAACCAAGTTTCTGTTACTGCACAGACATCAATGTTCTCCATACTGAGGAGGGCCTCGAGTGCGTGCATTTTGAGGTTTAGACTTCTGGCGTTTAGCAGCATTACCCTTAGTTTCTTTTTCCTTGTATTGTCTATGGAGGTGGGTTTGTCTTTTGAGCCTTGCCTAAAAAAGGCACTATGGTGGTAGCAAGAGCCTTGGCCAGTATTCGAAAGCCCAGGGGTGACAGGTGCAAGCTGTCCCTAGCGAAGCAACGTGGCTTGTCGAGCATGTCATTCCAGGCTGACAGATACTGGATCCCCTTTGAATGACACCAATACTTTAGCCAATTGTTAAAACTTACCATTTTGTCTTTATACTGTGGCATCATTCTTGGTGAGGGTAATATGCTACTCAAGGTCAGGGTCATACCAGTCTGGGCTACATAATCAGAGAGCTCCTCTATGTCTCTTTTCATGTAGTCCAGGGAGGTACGTCTCAGGTCATTCACACCAGCATGGACAATGACTGACTTATATTTGTACTTGCTTTGGAGTGACCTGAGTGCGAGTGTTATGTGGCGGATCCTGGCACCCAACAGACAGCTTACAGTGACCTTCTCCTTGTTCAGCCTGGTGAGTGGGACGTCAGTGTGTCTGACTATAGAGTCATCTATTACAAGTGTATTAGGTGTGTTTTTTAGCCTTAAGGGCTGTGACTGTGTGGCACACTGACTTTGTGGACTATGTGATATGTGGGTATTGTTGTGGGGTAGCAGTTGTTTGGGTGCCTGCTTTGGAAGTCTCTGCTGCTTAGGCAGATTTTTATTTAGAGCCTCCAAGTATGTTTTTGTGTGTTTATGCGTTTGGTTTGCTGTTGCTATAGGTCTATGTGAGACTGGATTTGTGGTGTGTGTGGTTACCTTCTCCTCCTGACTGACTGTGCCGGTCATGGGTCAAGAGAGCTCAGCCTCCAGTTTGGCTATATAGTTGCATCTCTCACATATATTTGAGTTTGTTGGGAGGAGGAGAGGGTTGTCTGTGTACATAAGGCAGTTGTAACATTGCCTTAAGATTCCCATATTCACCAGCTGGACTGGAGAGTACACATTAAACTGACCTTTGGACATGTCAGGATATTTCGATTAATACTTTTGACTGATCTAGGAGGATCAGTAGGGTGTTAAGTATTTAAAAGAGTATAAGAGAGGTTTTAGTGCTTATAAAATTTCTTCTAAGTGCAAGGATAGGCTATAAAATGAAAATAGAGTGCTTCCTTTGAGATACAGATCAGTTCTAAGGGAAAAAGTGAAGAGTAGACTCTGTGGAGCTGGTAATAGTTTAAACCTGTTTAAGCGGCGCTGCCCAATGCTGCACTATGTGCAAAATCGCGCAAAACTGCGCTAAAGCAGGTTTATAAACAGGGGACTTGAAAGAGCTAGGAATTAGCCCAAAACGGCCAATAAACAAGATTCTGTGCTGAGATCACTCCTCCATGGACAGATAGGTTGCTCAAAGCTCCCCACTCCCACTGGTGAACAAAGAAGCTTCCTTCTATCCAAGTAAGGATATGGGCAATGCAGGAACTATTCTAAAGTCCAGAATACAGCAATACCTGCATTAGGGACTATTCTAGCTCAAGAAAGGCGGGAAACAAGGATATTTTTTGTTTTTTTTTCTTTTTTTTTCTAAGCAGACAATAGAAAATGCACAGTAAATACTTTACACAGGCTAGTGCACTTGAGTGAGCAGCCTCAACAGTTAAATTAAACAAAAAGACAACGTTAAAGTGCAGGTATTAATAAATGCAGAAAACGAGCTTAATTCAAGCAAAAGAGCAGTTTTATCTCGCTTTTCGGCGAGAATAGACAGTCCAAAGGTAAAGGCAGTAAAAGGTACTTGAATCAGGTAGCAGTCACTCTTTTTCGTCTCTCTGCTGCTAGCACCACTCTGCAGGACCACTAGGAGCTTTGCTGAGTCAGAACAAGCACAAAAACCGCGCCAAGGCGGGTTTTTAAACAGAGGACTTGAAAGAGCTAGGAATTAGCCCAAAACGGCCAATAAACAACAAGATGCTGTGCTGAGATCACTCCTCCAGGGACAGATAGGCTGCTCAAAGCTCCCCACTCCCACTGGTGAACAAAGAAGCTTCCTTCTATCTAAGTAAGGATATGGGCAACACAGGAACTATTCTAAAGTCCAGAATACAGCAATACCTGTATTAGGGACTATTCTAGCTCAGGAAAGGCGGGAAACAAGGATATTCTTTGTTTTTTTTTTTTTTTTCTAAACAGACAATAGAAAATGCACAGTAAATACTTTACACAGGCTAGTGCACTTGAGTGAGCAGCCTCAACAGTTAAATTAAAAAAAGACAACTTTAAAGTGCAGGTATTAATAAATGCAGAAAACAAGCTTAATTCAAGCAAAAGAGAAGTTTTAGGTTCATAGGTAGATACTAGGCTATCTGCCCTAGGGCATTTATAAGCCTAGCCAGAGTGTATTTGGCTTCTGCCTCCCTATTAGATTAGCCTACTGTGCCTCTGTAAAGTAGGTCACAGAAGGTACCCTTTTAAGATTAGTTTACTGTGCCTCTGTCTAGCAGGGACACAGAAGAGATCCCAGGGGTGAATTTGCGATTTCTCATCCACGCGTCCAGATTTCACTTGCAGAGTGTCAGCGAGGGGCTACGTCTAACATGAATTGGGATTCTATTTCTGAGTGAGGGGAGCCTCTGGGAAATGAATCTGTCCCTCCAGCATGACCCATTTATTTTTGTGCTGAGGTTTAGGTCCCTGGAGCGTGTAGCTCTAAGGGACTTGGATTTTTTGAGGTGGAGCATGTCCATTAATTCTGGGTTTGACATGGCTTTGTACGTCAGGCATAGATCGCTTCTGAGTAGGCGGTAAGCAACTGAGTAGAGCTGGAGTTTCTTTAGTCGAGCTGCACAGGACATCTGTTTGTAGCACATGATCCTCTTGGTGAGGTACTTTTGGGGTCTCTCCAGTTGCTGCAGGTGTCGGGTAAGGTACATCCCAAAAGGGGCATTGTATTCAATTATGGGCCTGATGAGTGACGAGTAGAGGGGCACAATGACCTCTCTTGATCTAGATGCGAACCCTTTCGTGATAAGGTGGGCTATATAGAAGATCTTTCTAACCACTTTGGCAATGTGATTATCAAAGGAGAGATAACTATCTACGTTGATCCCCAAATCTCTAATTACTTCTTCCGTACTTAATGGATTACCACCTATGTGGTAATTTGTGGGCACTTTGTTTTTCCCAAAGGGGATGACTATGCACTTTTTAGCATTTAGCTTGAGGCCGTGGCTCTGGCACCAAGCATCCGTCTCTGTGAGACCCTTTTGGAGGATGCTTGTGTCAGCTGGAGATTCGATTATGGCCCCCAGTTTGCAGTCATCTGCGAACTTTGTCAGCCATAATCCCCCCGTGTTAGCCTGAACCTTAGAGAAGTATATACCGAACAAGAGAGGTCCCAGAACTGAGCCCTGTGGGATGCCACTTGTAACTGGTTTGGATTCGGACACGGCACCTGCAATTCTGACCATGTGGGTTCTATCTCTGAGCCAGTTTGCAACCCATCTTGTGACATAGGGGTTGATATTTAAGCTGGTAAGCTTATTTATGATGCCCGAGTGGGGTATTGTGTCGAAGGCTTTTGCGAGGTCCAGGTAGGCTGTGTGGACTACCTTTCCCTCATCTATGGCTTTGGTAACTGTTTCAAAGAAATCAACTAGGTTTAAGAGGCAAGATCTGCCCTTAAAGCCGAATTGGGTAGGGTCCAGTGTCTGGAGGCTCCCAATGTCTTTGTTCATGAGTTCCATGATAATACGCTCCATAGTTTTACAGACCAGACTAGTCAGGCTTATTGGGCGATAGTTTCTGGGGTCTGTTGTGGCACCACCTTTGTGGAGTGGGACCACTGTAGCTGTACGCCATTCTTTGGGTACATATCCTGTAGTAAGGCTAAGTTTGAACAGTGACTTAATGTGAGGATTAAGTTCTTCTTGGAGCTCGTGTAAGACACAGCCTGGGACACTGTCCAGTCCCATAGATGCTGTGTTTTTTGCTTTGGAGAGGGCAGCTTTCACCTGTGCATCTGTGATGTCAGGGAGGTTACATTCAGTTGGGATAGGCATTTGTTCCTTTGGGGGGGAAGAAGTTTGCCCTGAATCTGTCTGCCAGGATGTTGGCTATGTCTGTAGGTTCAGTTTATTTTGTACCGTTATGCAACAATTCAGAGCATATCTGGGAGTTTCCGCCCATATTCCTGACATAACTAAAGAAGGCCTTGTGATTATCTTTAGTGTCTAAAGCAATTTTTCTTTCAAAACTGGCCTTTGATGATTTTATGAGGGATCGAAGTTTCTTGCTAATACTGATCAGAGATGCCTTCCCTTTTTGGGATTTTGCTCTGTCATGTAGTAGCTTCCTCCTTCTGTTGTATAGCTTATTTATGGCCGGGGTCCACCAGACCAGTCTCCTGTTTTTGGAGGAGTGAGTCTTGGTTTTATTTGGGATAGCATGATCCATGCATTCCTGCAGGTGCTCATAGAATGCATTTGTAAAGGATTCCATGGATTGGGCTGTATTATCCTCTGGCCCAGGGGCTTTGAAGGATTCCACCTCAGTCTTGAGAAGTGCAAAGTTGGCTTTTGAGAAATTCTTTACAGTGATTTCCTTGGCTGGGGGTGGGGACGGGATATGGATGTCCAGGGAAATTTGTTTATGGTCTGATCCTACCAATGAGGGGTTTACCTCAGGTGTGGAACATAGAGTCCCCATGTTGGTGATGACCAGGTCTAATATGTTGTTCCCTCTTGTGGGAGTGGTGACCAGTTGTTCCATTGCGTTAGAGTTTATAAATTCAAGGAACCATTGGGCGAGGGTGTTTGGGCTTGAGTAGTTTTCCCAGTCAATGTTTGGGTAGTTGAAGTCACCCAATAACATAGTGTTTGGAGAGACCTTCACATTCTCCAGTGTTCTCAGGAATGTCAAGTGGGGTTCCTGTAATAGGGACGGTGTTCTGTAGCAGGCTACAAACTGAAAGGCAGTTTTTCCCACTGTTAGTTGCACATGGATGGTTTCTGATGCTTCGTGAAGTGCCACTAACCTGGAGGTGTAGGTATCTTTGATGAATATAGATACTCCCCCTCCTTTTGTGCTTCGGTCCGAGTTTTGGGGCTGAAACGCATGGTATGAGTTATACCTGGTAGTGCTGGGGTGCTCTCAGGAGCCTTGAACCAGGTTTCTATTACTGCACAGACATTGATTTTCTCCATACTGAGGAGAGCCTCGAGTGCGTGCATCTTGAGGTTTAGACTTCTGGCATTGAGTAGCATTACCTTTATCCTTGGGTTGTCTATGGAGGTGGGTTTGTCCTTTGAGCCTTGCCTAAAAAAGGCACTATGGGGGTGGCAAGAGCCTTGGCCAGTACACAAAAGCCTAAGGGTGACAGGTGCAAGACGTCCCTAGTGAAGCAACGTGGCTTGTCGAGCATGTCATCCCACTGGATCCCCTTTGAATGACACCAATACTTTACCCAATTGTTGTAACTAATCATTTTGTCTTTATACTGTGGCATCATTCTTGGTGAGGGCAAGATGCTACTCAAGGTCAGGGTCATACCAGCCTGGGCTACATGGTCAGAGAGCTCCTCTATGTCTCTTTTCATGTAGACCAGGGAGGTATGTCTCAGGTCATTCACACCAGCATGGACAATGACGGAGTCATACTTGTACTTGCTTTGGAGTGACCCGAGTGCTTGCATTATGTGGCGGATCCTGGCACCCGACAGGCAGCTTACAGTGACCTTCTCCTTGTTCAGTCTGGTGAGCGGGACGTCAGTGTGCCGGACAACAGAGTCCCCTATAACAAGTGTATTCGGTGTGTTGTTTGGCCTTAAGGGCTGTGACTGTGAGGTACACTGATTTTGTGAGATATGTGATTCATAGGTATTGTTGAGGGGTGGCTGTTGCTTCGATATCTGCTTAGGAGGTCTTTGCTGTTTATGCAGATTTTTATTTATAGCCTCCAATTATGTTTTTGTGTGTTTATGTGTTGGGTATGCAGATGCAATAGGTCTGTGTGAGACTGGATTTGTGGTGTGGGTGGTTACCTTTTCCTCCTGACTGACTGTGCCAGTCTTAGGTTGAGAGAGCTCTGCCTCCAGTTTGGCTGTGTAACTGCATCTCTCACATGTATTAGAGTTTGTTGGAAGGAGGAGAGGGTTGTCTGTGTGGATAAGGCAATTGTAACATTGCCTCAAAATTCCCAGATTCACCAGCTGGACTGGAGAGTAACCTTGAAATTGACCCTTGGACATACCAGATTAGTATAGGGAACTGTTTTTTTTACTGATCAGATTAGGGAAGGGAACTGATTTTTCACTTGATCAGGAAGGACCAATCGGGAGCCTAATACTTATGCGAAGTCAAGGAGGGTGTAGTGCTTTAGTTAGTGTTTTCTTATAAGAGCTGAGCAAGTGCAGGGCTTTAGAAAGAGAATTGAGTGATTACTTTGAGAGTTTGAACAGTTCTAAGGGAAAAAGTGAGGAGCAGACTTTGTGGAGCCTGGAACAGTTTAAACCTGTTTAGGCAGCGCTGTCAGACGCTGCTCAGTGAGCAAAACCGCGCAAAAAGAGAGCTGTAGGGTTTTAAGAGAGATAGATCAAGGAGTTTAGAACTGACCCAAAATGGCCAATAAAACTACAGCTTCTAGGTAGTAACCACTCCTCCAAGGACAAGCAGGCTGTTCAGTGTTAACCACTCCCACTGGTGAACATAGAGACTTCCCTTTAGCCCAAGCAAGCACTGGCCTTCTAGAAACTTCCAAACAGTTCAGAACAGCAAATCTGTAACTGAACTTTCTTAATTTTTAGAAAGTGGGGAAAAGCAAGATTTTTTTCTTTTGTTGTAGTTTAAAGGTAGCAGAGATACACAAGCAGCAAAATAATCACAACAGTGCAATAAATGACCCCACACTTGAGTGCTAGGCCAAAATCAGGTAAAATGCAGTTTTTAGAGAAAAAAAGGATTTTAAATTAAGTGCAACACAGGAAATGCAGTAAACAGGCTCTAGATGTGTTCCAAGTACTATTACTGTTACAGATATAAATTTTAGCAAGCCGAAAAAATGATAAAAAGTAGGCAGAAAAGCAGTAAAACTCAACAAAAAAGCAGAAGAAAATACAAATCACAAAAGTGGCTCCTTTTCTTCTCTCAATGTTTTCTCCCCTTGGTGGGTGCTTCAGCAACAACTAGCAAGCCTGAAAAGACGCCAAAACCACGAGGCAGCCGGGTTTTAAGAGAGACAGATCAAGGAGTTTAGAATTGACCCAAAATGGCCAATAAAACTACAGCTTTTAGGTAGTAACTACTCCTCCAGGGACAGGCAGGCTGTTCAGTGTTAACCACTCCCACTGGTGAACACAGAGACTTCCCTTTAGCCCAAGCAAGCACTGGCCTTCTAGAAACTTCCAAACAGTTCAGAACAGCAAATCTGTAACTGAACTTTCTTAAATTTCAGCTTTTTGGCGAGAACAGACAGTCGCAAAGGTAAAGGCAGTAAAAGGTACTTAAATCAGGTAGCAGTAACTCTTTTTCGTCTCTCTGCTGCTAGCACCACTCTGCAGGACCACGAGAAGCTATGCTGAGTCAGAACAAGTGCAAAAAAATGCGCCAAAGCGGGTGTTTAAACAGGGGACTTGAAAGAGCTAGGAATTAGCCCAAAACGGTGAATGAACAACAAGATTCTATGCTGAGATCACTCCTCCAGGGACAGATAGGCTGCTCAAAGCTCCCCACTCGCACTGGTGAACAAAGAAGCTTCCTTCTATCCAAGTAAGGATATGGGCAACACAGGAACTATTCTAAAGTCCAGAATACAGCAATACCTGTATTAGTGACTATTCTAGTTCAGGAAAGGCGCTTTTTGTTTTTTTTTCTTTTTTTTTCTAAGCAGACAATAGAAAATGCGCAGTAAATACTTTACACAGGCTAGCGCACTTGAGTGAGCAGCCTCAACAGTTAAATTAAACAAAAAGACAACTTTAAAGTGCAAGTATTAATAAATGCAGAAAACAAGCTTAATTCAAACAAAAGAGCAGTTTTAACTCGCTTTTTGGTGAGAATAGACAGTCGCAAAGGTAAAGGCAGTAAAAGGTACTTAAATCAGGTAGCAGTAACTCTTTTTCGTCTCTCTGCTGCTAGCACCACTCTGCAGGACCACGAGAAGCTTTGCTGAGTCAGAACAAGCGCAAAAACCGCGCCAAAGCGGGTTTTTAAACAGAGGACTTGAAAGAGCTAGGAATTAGCCCAAAACGGCCAATAAACAACAAGATTCTGTGCTGAGATCACTCCTCCAGGGACAGATAGGCTGCTCAAAGCTCCCCACTCCCACTGGTGAACAAAGAAGTGTCCTTCTATCCAAGTAAGGATATGGGCAACACAGGAACTATTCTAAAGTCCAGAATACAACAATACCTGTTATTAGGGATTATTCTAGCTCAGGAAAGGTGGGAAACAAGGATATGTTTGTTTTTTTTTTCCTTTTGTTTTCTAAACAGACAATAGAAAATGCACAGTAATATTACAATTTCTTTGATATGATTTAGCTATTCACTTTCTTTGATTTAAGAGCAAGTTTATGCAAGCTTAAGGGATTTACTGAGTATGTCTGAAATTTTTTCCAGGTTTATTGAAACTTCGTGATTTATAATTTCAGCATATTTTGTACTTATGTTTTTATGTTCAGACTGACTGATAATGTCATTTGGTTTTAGATTTAACTTTACACTACAGGTCAAAACAGACACAGTACTCAACCCTTTGCTCAATTCTCTTGTTTTACTAATATACCAGCTTGTAACTTTTTCATTTAAGTAAGCCTTTATTGAATCCCACATGACAAAGTCAGATGGTGATCTCTAACATACCAATCCTTGAAGCCTTTTATTTTAATAATGTATGCTGCTAATCTCCTGTGATGTATTAAATTGTCAGTTTTTAAAATAATATTAAAGATTATAGCATTATGGTCCAAAATAGACAAGAAACTATTGAAACTTCTCTGATATGTAATAAAAATTTTTCCTCAAGCAATCAATATTTGCGTTCCATATCTATACAAATAATGGTTAAACTGAAGCAAGTTTTTTCCTTAACTCATATATATCCTTTAAATTCAGTACATTTACAACATTTGTTAGGTGTTTGGCTGAGGATGTGATTCTCAACTTTCTATTTGCAGTGAAATCTTTGTCTGATAAAATACAATTAAAATCACCAGCCATTATGACTTCACCTTTCATTGAATAGGCTATATGTCCAAGTAATTATCTGCAACTTTAGCTCCAACCCCTGAAATCCAATAAGAGTTCACCAATGTATCTAGTTTTCTGTTCCACTCAATTACAGCAATGCTTAACATACTATTTTTATCAATACAGATACATTTTACTTTAGGCCTTACTGGTGAATTCTTCCATAAAATGTGGGTGCCTCTTCTTGTAGCTCAAAAGTCAGAACCTGCTAAAACCAAATAATTCTTTACTTAAATTTCATTTACATATTTATTAAGTAGATGTGTTTCCTGTAGAAATACTATCTGAGCTTTATGTAATTGCAAGTATTTGAACAGACTGCTCCCCTTTACTGAATTATGCAATCCATTAATGTTAATAGATATACATTTAAAATCAGACAGTTATATAAGAAAAAACACAGGTATAATGAAATCACATTTACATACAGAACTTATTATATAGTTTGTATATAACAATACAATATCTTCAGTTCTAGACAAAACTTTTGAAATGCATAAAAAAATTACTTAATGATATCACCCTACAACATTTATACATGGAATAACATATTCCTAGTGTGTTGAAAAAGATGAACAAACTACCCCTCAAACTCTCCATTAGACTAACAAAGCTTAGCTCATGCTCCTGATTCATATTAATGTGTCTCATATTTTTACTATGCATCATCTTAAAAAAGCCAGAGAGTAAATTATTATGAATAAGAAAAGTTAAATAGGTGTTCAGAATCTTTGTAGAAATATTCAGTTTGGTCAGCTTATAACAATCATCTTTACCTGTACCTCACATCATCTCCCTGGCTACTGTAGGGAGGAAGGCAGTTGTTATTTTCGTATTTATTAATTTATAGGTCAGATGATTTACAGTAAAGTTAAAGCTGTTCATAGGATCATAAGTTCATAAATTAGTACCAGTCTTGTCTTTGTGGAAAATTTCAAGCCCAGCCAATTACCCCATGTGAGAATCAAACCCTGCATCTTGTGCCTATAAGGTGAACACCTTAACCATTATGCCAACCGCCCACCCTTGTAGACATATTTATATTCTTTAACTATATACATATTTACTTATTTTGATCTCCATTTCTGTTTGTATACTATGTCTTGTACCATTATGTTCCAGGTTTTATATTCTCGCTATAATGTTAGTTTAGAATAATATACAATGAAACATTTATATTTACCCTTACATATTTGATACTCTTTAATCTATTACTACTGTTAGAATCAGTCCTATTTTTCCTTAAATGTTATGTCTAATAACATCTGAACAAACATCTGAAAAATCTTCCCTTTTAAGATTCAAACTATCCATAAAAAAGTTCTCTCAGATATTAAGTTTTGTTATCATTAAAAAGAGACAATAACAGAGAAACACAATCCTAATTTTTTTATCAGAAGTGTCAGTC
Organism: Protopterus annectens; assembly: GCF_019279795.1. Taxonomy (NCBI): domain Eukaryota; kingdom Metazoa; phylum Chordata; order Ceratodontiformes; family Protopteridae; genus Protopterus; species Protopterus annectens. Next base: position 155,582,867 of record NC_056751.1, read on the forward strand.
TATAGGCTAGTATATAAACTACCCTTTTGGTATACTGCAAGCATTCAGAACTATTTAATAACTGACATTGGTTTAGAATGCAATTTAGTGTATTTTGCTTATTGTCCAACTTGTATCCACTGACATCTTAGCATACAATTCAAAATATTATGACTATTTACTTTTACACAGGAAGAAGTAACCTGGACAGTTCTTTGAATTTCCAGAACTCCTGCAGCTCCACAAAAGTGCTCATGACTCTAAGCTGCATCAAGCTGGTCCTCATGACAAGGGCTTGAAAATGAACAGTTTATCATCTACAATTCACACAAAAATGTTCACGAGTGAATCCAAGCCACCTCTACATTATACATCAATCCCTCAAACCTTTCCAACTCACTGAAAAAAAACATTTCAAAGTATGTTAACCACTAAAAGCTATTGTATTTAAAGAAATAATCTTCTTCTTTCGGCTTTTCTCGGTTAGGGATCACCACAGTGGATCACCTGTCTGCTCATGATTGGTAGTGGAGTTTTACAGTGTCGAGTTGCCAGCCCAGCGCCCAACCTTCCACAGAAGGCACACACATGCACACACACACACCTAGGGCCAATTTAGAGTGTCCAAACCACCTACAGCATTTCTTTGAGATGTGGGAGGAAACCAGAGGAAACCCACGCGACCACAGGGAGGACATGCAGACTCCACACAGAAGGCACTCCAGCCGACGATCGAACTGGAGAACCTCTTGCTTTGAGGCGGCAATGCTAACCGTGGCACCACCGTGTATTTAAAGAAATAATAGTTGTGTAAAAACTTACCATAACCATAGATGTCCTTCTCATCTATGTTGCAGTATTCTTTACATATGGGTTGTATTCCACTCCACGACCAGACATCTTGCCTGTATACAAAAGCATAATGCCACAGCATGTATGTGGGACGTCACACGAAGACACAGACAACATCAGCCATAAAAGGGACATCCGCATGTACAATCCTCAGAATAAGGAAGCCCCATGAGGAAATAATTCAAAGGAAATCAAAAAAGGAGTCATTCTAGTAAAGAGTAAGATGTAAGGGGAAGGCGGGTGAGATACAATACAGCAACATTGAAGAGAAGAAGGACACCTATGGTTATGGTAAGATTTTACACAACTATTCTATGTCCTTCTATTCAATGTTGCAGTATTCTTTACATATGGGAGAGGGCAAAAGCTGAAAGGGAACCCAGGGAGGGGGAAGGAGCAGAGAAGACTAAGTAGAAACATTTTCCAAAATTCCATGTAGGATTGCCCTGACAAGTAAAGCCCTGGATATGGAGATGGTATCCAACTTATAATAACTTGTAAAGGTATGAACAGATGATCGTGTGGCAGCTTCCAAAATGGAGTGAGCATCTAGACCTTTGAAGAAAGTCCCTGAGGATGCAACTGATCTGGTGAAATTTATTAGAGCAATATTAAAATTGTCCTTCTTGTTGTGCCTTGTCCCACTTCTGTGTATAGCTTGTCCAGATTTCTTCTTTGAAGTTGAGAGAGGTTGAGAGGTAATGGGGCTGTTATGGGAGCCATCAGAGAGATTAAACCAGAGATTTCATGCTTGTTGCATGCCATGTACTTTACTCCCCAATGTCCACTCTGGATGCAAGGAGTGAGCAAGGCAAGAGTATAGGATGGCTTACCTTGGATGGGAGGGACACTGCACCAAATCTGGCTTTTGTGGCACTCATCTGTTTGCTTGATTTATGCCAGAATTCACTCAAAGTGCCTGTTGATCATGTGTGGTCCATAACCTGTACAGTAATCCTAAGCAATGTATCTTGAGCTTGTTTCTTGTTTGCTTTTCATTTTTTTTTTTATCATGTTTTCCCATGAAAACCCCAGCAGCAGCACGTTGGATAAGAAACATTTTATTTTTACAAGGGGGCATACAGAGATTTTTCTATCACATGGTTGTTACTTTCAATTAATAAAGCTGATTATATTTATATGAATAACTGCAGTGCAGAAGTAAAAAAGTATTTTTCATGCCTCACAACCTTTTGTTTCCATCTAGATATTAAGTAAGCTGTCATGCAGCCAATGCATTGATATTTTTTTCTTCTACTTATTTTTTTTTTTATGGGACCACAGCTAGCACCTTATATCCGGGTGGCCCCCGGAACAGACCTTTGAGAACAGTGGAACCAAAATTTGGAAACCATGTCCAATTTGTAATGTGAAATGAATGTATGAGGAGAAGCCAGGTGGCTGCTGCACACATTGAGTCTATTGGCAACCTGTCCTGAAAGGCTATGGATGTAGCTAATGCCCTAGTTGAATGAGCTCTAGGTCTTGAGGGTAATTTTTGATGTCTGATCTCATAGATGAAAGTAATTGTAGACGTGAGCCATCTAGACAGAGATACTTTAGTGACTGGAAGGCCCAATCTTCCTTCTGCATATGACAGAAACAATTGATCAGATTTCCTGAGTTGTTTAGTTCTGTCTAAGTAATATCTCAGTTGGCGATGAACATCAAAAAATGCAGCTTTTCTGACCTATTTGAATAGTTAGGGAAAAAAAAAAGGGGAGATAATAATTTGGTTTAGGTTAATTTGAGAAGAAATTTTGGTAAAAGGATGGATTAGTCCAGAGAGATACCCTGTCTTTGTGAAAAACTAAGTAAGGAGGGCTTGCATATAGAGCATGGAGTTCTGATGCTCTTTTCGCTGAAGTTATAGCTACCAAAAAGTGTCTTCAAGAAAGCAATTTTCAGTGAGAACATGAAAAGATGCCAGAACCAAGTTTAAATCCCATTGAGGCGAGGGTCTTTGATTGGAGGTTTGAGAAGAAATACACCTCTTAAGAAGGCTTTACAGAGTTTGTGAGCCATGATGCTGGATTCTGAGACACCAACATGAAAATTTGATATGGCAGCCAACTGAACTCTAATGGTTGATGCAGAAGATCCTAAATGAAAAGTTCTGCTAGAAAGTCTAAAACAGACTGGATAGGTGCAGTAAAGGGATCAATGTTTTTCGATGATGCCCAAAGGGCCATTTACTAGTATAAATCTTCCGGTAGAGGGATTATGATCTTCCAGTAGAGAGGATTGAGGCTATCAAGATATCTGAGATATTGAGGGAAGCCTGGCTAAGGTAGGGTTTAGGGAAGATAGAGATTGGTGCAGCTGACCCGACTGATGGGTAATCAGATCTGGTACTGGGTCCAGATGCCAAGGCTGCTCCAAAAGGTAGCGATGAAGAAAGGGGAACCATATCTGTCGAGACCCAGTAAGGGGCAATGAGGATCATAGTCACTTCTGAATTAGTTTCTGGTGGGATGGAAGAGCATGAAGAAGTCTTGACACTTGCTGTTTTGGGGAGTAGCAAAAAGATCGCAGCAAGGATGGCCCCATCTTAGAAATACCTCTTCTAGAATTGATTTCTTTAGAGACCACGTGGCATGAGAATTGCTCTGCTCAACTTGTCTGCAATGACGTTGGAATTCCAGGAATATGTGTCACTATCCTGAGAAGAGATCGCCCATTGCAAAGTCTGGGTATGATCTGGTTCCGCTTGTTTGTTGATGTAGACATGTTGTCCGCTTGAATTGCAATAGTCCCTTTGGGAAGAGAGAAAGCACTGCTCTCATCTCTAAGACATTTATGTGCAATAATGCCCCCACCCGATCAGGGAGGCATCTGTTGTCAACGTGGCAACTGGAGAGGGGAGAGGAAGGGTCTTTCTTTGGAGAAGTTGAGGTGACCACCACCAAGACAGTTGATTCTTGCATACTTGAGTTATCAGTATGGTATGGGACATTGGGAGTCGCTGAAAGGACCATTGGGTAAACAGCATCCATTGGAGGATGCTGCCATGAGTCCTAGTACCTTCAATACCAGTCTGGCTTTGACTTTGACCAATTGCAATAGAAGGGATACTTGGTTCGATGTCTAAAACCCTCTGCTCTGTGAGTGTGGCTGAAAGGGTCTGTGTATCTAATTTGGCGCCTATAAAGTAATAGACTGACAAAGGACAAGGCAGATTTTTTTCAAATTTATTGAAATGTCTAGAGCTTGACAGGTTTGAATGGTGAAATCCTGGATAGGAGAAGCTGATGTCTGGTGGTCACTGCCATGCATTTGGTGAACACCGGGGCTGTAGTGAGACGGTTCATTTTGATGTGGTAGCAATTGTCCTGGATGAACTATAGCCAAACTTGTTTAAGTGGCTGAGATCCAGAATGGGTCTCCAGTCCCCGATCCTTGCTGGTCTGCTGGGACTGATTGGATGACTCTTTTGATAGCAGCTTTGACACTTCTAATGCTGCAAGGGATTTTTTGTTGGGTTGGAATATGAATAAGTACTCATTTGTCTCTGCCTCTGGCTGCCTCTAGAGGGGAATCGGCCTGTGCGGCAGATGAGACCTTGGGATTGTTTTCGAACCACATCTTTCCTCCCCTCTGACCTTTGGGATAGGGTCTAGAAGGGTGGAGAGTCTTACCTTCCACCTCGCACCTGGTCAATGTATCCTTCACCTGTGGGCCAAACAAAGATGATCCATCAAAGCATGGAGGAGTTCACAATTGAATTTAGGGTTGCCAACTGGGAGTTCATTGTCAGCTGTAGGATCCTTCATCAGTTCACCCATATCCTTGAGTAAATCTCTTTGGAGACGGGTGAAGTGGCATAAGTAGTTCAGCGACCGCATTAAAAAGGTCGCTGACAACAAGAACCGCCGTCTGTCGTATCTGTCCATGGTCCTAGATTCTTATTAGGAGGATGGACAGGAACGCATCAACAGGGACACCTTTGGATAAAAACTGTTTGTCTGTGGGGGCAGAATGCCTCAAGATACACTGACTCATCCTCCGAGAAGGTTAGGGCTGCACCCTCTGTTTGAGGATTTCAAGGATGTCCGCAAAGGAGACATCCTCAGATTCCTCTAAGTCAGTGTCAGAGGTGACAGACTCAGGGGAGTCAATGTGCTTCCTCTTGCACTGCCTCTTCCTAGGGGATCTCCTGCAGGGTCAGGAGAGACCTCGGAAGAAGAGGAAATCCAATGGGGAATCTTGAGGAGTTGGTTCTCTGCGGTGTGAGACAAGGGGTGAGTAGAAATCACCGCAGGCACTGTAGATGGAGGGGCTGAGGGAGCAGACTGTGGGGCAGAACCTGGTTCGCATCCCTGTCAGGCAGGCCCGAGCCCCTTGCTCCGAGACAAGGACCCCCCTCCCGGCCCGAGAGAGCCGGCTCCGGCGATGCCGGCCGTGCCGGCCCTCACTCGCCCGAGGAGGAGAGGAGGGAGAGTGGGGTGGACAAGATGCCAGAAGGTATTGGATCCGACAGTCATGGCTCCAACAAGCCTTGGAGTCGGAGGAGGAATGTAATCTGGGACGGGAATAGCCAATGACTGATGAGTCGGGCTATGGAGCATTTGGGCCAGTGCCTCGGACTTAAGAAGTCTACTCACCACCCTCTGCAAATCATGGTCTGACAACCTGGAAGACCGAGAGGAATGGGTTTTGTGACTCCGCTCGGAAGGAGAGGGATCCTGGCGCCAGTGCACAGATCCGATGGAGGGGACCTGGACCTCTTTCCCAGCCGGAGCCGAAGTAAACGTAAGAGGCTTAAGAATAGATCCGATGGAGGGGATCTAGACCTCTTTGAAAGTGGCTCGGCGATGGGTATCGAGCCGATGACTTATCAGCCTCGGTTCCAGCGGGCCGAGGTAACAGTTTGAGGTTAGAGAACATCGGGCGGCCGGGCGCGACTGACGCTTCCGCTTCTTCTCCACAGTCGACTCAAGAGCCAAGATGAGCTTGCCTGCAGGACTCGAGGCTGAAACCATGGCAGACAGCACATGAGTCCTGCAGGTGCACAGGTCCCAGGCTGTCAGAGACATCTTCTGACAGCACGAGGAAGAGAGGCTGTCTCAAACACACACACAGACACTCTACACTAACAAATTAAAGATAAGTAGCCAAAAACACATACACACAAGCCCCTACAACACTAACGGGTGAGGGAAGGGCTGAAGGCCTAGAACAACAACAATAAGAAAAATAGGGTCGATGGAACTAAATACTAACACTAACAATAACAATAACAATATATCAGACTAAAGAAAAAAATCCACTAACCTGCCTGAGCAGGTAAAAGCACCTCGATCAGCTATAGCGGCAAACGAGATCTGGGATATAGGGGAGCCTCGAGCCAGTGGAATTCCATCCAGCAAGAATGAAGGCGAGATTGACAACTTAACATTGGGCCTTAACGGAAGAGGATAAGGATTTCCCACGAAAATCATACCAAAACACAATGGCCTTAGAAATCCATTAAGAGATAATTTGTTTAGAGACAGGTAAACCCAGTGCCCTGGATTGAAAGGACACAGTTGATCAGGCTTTCTAATGGACTTAATTTTGTCAAGGTAGAATCTGAATTGTCTACGTACATCTAAAGAATGCAGAATCCTCTCCCTATGGGACTGAGTAGAAAAAAGTAACTGAATAGATTGATTCAGGGACAATTCATTGACCACTTTGGGCATAAAGAAAGGATTAGTTTTCAAAGATACTCTGTCCTTGTGAAAAAAACACAAATGGGGGTGAAGCCATAAAGGCCTGAATTTCAGAGACCCTTCTAGCACAGGTTAAGGCTACCAGAAGTACTGTTTTCAAGTGCAAAACTTTAGAGAAGCAGAGACCACTGGCTCAAAAGGGGCTAGAGTAAGCTTCTCTAACACACAGTTAAGATCCCAAGTTGGAGGAACTGGTTTCCTGGAAAGTTTAGTGTGTAGGATGCCTTTTAGGAAACACTTCAACTCCCCCCTTAGCTTCCAGGCTAGAGGTTAAGGCAAGCAAGCAGACAAGGATAAACAATGGACCTTGACTGAGGAATAAGAAGGACCACTGTTAAGCAACTCACACAGATAAGAAAGCACTCAAGGAATATCCACCAAAAAAAGAGGTCTTATTTTCTTTTTTGGCACCAGATAGAAAATCTTCACCACTTGGAAATGTAAGATTTTCTAGTATTGGGTTTCCTGGTCTCCTGCAAAATTCGAAGCATGCCCTTAGAAAACAGGTGCCTGCAAGGAATCAAAAGTTGATCACCCACAAGGTCAGCTCTAGAGTTGACAGATGTGGGTGAATCAGGAATCTCTTTTCATGAGTGAATAGGTCCATCCAGCGAGGTAACTTGTAGTGATGACCCTTGGCTAATTGTAGAAGTAGAGGGCACCAGTGCTGTCTTGGCCAAAAGGTGGTCACTAGTAAGATTTTTGTTTTTTTCCTGTAGAATCTTAAACAGGACGTTTTGTATTAAAGGAAAGGGGGGAATGCACAAAGAAACATCTCTTTCCATGAGAAGGATAGAGAGTGTCTACCTTCCAAGCCTGAGGATGAGGGACTCTGGCACAAAAGACCGGAAGCTGTCTGTTCAGAGGCGAGGAAGAGAGGTCCATTTCTGGAGTACCCCACCAGTGAACTAGATCCAGGAACACGTCCCAGTGAAGCATCCACTCATATGTCTGTGTCATGGATCTGCTTAATGCATCTGCCACAGAGTTCTGTGCAGAAGGAAGGTACACTGCATGCAGTATCACTTTGTACTGAATAGTCAATTCCCATGCTTTGAAGGCTAAGTGAAAAAGACGGTAAGATGTTGTGTCCCCCTGCTTGTTTATGTACGAAAGGACCATAGTATTGTCTGTAAAAATCCTGAGGGGTCCTGGCAAGAACAGAGGATGAAAGATCTGAAAGGCTAAAATTAGAGCACTCATTTTTCCGATGTTGATGTGCTCCCTCTTTTGACAGGGGGACCAAAGACCTTGTACCTTCCCGGCAGCAAAGGTTGCTCCCCAACCTAAATCTGAGGCAGCTGTGAAAAATTGCTGGGTTGGCTGAGGTACCTGAAGTGGTAAGCCAGGATTCTGACCAAGTTACTGCATCCATCAACATAGCTCTGTTTTCAAGCAGGGGAGAAGAGGAATCAAAACCTCTAAGGGATGAGCATGCTGGGACCAAACTGTCTTTAGAAACCACTGGAACTTCCTCATATGTTGTTTGGCAAAAGGCAACATGGGGATTGTAGAAGCCATGAACCCTAGCGGTCTCAACCTCCCTGGCTGTGATGGAGGAAAGGTGCAGAAGGGACTCTGAATGCTAAGAGAGGAAAGGCTTTTTCTGAAGGGAGAAACATCATAATCGAGTCTGTCCTGAACCTGCACCCCAGGAAAAATGAGATCTTGACTTGGTGTCAGACTTGATTTCTTGAAGTTTATTGAGAATCCTAAGCCCTGCATAAAGGGAATAGCTAGGTCCAGGTGTTGAAGTAGTAGGTCTGGACTGCTTGTCAGAAAGAGCAGATTGTCCAGGTAGGGGTAAACCTGAAGCCCTTTCAATCTCAAATAAGCAATGTCTGGGGCTAGGCGCCTTGTGCATACTCTTGGAGCAGTGGAAAGACCAAAGGGCAAGGCAGGAAACTTAAAGTGCAAGGAACCCACTGAGAAATGCAAGCATTTCTGTAACTGGGGGTGAATAGGGATATGCAGATAGGCATCCTTGAAATCAAGAGAAGCTAGGAAAGCCTGATGTGGAGCAAGGGGAAGAAGTGATTGCAGAAACAGCATCCTGAAGGAAGGCACCACCAGGAAGGTTTTCAAAGTTGAGAGATCTAGGATAGACCTCTAAGGACCATCTTTTCTTGGAACAAGAAACATCCTGGAGTAAAACCCCCTTCCTTGTTGTTCTGGAGGGACAGGCTGAATGGTGTCTTGTTTGGAAAGTTGAGCAAGCAACTGAGGAAACGGATGCAGTTGACTGGAGGTTGCCCAAAGTATCCCCTGAAAGGGGGTTTAGAGCCTTCTAAGTCATAAAGTATCCGTTCTGTATAATGGAAATCGCCCAGAAATCGTAAGTGGCTGCTTTCGAGGTTGAAAGGGAAAGGGGAAGGCAAAGAGACAAAGGAGCATGACTTGGAGGAGTATGACTTGGAAAATGAACCTGAGAGTCACAGAGGGCTTTCTCTGGGCTGAAAAGGCTGCTGGGGAGAAGGAGCAGAAGCAACAACCTTAGACTGGGGGGTCTCCTGGAAGATGTACATGGCCTAGTTGCAGAAAGAGTAGAAGAAGATAAACGAGCAGGTTTCCTGACAAAGGGAGTCTTGGCAGGAAAATTCCTATGGAATTTGGGTACTGGGGAGACTAGCAAGTGCTTTAAATACTGAAGCTCCTTACCTTTTTCCTTCAGAGTTTTAAAAAGTTCTGCTGCTGCTTTGCCAAAAAGGCAAAGAAAGAAGAAGTAAGTAACAGGAGAGTTGGTACATTCAGATGTGGAAGTTGCAAGGCATGCTCTCATATAAACATCTCGAATACTTTTACACATCCCCTGACTAAGAGGAACCATATGTTTGAAGGATTTGCAAACTGTCGGAGTAAGAACATTATCTATGTGGCAACCTGCAGTCATTGCAAGGCATACTACATAGGGAAAACTAATCAAATGCTCAAGGAATGTATCCTAAAGCACTTATCTGAAATAAGAAAAAATGTTACCAGCGATGCACTTTATATGCCTATTAGTATAAATGACGGTCATTCTTTCAAGTTCATGGCACTAACTAGGCTTCATGAAACACCAAGAGGTGGGGATTTAGTAAACTGAACAGAAATTGAAGAGATGAAGTGGATAATGAATTTGCAATCGGATCAGTCACCAGGTCAGAATGCATGCACTAAAATGGAAAGCTCTTCAGCACTCAAAATGACATAATTAAAAGGGTGTTTATGCTGCTATGGTTACTAAATGCATCTAAGTGAGTGAACAGTAGGAAATTAAGGTATTTAAGAGGAAGTTTCACTGGCAAACATTTAGGATTTGAAATAAGTATTATACCAAAAGCTTATCCGGTTTATGAGCCAGTGTGTTTATTTTATCTTATCATCATATATTTTATTAAAGTTTTCAAGTTTCAAGTGTTTTTAAGTGGAATTGGTGACAGAATCATTTGTTTCTGGAGCTTTGCCAAAAAGGGCAGAATTGTCCAAGGAATCATCAAGTAATTTGGCCTTGACGTCATCAGGGAGAGCCCTGAGACACAACCAGGAATGCCTCCTGAGAACAGAAGCAGAAGCTGCAACTCTAGAAGAAGCTTAAACGACATCATAACTGCATTTGATTGAATGTCTAGTTACCTCGGAGGATGCAGACAAGAGAGAAAGAGACAGTGACAGCCTCTGAATCGGGTAATTGGGAAAGAACCCGAGCAGCCTGAAAGAGCAAGGCTAGAGCATACCGATATATTTGTGTCTGGTAATTAATGTCTCTGATAGCCAAGGTGGAAGAGGTATAAACCTCCTTTCCCAACCTTTACAAACTCTTACTTTCTTTGTCAGAAGGAAGCAACTTAGTGGAAAATGCAACACGAGAGGATTTATCAGAAGTAATGGATACCACCTCTGGATCAGCTGAAGGGCATTTAAAAAAACTTACAATCCTCAGGGACCTTATAAAAATACTCAGGTCTTTTTGGGGCAGGAGCTTGAGAGTCCAGGGTTTTAGAAGTAGATGCAAAGCATCTAAGAAGAATGGAAGAAATGGGGGGACTGCTGAAGGAGCAGGGGCCTCCAATTGAAGAAGATCATAATATCTTCTTTGCTCCTTTGAAATTTGGGAAGAACCCCACTTAAATAATTCCCTCATTTTATTAATAGTTTCCCCAAAGGAAAACTCTTCCATGGAGGAATCTCCTCCATTGGATTCTTCCTCTGCAGAAGCATATTCCAGAGGGGAAAGAATTTGGGTAGAATATGCTAAACAGTCTTCATCTGAAGAAAACCCCTCAGATTCAGAATCCTGTACTGGGTAAGAAGCAAACTGCACAGAAGGGGACTCCCGAGAAGCAGATGGCAGAATGGGAGACAAGGAAAAAAACAGGCCCTGAAATGGAGGATCAGAAGTTGGGAGGTCGGAAGGCATCCCAATCTGACGGAGGAGTGGAAGGGGCGGTGGAATGTCTAGTCGTCTGCTTCTTAACATGCTTATCTTGTGGAGGCAAATGTGCAGACATAGGCCTTACGCCCAGCACTTCTTTAGTCAGACAGGCAGGAACGGTTCCTGAGTCCTCCGAAATAACAAGCTGTTCCCCCAAGTCATCCAAACCAGACGTCTCCATTGTCTCGTATGTGCTCAGATCCCCACTTCTGACGGCTTCCATTGCGGTACCCACTGAATACCTGGACCATACCTCTGAACTCACCATCGGATTTTCATCACAAACTCACCATCGGATTTTCATCAACCTCAAGGGGTACATTGGAGAGCGGACGCACAGCTGAAGAAGATTCAGGCCTGGCTTTGCTGACCTTTCTCTTCACAGACTGCAAGGAAGAACTCGCAGAACCCTCCATTGCCTCCCTAGCCAAACATTTAAGTCTCTGGTTTTCTAAATAGCGAGATTCAAAGCCAACAAATTACTGCACAATGTCTTTGGTACAAAGGCCTGACAGAGCAGGACCAATGGTTGTCAGTAGGCCCTAAACAAAACAAGCACAGCTCGTGACTATCCTTGTATAGAATTTGCCTTCCACACCTACAGCTGCCCTTCCTGGATGACATTAACAAAAACAAAAGACAATACCAACAAATTAAATTCCGTACAGGATATATGAACAATATCCAACTGCAGACTGAACGTACAAGTCAACCTTTCTGAATGGCGGCGAAAAAGGTCTGGAGATTGTATGTGCAGACGTCCCTTTTATGGCTGATCTTATCTGTGCCTTCGTGACATCCCACATACAGGCAGTGGCATTAAGCTTTTGTATACAGGCCAGATGTCGGGTAGTAGAGCGGAATACAACTCATATGTAATGAATACTGCAACATTGAATACAAGGACATCATTTAACGATTCAGTGAACACTATTTGTATGAGATGTTTAATATAAAACAAACTATCATTTTTTGAAGGAGACATAGCATATAAGCCTGCATTAAAAGAAGGACATTCATGTATATTCCAGGCTTAACTTGTAAAAGTGTGAATGTTACACTAATATGAAAACATTCCAATAACAACTTTATAAAAATATAGTTTCTTACGTATATTACTTCGTTTATAAATAGCATAACTTTCCTGCGTGCTACTGCATGTCAAGTATACTATCAGAAGCAAACATTCAGAACTATGTAATAACTGGCAGTGGTTTAGAATGCAATTCAGTGTCTTTTGCTCATCATCTAACTTGTATTCTTTGACATCTTAGCATATGATTCAAAATATTATGATTATTTACTTTTGGACAGGAAGAAGTAACCTGGAAGGTTCTTAGAATTTTCAGAACTCCAGCTGAATCACAAAAGTGCTCATAACCCTAAGTTGTTTCAACCTGGTTTTCATAAGGACTTGAAAATTAAGTCCATCAGTTACATTCACACAAAAATGCTTGCCAAGTGAATTCATGCCACCTCCATACCACACATCAATCCCTCAAACAAACCCCTGCAAACCACAAAAAAACAGCAAAAAACTTCTCAAAGTATCACCACTAAAAAGCCATTGCACTTAAAAGAAATATAATTTAATGATTCAGCAAGCACTGTTTGTATGACATGTTTTAATATAAAGCAGCCTGTCATTTTTTTTTTTTTTTTTTTTTTTTTTTTTTTTTTACACAAGACATAGCATATACAGTGGATATAAAAAGTGTACACAGCCCTGGTAAAACGTCCAGGGTGGACATACGACGCAAGACCAAAGGTATGGGAACCAGACTTGTTGAGGCCAATATTGGGCAATGAGGATTACTTTCAACTTGCACCTTCTGACTTTCTGAATGAATTTTGTGATCAACAGAAAAGAGGGAAAGGTATAAAGGAGACCTGAGGGCCAAGTATGGATCACAGAGTTCCTTGGTGACTGATCCTGAGGATGGATTAGGACAGAGTAATTGCTGCACAGCAAGGTTGGCCCTAGAGCCAGAAGATGTCCCTTGCCACTATTTGACTGAGGGACAACTTGTGAGGGAGAAAAATATGCATGCTTAACCTGCCCATTAGTATGTTGGAAGTCCAAGGAACATGCATTGTTTAAAAAAAAAGAATGGGAAGGCATCACCCACTGCTACACTCTCACGGCTTCTTGACAAAGGGTAAAATCTGGTTCCTCCCTGCATGTTGATGTACCAGACTACGGACATGTTGTCTGTATGAATTAAAATCACACCCACTAGAAGAAGGTCTTGAAATGCCTGCAGCACCAATAGGACTGCTCTCATTTCTAGGATATTGATGTGAAGGTTGGTCTCTATTGATGTCCAAATACCTTGAACAGTCTTCCTTTCGTAATGGAAGCATTCACAGTCACTACAGCTATAGGGGGAGAAGGACAGAAAGGATATCCTGCTAAAAACACTGTGGATGGAATCCACCATCTGATGTGAGTTCTGCAGATGGGTGTTAGTCTGGTTGGGATGCTAACAGGGTGACAAAACTGTAACAACTAAACTGATAGAATCCATCCATAGACTATCATGTGAAATCTGGACAGAGGGGTCACAGTGATAGCAGAAGTCATAAGCCCTAGAGGTTTTAGAATTAGTCTTGCTGGGGGTGATGGGTGGGATAGTACCCGGTTTGTTGCTTGTTGAATAGACAGAATCCTGTGCTGTGGCAAGTTGGCTATTTTGAGTTGTTGTAACCAGGTGGCATGACTGAGTTCGGATCAATTTGCTCATTGGTAAGGCTCCACAAAGAACAGGCAAATCTTGAGGAAGATGAGATCAAGGAAGTCCAGGACTGATGTTGGTGTATTGGTGGATGAAGTAAATTACTAACCAGCTCCACAAAGAAGAGTAGCAGACGAGAAGATGAACAGATCCATGTAGTCTGTGTCTAAATGTTTTGGGAAGGAATCTTATAGCCACATTTTAAGCATTTCTTGAAACTTATCTGACATGCTAGATGAAAAAAGGAGTGTTTAGCACACACGCATACTAACTCTAACTTTTAGAAAAAGGCGGAAAAAGCTATAAACGGTAAAAAGTTACAACAAACCACTCTTATGAAAACGACTATTCAAAAGTTATCCAAATATAAACTACCAACTATTCCTAATTACTATCTAGTTATGTACTGATTATCTGAAATTTATTTATGTTTTAATCCTAAATAGAATTGTCAATGGATATTGAAGGAAAAAGGGGACAAAAAGGGACACAAATGCAGCTAAAGCTGAAAGAAATATTAGTCAAAATAGTCAAAAAGACTTATGCTATTGGCAAGATCAGAGCCTTGCAACAGTTCTGTTCAGGCTGCAAACGAGATCTGGGGTATTCTGAAGGTGGAAGGGGAATTATAGGTGGGGAGGAGTCAGAGACTTGGATCTAAAAGGTTTAAAGGTGCCAAGACTGGGTCAGAGTTGCAACAGTCCCCAACAATTGAATCTGACGAAAATGGACAACACTGGATAAGTCCTCAGCCTGGCAAAAAAATAACGGGGGTTGGAGAGAAGAAGCAACTACTGCAGCAGCAATCATTTGAACATCTACTCTTATAGTAAGTTTCCTTACATAACTGTGCCATGTTCTTCAGAAGGATTACTACTGCAGTAGCCTTAGTTATATGGGTAAACTATCACAACTTAGACTGATTGGGAGGAGGAAGAATGAAGGACCAGGAGCACCTGGAAAATAGTTTTAACAAACCCTATCCTAGACCTGGAAAAGGAATCTAGTTTGTAGTGCTTTGTAAAGGTATGCACAGAGGACAAAGTTGCTGCTTCTAGAATACAAATCTTTCCAAAAAGCCAAATTTGAAGCCAAAGCCCTGGTGGAGTGGACCTTGACCCTGACTGGAATTAGCTTGTGGTAGTGGGTACAGCAAAAATAATAGCATGAGACAACCATGTGGAAATAGTCTTTGACACAGGTTGTCCTTTCCGTTCTTTTTGCTTACACAAGAAATGAATAACTGATAAGAGTGCCTAAAAGGATTTTGTTCTGTCAAGATAGTACCTGAAATGTCTGTGAACATCCAAGGGTTTCCCTAATTTTTATGCTCTGGAAAGAAGGCAGGGAGCTGGATAGATGGATCAAAGTAAATGTGGTTACCACTTCAGGTATAAATAAAGGATTTGTAGAGAATGAGATAAGGTTGACCCACCATAAGCACTTGCAATTCAGATACTGATTTCTCTGATCTCTGCAAGAAAAGTAACACTGGTTTTCCATGTTAAGACCCTCAGATTAAGCCTAATGAGCTAGTTCAAATGGTGCAAGAGTTAGTTTTCCCAAAACAAAATTAAGTTCCTAAGGAAAAGCCATTCAGGTTCCTAGACAGCTTTATGTGCAACACCCCTTTCAAAAATATTTTAATACCAGATTACATTGAAGGGTCGGGGGTCCATGGCAGACACGTGGAAATGAACAAATGAACATAATAAGGCATACAAGAGGATAGTAACTCACATAAATAATATAGAAAGAGAGAGAGAGAGAGATGAAGAAAGAGAGACAGTAGCCCTGAAAGGGTACCGGGTCTTGTCTTGGCACCAACTAGAAAATCTTTTCCATTTACTAATAAATGATTGTCTAGTAGCATGTTGTTTTGCCTCATTTAATATCTGCTGCATGTCCTCAGAAAACAGGTACCTAAAAAGATATAGATTCTATCATCCGGACAGTTAGTTATAGCTGTTAGGGTTCAGGGTACAACAACCACCCCTTGTTCTTTGTGATGACTTCTACGTTGTGAGGAAGCTTGTGGTAATTCTCCTTGGTCATTTCTAATAGAAAGGAAAACCAATGTTGTCTGGTACAGAATGGAGTCATCACAATGACCTTTGAAGAGTCCTACTCAATCTTCAAAATGACCTTTGATATTAGTGGAAAGGGTGGAAAAAGATGCAGGAACATTCCTTACAAAGAAAAAGAATCAATTTCCAGGTCTTCTTGTATGGTATAGGCAAAAAGATCCTTTGAAGGTGTTCACCACAGCTACATCAGATCTTGGAAGACAACCTAATTTAGTTTCCATTCGTGAGGTTCTGTCCTAGTCCTGCTTAGCTTGCCTGCCAGAAAATGTTGCTCTGATTGTATACAAGTTGCCTGTAGAGTGAGATGGTGCTAAAAATGTATATCCCAGACTACTATGGCTAGTTTGCACAGATGGGAGGATCTAGTTACCGTCGTTTATGTTCCACATCACTGTAGTCTTGTAAATAACTGAAACAGTCCCCAGGATCACAGATAATTGACAGTGTTGAGAACATTTATAAGTGCCAATACGTGTTTTACATTTATGTGTTTTGGTCTGTCTTTTCTGTTCCAAACACCCTACACTTCTACAACCATATACACTGCTCTCCAAGCAAGGTCCTTGTTGCCACAGACTGTGCTTTAGCTGGAAGGGAAATAGGAGACATGGGATTGTAATAATACCAGTCTCACCAAAGAATCTCTCTTTTTACAAACCCAAAACTAGAATATGGAATGTCATAAGATGTTGATGTAACTACACATATTTTGGATACCAGTGGACTTTTCTCATGCAGAGAAATGTCAGAATAATCAGGAGAATCAGAGATGCCACAAGACACAGAATCCTGAGAAATTCCTGGGCTGAGACAAAAGTCTGAGTGGAAAAACTTAAAAATGGATCAAGGTACAGATTTACTTTTTTCCTGTGGGAGAAGGGCTAAGATAGCTAGGAGACACCCTAGGAAAACAATCCTGTGAGGAGTTAAACACAAATGTAGTACGTTCTCCTGTAATCCCAGTCTGTATAGATCTTTCACCCAAGTGAGAGATTCCTGACACACTGAAAATGATTCTGCAAAAACAAGCAAATCATTCAAATAAGGAATACCGTGCAGTCTGCAGAAGGCTATCACTGGAGCTAGACATTTTGTAAATACTCTTGGAGTTGTGGATAGACCAAAGGTTAATGCACAGAACTGATAATGTGATCCAAACAGAAAACTAAGAAATATCTGAAATCTGGATATTTAAAAATATGATAAGCATCTTTTAAATCCAAGTTCACCAGAAAACTCAAATGGGAAATGAGAGGTAGCAAGTTGTGAAGGGATAACATTCTGAACTTGGGCAGAACTGACCTCAGTGAATCCTTTTTTTGCTTCTCCCATCTTAGGAAAAGGGACCACTTCTATCACTCAGAGTAAGCCGGTGTTGAATGACAAGAGGGAAAAAAAGAGGAATTTGATCTACAGGATCACGGGAAAATCCCCTGAAAAGCAGAGCAGGAAACTCCCACAAACATCTATAACCTTAATGGATTATTTTCAGAGCCTATCAGAAACCATCTTTTCCCAAGCACAGAAATAGAGGTTCACACTTTCTGGAAGAATTAACGGTTTGTCAGGGTGGGAAGGGGGAGGTGAGTCTTGTACATGTCCATTCAAACTTACAAGACAGTCCTTTATTGTGGGAGAAAATCATTTTGCTTTTTAGAACTTCCCTGTCTTTGCTTTCTGAATGTTTGCTTACCAGCACATTGCTGTATTTGCTTACTATGCTTTTTGAAAAAAGGTTGTAGAGATAACCTTAAACCCCTTGACAAACTTGGAGAAGGAAGGTTAAAAAAAAAAAAAACAGAAGAAAAATTCCTTGAACCAGCTTACCTCTCTCATCACATTATTGAAAACTACTGCAGTAGATGGCAAAAAATAAATAAATAAATAAACTCTGTCTAAAGGATAATTCAAAATTTCAGCTTTAGCATCCTTATATGCATCCAAGCAAAAGTCCTCGTAAGTGTCATCAGCAGAATCACATTGCAAACAGTGGGAAGCCACTTGACATACAGAAGCAATCGGGTTACAAAAAGATTTTTTTTCGTCAGAAGAGGAAATAGTTACCAAAATATTCCTCACATTTTCGAAAGAGGCAAATATGAACTTTAACACCTGAGCTTGACAGCTGAGAATTCTAAAAATAAGTGTTGCAGAAGAATATGCTTTTCTTCCCAAATCTATCAAAGGCTTTCCCATTTTTGTCAGAAGGGGTGGGATTGGTATTAACCAGCTATTTGGCAACAGCTAGATTCAGCAGAAAAATAACTGCTGGGTCTGATCTGGAATTAGCACTTAAAAACTAATAAGACTGCAGGATATTATGCAATCTATCCACTTAGGGGCAGCAGGATGGCTGTCACACAAAACACAGACTGTAACCAATTCTTTCTTCAGTGACAGTGGAATGTGATGATGTTCCCACTAGGACAACGGATTCATTCTGGAAATTTTTTTTTAACTAGGAATCCTCTGAAAGGGATTGGCAGAAGCCACAAGTTTCTCAAAATCTGAATCAGAAACATGAGGAGAGAAAAAAAGGTCGTCTCTTCACAATCAATTTATGGTTCAAAATCTTGAACCTCTTCTGAAAATAGAGAGTCCATTTTCTCTTGCCAGAAACAGCTCAAGTGGAAGGGTGATGAGCCTAAACTAAACCCCAAGCTAAGCCAAACTCCTGTCCAAAGCAGCTGAAGCAGGAAAAGACACATATCTAAGTTTTTGCTTCATTTTGACAAGGAGTTTCTAAAGAAGACTCACTTTTGCCAGGTAAAACCTTGGTAGGGACAGGCATTCCATTCTGGCTAGGCTTCCTTCTCCCAAAACAGACAATAGCAGGTCTTCCTTGCCCACTAAGGGCACTCTAACAGCAGTCCATGGTGGCTGCATAGACTACACCAGAAGGAGCCAAGAAAAAAAGATGAATGGTCTGAGGAACCAGAAATGGCCAAAGTAGAGTCACCCATCTAAGGCTCACTTAGCAGCTTGCTGTGCTGGGAAAGGCCGTTTAATTTTCTTCTTTTTATGGCTGGTAGATGGAAGAACCACTGGAGTGGCAAGTTGTTCTATTGTAAAACCATGAAAGAAGTCCAATTCCTTGGGAAGTCTTGGAACAGTAGTCAGTAAAACAGGTACGTAGTAAAAAAGTCACTTGTTCTAATAAAAAGCAGAGTGACTAGCACTTTAAACACTCATCACAGCCCTCAAAAGTAAAATAATACATGTTTTATCATGGAAAAGTAGTTTTAACAACTTTTTTTCCCCAAAAAATTAAAACGCAATGCTCCCGTTTAAAAGTTAGTAAAAGTCATGTTGACAGTTTATAAAAAATACTTTTTTCAAAGATAACTACTACAGAAAAAGTTCAGTTTTAGTAACAAAAATAACAAGCAGAAGTCCCCTATCAGCCCAGCAATGGAAAAAGTGTTAAATCCTTGAAAGCCAGTAAGAGGATCACTCTTCAGTGTCAGGAAAGCTCTGAAGGGTTTGGTGCCAAAATCTCTCTTTCTTCAGCTCAACCAAAACTGAATAAATAG
The DNA here is from genome assembly GCF_019279795.1 of Protopterus annectens. Classification (NCBI taxonomy): domain Eukaryota; kingdom Metazoa; phylum Chordata; order Ceratodontiformes; family Protopteridae; genus Protopterus; species Protopterus annectens. Next base: position 155,602,181 of record NC_056751.1, read on the forward strand.
TATGTGTACATGTACCCTTAAAAGCTTTGAAAGCTGGCAGGCTGTTATATCCTGTGCAGGATATAACTCTTATAGATAAGGCTAATCAACTGGTGATCAAATATGATGAATATCTTGCTATGCAAACTTCAGTCAAATGTAAGACTCTAGTCTGTCACCAAGAATGAAGCCTACATTCCAGGAAAAGATAACTGGGTTTGACATTTTGCTAAGTAGTTGGTGTCGTTCCAGAAAAATCCATTTTCTCTCATTCTGGGACAAGGTGATCAACAGTCCAACATGCTTGGCAAAAGATGGATGTACACCTCGCCTTCAAAGATTTCTGCATACTTTCCAAAAACTTTGCTGCTCCCATTGTTCCTTTTTTAGGCATAGTTCATCTAATGAGTATCCCAACCTATCCAACAAATCTAATCCCTAATTCATCAACATCAAGGTGGCCCATCGCAATGTCAGGAGTCTTGACAATAAACTGCCTGATTTGGAAGCACTTCTGCATCTGGAATTTATCCACAACTGTTTTGCGAAAGAGACACAGTTCAAATGTAAAGATAGCACCTTTTCTGTGCTTGGGTCTTTAAACCCACTGGTAACTGGCAAAGTCTCTGTGTTCATCAGTAACAGTATCACTTCAAAAGTGATATACAGAGATCCACTGGTGAGTTCAAAGACTTCCAGCTCACTTCAGGGAAGTCAAACTTCCAACTTATATATTGTTACATATCGCCTTTCATGGCCTTGCTTGATCATGAAAACTTCCCGGCATTCTTTGAAAATGTCCGTGCAAGTAACAGCTCATTCATCCTTGACAACTTCAACTATATCTCAATAGATTGGAGCACCTACACTACAACTGAAAGATCTAATCAATGCTTCTTGGAATGAGTAAACAAGAATTCCATCCATCAACCTGTGCTCAATACTACTAGGGATGGAAACATTCTTGACCTGGTGCTCCGGCCTGTTCCTTCCTCCTGATCAGTCTCTCATTAAGTCAGACCATTTACAGGTTACCTTTACCCTTAAAAACATTCAGTCCCAGGTAACCATCATCACCCTCTTTAAAAATTTCAAAAATGCAAACCTTTTACAATTATATGACAAACTCTCTAAATTAATTCACAAAGACTCTGTAGTTGACCTAAGGTATGCAGCCACCTACACAAAGGATCTTTATGCCCATTTAGATAAAAGCATTGGCCTGGCAGTCCCTACTAGAACTATACAGCAGTAAATTCAAAAAGGAAAACACCCTGGTGGTCAGCCAATATAAATAAATTGTACAACTGAAGGAAGAAGCTACTCAAATTACCAAGCAGGGCCAGAACCTCACAACATGAATATAAAAATTCACTAAGAACTTGAAAACAACTGTAAAGACTAGCAAAGGATCCCTTGACTTCAGGCTAGCAAATGAGGTAAAGGTTAATTACAGGTCCTTCTTCGGTTATGTTACAAAATTAAGAAATAATTCACAACACTGGTCAAAATGTTTCCATAATGGTGCCAAACTCAAACCCAACAGACATTACAAGTTTGCCGCCAACTTCTCCCCTGAAACTATCACCCTAACTCCAGTCATTCCCAAGTCACTCTCCTTCCCCACCAACAGCAAGGAGGATGTCCTTAAGATGTTCTCAAAGACCAAAAACATATCTTTCATGAGTCCCGACAATAAACCAGGTTGCCTACTAAACAGCTGCAAACATGCACTCACCGATCTCCTCCTACTTAAGCCGTTTAATCTAAACTCATCAACAAACTACACCCCTGACTCGTGATGCACTGTGGCTGCAATGCCCCTGCATGGACTCAAGAAACTACAGGCCATCAGCCTAGCGAATCAAAACTGTACAGCCATGGGGCACATCATTACCATCCTCGTAAATCACATCACAACTATAACCCCACAGCAATTTAGCTTTGTGAAGGGTAAGTTATGCTTGCTAAACCTTTTAAGCTTCTTTGAGTAGGTCATGCAGGCAGTGGACAATGGTCACACTGTCCATGCTACCTGTCTTGATTTAACCAAGACATTTGACACCTTACCACACGACGGAGCCATAAATAAGCGTATACAATTAAACACTGATCCCTATGTGGTAAGAAGGAGAGCAAACTGGCTCAAAAACAGAATGCGCATTGTCACAAATGGTGATGCCTCTTCATTCAGAGTGAAGGTGACTAATGACATCCCCCAGGGCTCTCTGTGTTAGGCTCCCCTCCTCTTTGACATTTACTTCTCTTACCTCCAAAAATGATGCAACCAATCTCTGCTTAAAAAGATTTGCTGATGACTGCAAGCTTGGCGCAGTTTTCAAGTCAACCCAAGATACTTAACCCTTCAAAATGAATTAGCATGAATTTGTGCCTTGTGTACTGGAAAAGAGCTTAAGGTAAGCTTGGAGAACTGAAGAGATCCTGAAGGGAGATGTTACTGTAACTTACACACCTCACCATCAGGTGAATTAATGATTACAGCCCTTAGCACCTGGGATGATAACTTGGCTTTGTATTAATACAGTATTTCACAGGCCAGTTTGTGCAGAAGTGGGTGTGGCCTCAGTGACTGACGGGTGAAACTGGCATGTCATGGTATGGAAAAGATGAATGATTGACAGTCATGCTGATTTCAGTGTGATATCATGCATACACTGACTAACTGATCATGCATACATTTGTTGATGATTGTGGAATAACAAAAGTATTTTTGTCTTCATTTTTGCAGGGGGCAAGCCTGGCTGCACCCTCCACGCCCCCGCAAATTTAATATACCAACTCAAAGATCGCACTACATTGAGGAAAAGGGTAAACTATGAATAGACAATGAATATTCATGCCGCCATCGGTATGAATTTTACTTTACTTTTCAAAGATGTTACAGACTATTGGATGGTGGGGGTTTTAGGCCGGACTTGCTACTGCACATCCTGCCAGATACTGTTCTAATACAAAGCTGATAGCTCACTTTTCTTTGATCACCAGGAAGTCACTGTTCCCATATACCTGCCCTGGTCATACCCACTGCAGAATGCAACACACAATTTGGCATTTATCTCACTAATCACATCAAAAACTTAAAATAAAATTCAGAGGTTCCTAACACAAAATCTCTAGCCTCAAAAACTCTTAGCTCCTAGAAGTTGTAATTCTTGTTGCTGTACTCAACTTCTTAAAGGCTTCTGAGGGGGGGGGACTGCTACTCACTTACCATGGTCTTAGGGATCCTATTATCCTTGATCTCCTTTTTCTTGACATGTCAAACAGTGCAGCTCCCACTAGAACAAGAAATCTCAACCTACATCGGGAAATAAATAGAACTAATTGGAGGAACAAGTGCACTACCTCTGCTCTGCAATTCCTCGTCTCTTTCAAACCTAGCCCGAACAACTGGGTGGACACCCTAAAATTTATTCAAGGGCTTACAGCCCTTGCCCTCCATGAAAAGGGGAGGTAGAACTTGATGGTGATTACTGGAAAGACGCACATGATCTCTGGTCAAATTACCTTATAAATGCTATGATCCTATGCTCTGCCTGCAGAGTGGCCACTGAATGTTACTGTGCCTTTGAACAAATAGGTTAACAAAGCACAGTAGATAATCTCCCTTGCAAGTCAAGTATCAATAAGGAATTTATTTATCTTCCAAATTCAGGAATCCCACCAGTCAGATCAGTTAACTGCCCTACTACACAAGTCACTTGTTTGGAGGATCTTCCATTTGTCTCATATTCAGTGACTGCCATTCCCCTTACTATGTTAGTAACCCTTTATTTCACACTCCCCACCAAGCAATACATCTTCCAGGAATCAACCAAAAATTCAAGATAAGCACACAATGCAGCAAAAAGACATCTGCACCACTAGAATCCACACCTCAGTGACATACTCCAGCAGTGCACTTAATTTTGCCAGTGCCCTCTTGCACAGCATGATTCATTTAGCTGCAACTATAATATCTAGACCTTTGTCCGCCTTAAGGATACCCTAACCCCAGCACACAAAATATTCACTTAACCACTAAAGTGCAAACCAATACACTAGTGTAATGAACCCTAAGTAATTATCCATCTTCTACATTACAAGTCATGTCAGGTCATGCCTGCGCATGGCTCTATCATCCACATCACTACTCCCAACTGCAGTGTCATCACTGAGAAGATTGTCAGCACAGATATGTTGAAAACAGCAAACTTGGCACCAAACCATTCAGCACCTAAATGCCACTGGACACTTGATCACTTAAATTTCAAACATCAATTTTCAGCAAACTATCAGTTAATCAAGCCTTCCATCTCACTAGCACAGACTCTCTTTCCCAACACCCTTCAATTTTCCTGCAAACATTGTGCAAATTCTCTGTGCCAACCTTTGAAAAATGTTAAGAAGGTTCTATTTTTTTTACAGAGCATGTATTGCCAAACAAAAATGTAGTCACAATATGAAGACATCAGTAAGAAGGTAACAAAGTATCAAAGGAGAACAGAAGACCTGAAGATCATAAGAAGGTTGGGTTTCCTGTAATTTCTTGAACACAAGCTCCGAGTATGTACTTATAGTCAAATAAGACTTGTCCATTTTGTACTAATCTACATTTGTACAATCGGCTTGTAAAATCTGCTTTACTTACATCAGGAAACTTTTTTGTGACGAATGAACGAATAAATAAATCCCAAGTTTTAAGGTGAAATTCTAAACTACAAGATAAACAAAGAAAAGTACAGTAGTGTACCTACCATAAATCTAGATGTTCGAGTGTATTCACTGTTGCAGTCATTACAATTGGGTTATCCTGCTGGCAGGCTACCCGCAGTCAGCCAGAGTTCCAAAGTCTAGGTCCGGCATTGGTTGCTGTCGCCTCCTCCCTGACATTAGTACGCCAGGGGTATAAAAGATGCAGCCGACGCCATTTTCTTCAGTTTTTCTTACCCCAGATGTCAGGTGCCCCTAACATGGTAGGCTAAATTATGCCAATAAGCATGCATACACAAAAACCAACTTTTCCTTCACTATAAGCAAATACACCACATAGGTTGTATAGAACAGAGAAGTACAGATACGACCCAGCAAGGAAAAGGGGGAAGGTGGGAGGGTAACCTGGACTGCAACAGTGAATACACTCGAACATCTACATTTATGGTAGGTACACAACTGTACTATGTTCATCGTGTTTCACTGTTGCAGTCATTAGAATTGGGTTGAATCCCAAAGCTAAGGTTGGGAGGCTGGTGCTAAATAGGATTAGAAGAGGCTATCAGGCCCTGCAGAAATGCAGTGGCAAAGCCTGCCCTGGATTTAGAGTAGAGAGGTAAGTGATAGTGCTTTGTAAAAGTATGCACTGAACTCCAAGTTGCAGCCTCTAAGATGTCTTTGGTTGGTATTCCTCTGAGGAAGGCTGCTGAAGTGGCTGCTGTTCTGGTTGAATGTGGCCTAATGTCCTTAGGCACTGATTTGCCATGCTGTGAATAGCAGAAACGAATGCAGTGGCCTACCCACTTTGAAATTGTCTGTTTCGAGATAGGTTTTCTTTGTGATCCTGCAGCATATGCCACTAGTAGTTGTTCAGTCTTTCTGAAAGCTTTGGTTCTGTCCAAGTAGAAGCGTAGCTGCAGCATATGCCACTAGTAGTTGTTCAGTCTTTCTGAAAGCTTTGGTTCTGTCCAAGTAGAAGCGTAGCTGCCTGTGAATGTCCAAAGAATGCAGAAGTTTCTCACCCTTATTCTGTGGGTTTGGGTAAAAGGCAAATGAATTGTTTGGTTAAGGGCCACACTGGACACTACCTTAGGCATAAATGTAGGGTTTGTCTTTAGAGAAACCCTGTCAGGATGGAAAATGATAAAAGGTTCCACAGCCATGAGTGCCTGTAACTCTGAGACTCGTCCAGCGGAGGTTATTGCTAGGAGCAGAGCTGTTTTCCAGGCTAAGAATTTTATATCAGCTGCAGAGGCTGGCTCAAACGGAGGCAGTGTGAGGTTTTCCAAGACATAGTTGAGGTCCCATGCAGGTATTGGTGCTCTCCTTGGAGGTCTTATGTTTTTGGCCCCTCTGAGGTACTGCCTTAGTAATGGATGAGAAAAAATAGGTGGTTCTGTATTGTAATGAGCTGAAATGGCAGAGGCATGAATTTTAATTTATGAAAAGGAAAGGCCTTTATCCAGCATCTCAGTTAAGTATTGCAAAATCTTGAGGAATATTTGGAACAGTCCTGTCAATACCGTGTGCCTGGTTCCAAGCACAGAATCTCTTCCATTTTTCTGCATACGATTTTCTGGTGCTAGGCCTCCTGGCCTCCAAAATAACATCTATCACTGCTTTACAGAGAGGTGTGTCTTGAATGGCTACATTATCCGCCAAGCTGCCAGGTTTAAGGTCCTGAGTTGGCTGTGCAGTATCTGACTGTCTTGTTGTGTCAATAACTGAGGAATTTGAGGTAATGTCCAAGCTGGGCATTGAGACAAGCTCTTTAAGATTGGGTGCCAGTGCTGGCAGGGCCAGTCTGGGGCAATCAGTATCATTTTTGGCTTCTCTTGTCTGACCTTGAGGAGGAGAGGCAGAGGAGGAAAGGCATATACTGTTAGGTTTTTCCAGCTGAAAGATAGAGTATCCACTTTCCATGCTTGCTTGTGAAAAGTCCTTGTGCAGAATTCTCTGTAGTTGGCAGTTGTGAGGGGAGGCAAATAGGTCTATGTCCAGGCATCCCCAGTTCCTTGTTATCATGCTGAAGACTTGTGGATCCAATTTCCACTCGTGGGGATCCATTAGGTTTCTGCCTAGTTCGTCTGCCAGAGTATTTATCTTTCCAGGCAGGAATTGTGCTTGCAGATGTACTTGGTATGTTAGTGCTGTGTCCCATAAGTTCACGGCTAGTCTGCAGAGGGGGTAGGAATGCGTGCCCCCCTGCTTGTTTATGTACCACATGACTGTAGTATTGTCAGTCTTTATCAGTAGTTGTCCTGGATGAAGTAGATCCTTGAAGGCTGCCAGGGCATTCTGAACAGCTAGCATTTCTTTTTGATTGATATGTAGATGAATTTAACTTGCGGACCATGTGCCCTGAATACATCTTCCAGCCATATGGGCCCCCCAGGCATAATCTGATGCATCTGTTGTCAAATGTCTGCCTGGCTGTGGGTAAGGTGAATGGCTGTCCCGTGTTGAGGTGACAGGCTTTTGCCCACCATCGAAACTCCTGTTGCAGGCAGGGAATGAGGGTAATTATTGTTTCCAGGCTGTGGCAATGTTGGCAATTATTGTTTCCAGGCTGTGGCAATGTTGAGTCCAAACACTTTTTAGATACCACTGAAGTTTCCTCATATGCAGTCTTGCATATGGAATTAGCAGTATGCAGGATGCCATGAAGCCCAAAGCCTGCAGAATTGTTCTTGCAGATAACTGGGTCTTTGATGCCAACATTTTGAAATAAGTAGTCAGTTGTCTGTGTTTGTCTGGCATGAGAAAAGCCATCTGGGCAGTTGTATTTAAGCTTGCACCCAGGAATATTATCTCTTGAGAGGGTATGAGTTTTGATTTCTTTTCGTTTACTGTGTACCCTAGACCGGTTAGTAATCTTTTTACAAATGCCAGATGCTGTAGTAGAATGTCCTTGTTCTCTGCTTGAATAAGGCAGTCGTCCAAGTAAGGATACATTTGTATTCCTCTTTGTCTGCAAAATGCAATTACTGGTGCCAGGCATTTTGTGAAGACCCTGGGCACAGTAGATAAGCCAAAGGGCAGTGCAGAGAATTGGTAGTGCATTGAGCCAGCTATAAATCTGAGGTATCTTCTGCATGATTGTCTGATTGGGACATGCAGGTATGCCTCTTTTAGGTCTAAAGTCACAAGCCAAGCCTTCTTGCCCAGCATGGGCAGAAGCTGCTGCAGAGTTAATGTTTTGAATTTTGGAATATCCAGGAATGTGTTTAGGATAGACAGGTCCAGTATTGGTCTCCAGGCTTTGTTCTTTCTGGGTACCAAGAATAGCCTTGAGTAAAATCCTTGTCCCTGCTCTTGCTGTGGTACTTGCTGAATGGCTCTCATGTCCATGAGAGATGAAACTTGTTTTTGTGCCACTGCCCATTGATTGCGTGGCAGGTCTGGCATACTGTTTGGCCTTGGCAGGGTGTGAAAGTGGAGCCTGTAGCCTTGAGATATGATATTTAAGACTCATTTGTCCTGGGTGAATATGTGCCAATTTTGTGAAAAACGTGCTAGTTTTCCCCCCAAAGGAGCTGCCAGAAGATAAGTGCTTGGTGCTGGCAGGGGAAAGTCATTGAGACTGTTTCCTGTATGGCTGTGATTTTTCCTCTCCGCTTTTGGAGGTAGAAGCACCCCATTGTTTAGGCCTGTATGAGCCTTGGGGCTGTAATCTGCCTCTGGGGCATCTGTATCTGCCTCTTTGTGCCCTGTCTGACACTGGAAAGGACCAATTCTTTGTAGGCCAGTTCCTGCTAAATCTGGGAAACTGCACCTGTAAGAAATCCTTCACTGTTTGCATAGACTTAGCTTTGTCCTCCATTTTCTTCAACACCTCCTCTGCTTTAACACCAAACAAGGTATCCTGTTGTAATGGAGCATCTAATAGTTTTGCTTTAACATGATCGGGTAGGTTCTGTTCTTTTAACCAAGCATGCCTCCTAATGACAGAAACTGTAACTGCGGCCCTGCAGGAGGCCTCTAGAGAATCAAAACCACATTGCAAAGTATACTTTCCCACTTGTTCAGCTGCATGCAATAAATCCTGCATTTCTTTCTTTTCTGCACATTCTGAATTTGTGAACATTTTCTGTTTAAGTAGTGACATAAGATATTGCTGATATTTAAGCATATGAAACTGACAATTTAAAGCTCTTACAGCGCCAAGGTAGCAGAAGTATAAATCTTTTTCCCCCATCTGTCCAGGGCCCTTGAATCCCTATCAGAGGGGAGAGGGTTTTTTGCAGTGGAAGCCTGGACCCTCTTGGGACCCTGAGAAATAGTTTCTGGGTCAGCAGCAGGGTTTTTGTAAAAAAATTTATATGAATCAGGAACCCTGTAGTATCTGTCTGGCTTAACAGGAGCTGGTGGTAAAGAGTCCGGAGACAGAAAATCTGAAAATACATCATCTACAATGTCTAAAACAGGAGGAATAGCAAGGGGCCTGTACTGAGGCAATAAAAGGAAGTTTCTGAGCCTTTTCTTGGATTCTGAGTAATCTTCGCTCTCCCAGTGGAAATGCTCCCTCATAGTATGCAGGGTCTCCCCAAAAGAATAATGCTCAGGAGGAGAGGCTGAAGGGATACATTCTTCAGCATCAGAATACTCATAGGGAGGAAGGGAATATTCCTGTTCAGAAGAGGAATCAGAGGAAATGGAAACCTGATCTGAAGATTCATATTCTATCTCTTGCCTAGGCCTCTTATCAGGAGGAGGATGGGAACCCCTGATCAAAGCAATTAGGTCTTCGGCCATTTTAAGCATCTGTTTTTTAGGCATGGAGGCCTGTCCAGGAGAATGCTGTACTTGTTCCTTTGTCTTTAGAGCTGCTTTAGTCTTTGCCTTTGAAGCTGAAGTTGGTTTTACATATAATTGTGTAGGCCTGAAAACACCCTCAGAAACCGATGCCTGCTCAGCGGCTCCAGACCCATCTGAGGGAATAGTTTCCGAGTGTCCAATACCTTGAGTTTCCAGCGGCCTAGTCGGCTCCACGTGGGAGTCGGAAGCAGCCTGTGGCTCTGAGGTAGCAGGCGTCAGGGGCTGCAAAAGCGCCTTACTGAGAACCGGCGAACTGGTGACAGGCCTAACGGAAGCCACGTCGGCGGTTTTGGACCTCTGTTGCCTGCCCTTTTCTTTGCGCTTTTTATAAACTCCGGTAGTCGGTTGTTCTGACGGCATTAAATAATTGAATCTTCTGCCAAAGTAATGAAATGCAAAATCGTACCGACGCTTAATAGCGCGTTGGTTAAATTTAGCACAAAACCGACAACTAGCAACGTCGTGGTCAGGGCCTAGGCAAGGAATACAGTAAGAATGAAAATCCTTATGAGGTATTTGCTTCTCACAAGAAATACAATTATTAACTTTTTCTGACATCGGTCTGGAGCAAGAAAAAAGTTTCCCCAATGGGGTACTTAGCTTTAATGAAGACTTCGGATCTGAAATTCGAATTTGAAAATCTCAGGAGTCAGCCAACCGGCACTTGCAAACTGCTTTTGCTTCGGGCACCGCGCGGCAAG
>NC_056751.1:155617391-155722391 GCF_019279795.1 Protopterus annectens
CCCCATTACATTCCTCTACAGATTATATTTCTTGCATCTCTTCAAGACATAAGGAATACCTTTTTATTTTACCACAAACCATCTTAAAAGATGGGTCAATAGCCTATACAAGACCCTGAGCCAGACCTAATAAACTACTCCTGTGCAGTGGGACTGCTGCATGAGAAGATAAAGGTTTGGTTTTCGGTTTCTTTTGAACAGGAACATTAGGGAAATAGGTTTATGAATTGCAATAGCAGCTTCCCCAGGGATGGGCACAGCATTCTGACTACTCATGGGCACCTTCCCTGACCCCTCTACCAAAACAGACAAGAGTGTTTTTTCCTTGTCAACTAAGGGGAGCCCCAGCAGCCACAGAGGATGTGGCTAACACCCAATCCATACTGGCTGTATGTGCTACATCAGAGAAATCTGGGAAAAAGATGAGTGGTCTGAGGAACCAATCTGCAGATGAAACAAAATGCTAGCCTATTGTGATGGCAAAGGCTCTTTGCTAACTTTTTCTTTTCTGGCTTGAGGAAAGATGGACTATTGGACTAGCAGTCTGTTCCATGGTCAAGCCAAAAATGGTGCTTCTTTCCAGCGGAAACTAAGTAGCAATAGCCGTTAAAATTAGAATCAATTAAAAGTCATTTTTTTCTAGTAAAAATAAGGTAAAACACAATTCAAAATTAATCTGCAAGCCCCAAACGTAAATTAAAAAAAAAGTTATGTACTTATCATATCATAACAGTCCATTTTCATTCTTCCTCAACCAGTGGGTTCGGATCCAATCCTCGGATCAGACTCGGCCAATACTATAGATTGTGGCCAAGTGAAATTCTCGAACTCCACCCTATCCATAATGTACCAACCCCCAACATACCTGAAATCTTGTTTTCTAATTGACATGACCAGTAACTATCTGAACAAAGCTCCTAACAAAAAAAAAAAACACCTGGAGCTCCATGAAAGACACAGTGATGTCTTTATCTCATCTCATTCTTCCAGAAGTTGAAGATTTCAAAGGTTGGGGGTTGGTGGGAGGGAGGCTGAGGAAGAATGAAAACGGACAACACAGATGCAATGTTATGCTAAGTACATAACTTCTTTATCTGATGTTGTCAATTTTCATTCATTCCTCAACCACTGGGGCAGAGTTCCCTAGCTACCTTATATCCCAGATGGACTCTGAAGAATGACATTCCTAAGCACAGTTGAACCAAAGGCTACTTGTCCCTTCAAGACCAGATCCAATTTGTAATAAGTAATAAAGGTATTAGCCCAAGTGGCAGCTGCGAACATGTCATCCATGGAATAGCTGGATAAAAATACTGAAGAAGTTGTCATAGATATTGTAGAGTGAGCTTTTAAACATCTTGGTAATGGAATGCCTAATTTATTACATACACAGGATACGCAGTCCATAATCCATCTTGCTAATGTCACTTTTGTGACAGACTATCCAAATTCGTTATCTGCAAAAGATATGAAGTGATCAAATTTTCTAATATCTTTTTTTCTGTGTAAGTAGAATTGCAGCTGTCTATGAACATCTAGTAAATGCAACATGTATTCACCTTTGTTTTCGAATTTTGGAAGAAGACGGACAAGTTAACAGACTGACACTGAATTACGACACCAGCTTAAGAAGGAAGGGTTGGTTGTTAATGTCACCCTATCCTTATGGAAAATAAAGTAAGGAGGTTTAGAGGACAACACCTGGAGTTCTGAAATTCTCCTGGCAGAGGTAATAGCCACTAGAAAGAAGGTCTTCCAGGTCAAAAATTTAAACTCAGATTTCCAGCTGGTTCAAAGGGGGAGTGGATTAAGGCCTGCAGAACAAGGTTTGAATCCCATGGAGGAGTAGGATATTTATAAGGTGATTAAGTAAAATAGTATCGCTCTGAAAGGCCTTGAAGAATTGTCAACAGCTATATAAAAGTTGGAGACTGCTGATGATTGTACTTTAATGGTAGAGGAACTACCTTCCTCATTTAAAATTTCTGCCAAAAATTCTATTACACTTTATGTAGGGGCTGAAAAAGGATCAATGCTTTTTTTGACGTGCCCAACAAACAAACCTCTTCCACTTACTCTTGTAGATTTTTCTAGTGGAAGCTTTATGGGAAGATAAAAGTATAGGACAGACAAGGGATGATAGCATAAGTTGTCTGGCTATTAATGAAAGTGAAGAAACCAAGTTGTTAGCTTTAGGTTTGAGATAGCCAAGTGAACCATGCCCATCGGGTGAAATAGGAGGTCTGGAACTGGATTCAGAATCCAAGGTGGATAAATTAAATTAGAGGAGATCAAAGGAAGGAGAACCAAACTTGTCGAGGCCAGCAAGGTGCAATGAGGATGACTTTGCTCTTCAATCTTGCAGCTTTCTGTAGGAATTTGGGAATCAATGGTGTTGATGGATAAGCATAGAGAAGACCAGAGGGTCAATCGTGGAGCAGAGCATCTCTCGGTGATTCCCCCACTGGGGGGCTGCTGCATCTTTTGTTTAGGGTTAGATGCAAAAAGATCGCAGCAAGGCTGGCCCCATTGATAGAAAATTACCTCCATCTTTTTTTTGTTGAGAGACCACTCGTGAGGTAGAAGATTGGACCTGCTCAATTTGTCTGCTATCACGCTGGACTTTCCTGGAATGTGTGTTGCTATCTGAAAGCAACTGGATGAGCTCACCCATTGCCACACACTGAGGGTTTCTCAAAACAAGGGATCAGACCTGTCTCCTCGTTTGTTGATGTACCTGACATACTGTCCATTTGGATCGCAAATGTTACCAGACAGAGCATCCTGAAAAGCTTGCAGCGCTAAAAGTGCTGCTTTCATCTCCAGAACACTTGTATGCAACTTGGATTCTTCAGTAGACCAACTGCCTTGGACTGTTTTTCCCCAGGAAGTGCCCACCACCTAATGTGTGAAGTGTCAGTGGTCACTATGGCTTTGGTTTGAGGGAGAATAAATGGATGACCTTGTAAAAGCTGGTCTGATCTTATCTACCACCAAAGGTATTTCTTGCATGTCTGTGTGATCCTGGTTTGAACTGACATCTTCTGATAAAGACTTATCCACTGGGATGCTGGGACTGAAGAATTCTGATATATCTTGCCACAGCAACAAGAATTATGGCTGCTGACATTGACCCCAAAGCTTAAAGAATTATTCATAACACCAAAATTTCAGCTCGACTAATTCTTGCAATCTTAAAGTCTGAACTCTGTTTAAGGGAAGTGAAGCTATCGCAGATACTGTATTGAAATGCGTTTCTATGAATTCTAGTGTTTGTGGTGGATTTAACGGAGATTTCTTGCAGTTTACTGTGATCCCCAGAAGGGAGCAAGCTTAGAGTACCTGGCTTCTTGCGGTTATGAGTAGATGCCTGGTCAGGGCTGTAATGAGCCAGTCATCTAAATATGGAAACACAAGGAATCCCTGCAGTCTCAAGTGAGCTGCCACTACTGCCATGACATTTGGTGAACACCCTAGGATGAGACCAAAGGACAGAGCTTTGAACTGTTAATGACGGACTCCCAGCCAGAAGTGTAAGAACGTTTTGGACTGCTTGTTCATTTTTACGTGATTGGATGTATTCAATACACCTTCAAGACACGTACTATCATCCTTGCCTAGAAAGGGTAGTATGGACTAAACTGTGACTATTAGAAACTCTCAGTGGTGAACTTACTTGTTCAAGTTACTGAGATCCAAAATTGGTCTTCAGTTTCCTGTCTTCTTTGGCACAAAAAAGAATCTTGAGTAAGTTCCAGATTCTGTCTGGTCTGCAGGGACCTCTTGGATGATTCTTTTTTTCTAGCAGCTTTTCTATTTGAATTGCTGATTCCTTCCTTCCTCTGACTGGGTGTGGAGATCAGGTATTTTTTGTAGAGTTGGAGGTGAACGGAAAAGGGAATTATATAACTCCTGGAAATAATCCTCTGCACCCAAGTGTCATTTGTGATATCTAATCAGGCTCTCTGATGCAGGGATAAGCGACCCCCAGATTGCCTCCAGAAGTGGACAATCGAGCCTCTTTTCAGGAACACTGCTAGGACTGATCAGAGAAAGTGTCTCAAGACCCCTGGTTTTGCAGGCCACCTCTGCCGCATGGTCGGTACATCTTTTGTCCTCCATGCTGGCTCCTAGAAAAGGTCCTGGGGGGGGGGGGTCGAGAAACATATTCCTACAGCAGAGGGAGTCTTTCCATCTTCCTTGCACCTAGAGAGAGTATCCTTCACTTTTGGGCGAAACAGGGAAGATTCATCAAAAGGAGCATTGACAAAAGAAGTCCTGAAGGTCTCCACAAAGTCACATAGGCACATCCAGGCATGCCTCCTTATTGAGATGCCCGAATCCAGGGCCCTTGAGATACCCTCAGCTGCATGAGAGATAAGCCTCATGGACAAGCTGGAGATGGATTGAAGGGTTGCCAAATGTGAAGCTACTGTAGCTTCAGCCTCTGCAGTCATGGACCCTTCAAAAGAGTATTTGGCAACTCCTTAATCAAATCTCTTTGTAACCTTGTAAAGTGTGCCAGGTAATTCAGTGACCCAAGATCAAAGGTCGCTGAAGCATAGACACAATTCCTGAAACTGTCCAATGCCCTGGACTCTCTATTAGAAGGATGGACAGTGGAACTTTGTTCAGCAAGGTCCTTCTTCATGGCCACTGCCACGAACATGGCATCTACAGGCACCTCACTCAAGTGTTCCCTTCCTGTCGGGGGTGCCAGAATTCAGTCTGGACTCTTGGGGATGAGTTCAACCATATCAGGTTCCTTCCATGCCTGCTGACAGATCAAATAAATGAGCTCATTAGAGGGTGGAGTCACTCAGGAGGTAGACAGGCCAGATCCAAATGCCTCCAGAAACATACGGACTCCACCGGGGAAGGATTTTGAGAAGACCAACCACCCCTTTTTTGAGGATCTCCTGAATGTCTCCAAATAAGACCTCTTCGGTTGGTGATCTGGGGGACCCTTCCCCTTCTACGAAATCTGTGTCCCCTGTGATAGATTCCCAAAGGAAATCCAAGTGCCTCTTTTTGCATTTTTTCTTCCAGGGTACTTCCTTAGTGGGATGCTCTGGGGAAGTATTGGAAGAAAGGGTAATACCCTGTTGTGTCCTGGAGAGTATGGACTGCCTTTCCTCATGGAGTTGAATGTCGAGGCTCTTGGCGGAAACACACATGGGATGTAAAAGGTAAGTCCAAGGGGAAGAGACCCTCTGTCCTCTACCTCAAAGGCAGATTGTCCCAGGGAGAAGGAAGCTGATGGAACTAGGAAGCCATGCTTCTGTCCCTCTGGCTCCACCTGCCTCAAAGAAAATCCACCCATGGCACAGGCTGGAGCCAAGATGTTCATGGCCAAAGCTCCGAAGGGCAGAGATGGCTATGAAAACTTCAGAGTCAACTCCAGCACCTCAGATCCGACCAGGACGCTACGGTTCAGAGACCCACTCAGCTCCAAACTCGGAGCCAGTGCACTCACAGAAACCTTGGGATCCAAGAACACTAGTACTCTTAGATCCGAACCAGATGGTCTCAGCAAACTTGGATCCATGGATTCCGAAATGAAGTGATAGATCAGAGAAGGAGCCATTACTGGAGGAGTAGATCTAGCTAAGACTTTCTGACCCAAAGTGGTCAGAACCAGGAGAACCCCACCTGTATTTGTGTCAAGAGGAACTTCCTCATCATTCTATCCACGTCAGCTTCCATGAGACTCCTGGAAGAATGAGATGGACCAATGGATGGAGACTTGGACTGCCATCTCTCGTGGAAGGGAGATGGAAGTCTTGAAGGAACAGGGCTGATCAATGGAAAATATCGAACCCTAGGAAGAATCTTCAGAGCTGAAGAACTCTGAACCAATCGCATCATGGGAGGAGTAGCAGACATCCTGGATCCAAATGGCTTCTGATCTGATCTTGCCTTTTTGAGTGGAGGCTCCATGGATGAAGTAGAAGAACCAGACTTCTTCAGGGACTTTTTAAGAGCATCCTTCGATGATGTTTTGAAGGGTTGAGCTCCAAATAAGGCTTTTGAAAAGGAAGTGGACAGTAACCCCTTCAAAATGAATTTGTTTCACCTAAAGCACACCGATTAAAGCTACTGCATATGTCACAATCAGTATTAAGATAGTCGGGGCCCAAACAATACACAAAAAGGTCACGGGCGTCAGTATTAGGGAACTTATGGAAACACTTTTTACATTTTTTAATCCTTTCTTATACATTTTGTCCAGCTAGTAGAAAAAGAATTAGAAAATACACAAAAATGTATAATAGAAAGTTAAAAGTTTTTACAGGAAAGAGAATACCAGTAATGGTAACAAGAACACTCAAGTACACAACTAGTAAAGTATTTTGGAAGAAAAAAAACTTTAGGAAACAAGAAAGTAGGTCACTTATCTGTAGAAATACTCGAGAGCA
This sequence comes from Protopterus annectens, assembly GCF_019279795.1. Taxonomy (NCBI): domain Eukaryota; kingdom Metazoa; phylum Chordata; order Ceratodontiformes; family Protopteridae; genus Protopterus; species Protopterus annectens. The sequence goes on from NC_056751.1 coordinate 155,623,811, forward strand.
AGCTGATCAAGTCTATACATGAAAAGAGGAAAACTAGACCTCGGGTATGTTAGGGGTTGGTGCATTATGAGTAGGGAGGAGCTCGAGAGTTTCAGTTGGCCATGAGCTATAGTATTGGTCAAGTCATATCAGAGGGTCAGATCTGAACCAAATAGTTGAAGAATAAATGCAGACACAGTTTCTCCACAGAAGTAGTAGTTTTAGAATGTTTTAAACAACTTTTAAACTGACAGAAATAAAAGTGCACTCCTATTAAAAGTATAACACAGAGACATTATCTGCCCAGCAGTGGAACAGAGCAAGCAGACAGTCAATCCCTGAAAGTCCACAAAGGAACACTCTCTTTGGCAGCAAGAAAGCTCTGAAAGGCTTGGTGCCCAAACCTGTCTTTTAATCAGCTTAGCTCAAGCTGACTAACAGTTTGTGTGTGTAGAAGGTGTCCTGTAGCTTTGGAAGTTAGCCAGCTGTTAAAAATCCTTAGCAAGATATAACCCATATAGCTATACTAATATGGTTGTAGAGTGAGATTATGCTGTAAAGCTACATTACATACTAATGTGACTAGTCTGTACATGGATAAGCTCTAGATCCCACTTACCTGTTTATGTACTACATCACTGTGGTGTTGTCTATAAACATTTAAAGTGGTCTCAGAAACCACAGATGATTCATTGAGCTGACAGCATGTGTGAGGAAATAACATCTCTTTTACGTTGGTGTGATTTGGTCGGTCTTTTCTGTTCCAAAGACCCTGCACTTTTATGACCATACATACTGCTCTCCATGCAAAGCCTGAGGCATCAATTGTGGTTGATAGTGTTGGCAGGAGAAGAGAATGGGAGACCATTTTATAGAAATGTGGCATCTCCCTGGGACTGCAAAACAGGAGGGAAGAACATTCTGACCTGTCGTCTGTAGCCTTGATGGATCTCATTCAGAACCAATTTGTCTGCAACAATCTGTTGACAAAGAGGAAAGCAAGGGATCGGACTATGGGATGATTAAGGTGCTGCCAAAGTGTGTGTGTGTGTGTGTGTGGGGGGGGGGGGGGTTGGGGAGGACAAATTCTCTCATGTAGTTATTCTGATTTTTTAGATTTTACTGTATTTTGGGGGGTTGTCGCTTTCTTTTTGGATCCCCAGTGCCACTGCTTTTTAAATGTTTGCTTACCAGCATTTTGCTGGTACTGTTTATTTAGCTTTTTTTTGTCAAGCTTTCCTCTCTCATCATGCTTTATGGTGCCCTCTCTGCAGGAGAGGGTCCAAAAACTATTTCTCTATCCAACAGAAAATTAAAAATTTCATTCCGGACCTACTCTAGGAGGGTATGAGAATACAGACAGGCAAACCTCAAAACAGTTCCAGTGGCAGCAGCCCTGGAAGTAGCATCCACAAAGTCATAAACACATTTTAAACAATGAGCAGTGACTTGGGAAACAAAATAACCAAATTTCAAAAAGTAAATTTCTCTTGAGAAGAAACGGAAGCCGAAACATTCTTCATACTTTCACAATTAGTAAAAGAATAAACTTTCATAACAAGCCTGACAATTAACTAAAAGTACATAAGCATATTCTTTTAGCCTTCCCATTCTTGTCAGAAGGAGAAGGATTAGAATTGACATGTTTTATCACCAAATGGATTTACTAAGACAATAGCTGCTGAATCAGTTCTGGGATTACATGAAAATGTAAAATGGCTGTGGAACTTTATTTGCTTTTTAGGAACAGCAGGCAGACTATTAGGGAGATTACAGGCAGTAACAAAAAGGTGCTCCAAGGCAGACTTAACTAGAAGAATGGCAAAGGTTCTAGATATTCCAGTCGTAACAAGTCAAACATTTTCTGAAGGATTGGGAAACATCATTTTACCAATGAAAAAACTGATTCATCTGAGAAATAGTTTCAAAGAAAAATAATTCTTTACAGGAACTATTAGATACCACACTCTCCTCAAAATCAGAGTCTGAAATCTGAGGACAGAAACCTACGTCTGTCCCATCACATTCTTACTCAAGCTCAATCTCTTGAATTTCTTAAGGGGAAGAGGAATCTCCTATTCTCTTACTAGAAACCGTCTTAAAAATATAGACAAGAGCCTGTACAAGACCCTGAGCCAAGCCTAATAAATTATTCCTGTCCAGAACAACTGAAATAGGACAGGCCATCTGCCTAGTTTGCAGTTTCTTTTTGACAGGAATTTCTGAAGAAACAAACCCACAAATGACAAGAACCTCCCTAGGGATAGGCACAGCCTTTTGGTTAAACAAACGGCACATTCCCTGCCCATTCTCCCAGGACCAACAAAAGTGGCTCTCCATTGTTCAGTAAGGTCACTCCACCAGCCACTGGGGACACGTCTAATTCTCGATCAATAAAGGCTGTATGGACTTACACCAGAAAGATCAAAAGAAAAAGAGTGGTTGAAGGAACCAGCTTTGACTACAGCAGAGTCTCCCACCTGAAGCTAAGGTAAACTACTAGTCTGCTATCATGGTAAAGACTGCTTAACAATATTTTTCTTTTTGTGGCTGGAAGAAGGTAGAGCTGAGGAACTAGTACTCTGTTCTATGGTCAAGCCAAAAATGGTGCCCGATTTCCCAAAAACGTAGCAACAATAGTTAGGAAAACAGATGAGATGTAAAAAAAAGAAAATTTTTCCCCAGACAAAACACTGTAAAAAGCACTTTAAATACTTATCCCAACCTCAAAAAGTAAAATAATAACACTTTCACCACAGAAAAAGTAGTTTTAAAATTAAAGTTATGTACTCACCATAACTATGCATCTGTGTTGTCCATTGTCATCCTTCCTCAACTGATGAGTCTTGGATCAGACCTCTGATCCAGTTTGGCCATATTTACTAGACTCTTGGGTTCAACTCTCAAGCTCCTCCCTTTACCCATAATGCCCTGGTCAACCTGCAATACCTCAGATCAAATTTGCTGCTCGATAACCAATAGAAAAACTTCAGCCTAAAACAAAAGGAAGGTTAGTTGAAAACACTGGGGCTTAAACCTGGAACAGAGGTTCCATAACAACCATAAGATCACTCCAGGAGTAAAAGGAAGGGGGAAGGAGGGTAGGAAGTTGAGGAAGAATGAAAATGGACTTTAAAATTTGATGTTGTCCTTTTCATTCATTCCTCAACTGATGGGACAGAGTCACAGCTATGTGACCTTGGATGCCTCTCATGGAAGGATATACCGGAGTACTGCAGAACCAAAAGCAGCCCTGCTTCTGGAAATCAAATCCATTTTGTAATGAGCAATAGAAGTATTAGTATTAGACCAAGTAGCTGTGGCACAAATGTCATCAATAGAAGTTCTAGACCAGAATGCAGATGATGTAGCCATGGCTCTGTGATTTAGGGGATCTGGGTAAGGACATATTTCATTGACTGTAAATGAAAGATATGCAGTCTGTAAGCCATCTAGCTAAGGTAACTTTAGAAAATGGTTTACCCAATTTGTTAGGGGAGATGAAGAGAAACAATTAATCTGTCTTTCTAAAATCTTTTGTTCTATGAAGATATGTACATCCGAGACAGGAAGCATGTATTCACCTTTATTAGCAAATCTAAGAAACAAAACAGGCATTAGGGCTTGGTTAATATTTGCTTCCAAGGCTATTTTAGACAGGAAGGATGGATTGGTTCATAAGGTACAAGATCAAAAATGGGGATTTGGAAGAGAGAGCCTGAAGGTCAGATACTTGTCTAGCAGATGTAACGGCCACAAAAAAGTAGTTTTCAACCATAAAAAATTTAAGTCAGCTATAACTGATGGTTCAAAAGAACGCTGAATCAAAGCCTGCAGCACAATTAAATCCCAGATGGTGTAGGATCCTTCACTAGGGGCCTAAGCAAATAGGTACCTTTAAGGAAGTCTGCACAATTTTGATGAAGCTAAAAAAGGAATAATTTTCCCCTGAATGAAAATTAGATAGCACTGCTAATTGCACTTTAATAGTAGAGAAACTAGCACCTTCTTGAAAAACAAATGTTAAAAGCTCCAGAACAGCTAAACTGGGGGCAGTGAAGGGATCTAATTCCTTCTGTACAGCCCAAACAGAGACTATCTTCCATTTACTTCTGTAGATTTTTCTGGTAGAGGCCTTCTTAGATAATATTAATATTTGTTGCACTGGGTAGGAAAACTTGGGCTGTCTATCAGTGGAAGTGGAGAAACCATGTGTGGTTAACTTGAGACATGTAATGTTTGGGTGATCCATCTCCGTGAGATGACAGAATTTCTGGACTGGGGTCCAGTATCCAGGGTAGATATCAAAAGTGAAACCAAAGGAAACTACACTTTACAAGATCAAAAGGGAGCAATGAGGATAATCATATTCTTCAACTAAAGTGCCTTCTGTAAGAATTTGGGAATTAGAGGTATGGGGTCAAGCGTAAAGGAGACTGGAGGGCCACACATGGACTACAGCACTTCTCAGTGACTCCCCTAGAGGAGGGACCAAAGCAAGGAATCTGCTACATTTGTTGTTGGGAGGAAATGCAAACAGATTGCAGCAAGGTAGACCCCCACTGACAGAAAGTTCCTTCCACCACTAACTTATTGAGAAACCACTCATGAGGCATCAGAATGGACCTGCTAAGTTTATCTATTAGCACACTGGTTTTCCCCGAGATGTGAATTGCCATAAGAAAGCAGGTGGAACAGATTACCCACTGCCACACTCCCACTGCCTCTCAATAAAAGGGGATAAGATCAGGATACCCCAGTTTGTAGATACACCATGCCACAGGCACACTGTTGGATTGAATCACAGTAGTCCTGACAGGACGTGCATCCCAGAAGGCCTGAAATGCTAGGAGGATCACTCTCATCTCTAGTACACTGAGGTGTGAATTTTTCTCTTCTGAGTGCCGCATCCTTCCCAAGAAATGCCCCACAACCCAAATGGGAAGCATCCATGGTTACTGTGACTAGTGGTGGTGGAAAGACAAGAGGACAGCCTTGAGAAACGTCATTTGACCGAATCCACAAAAGTAGGTGGTCTTTGCATACTTGTGCGGGTTTGACTGGTGAAGACAAGGGATGGCAAAAAATTAACCACTGAACAGCTAAAGTCCATTGAACAATGCACATATAAATGCGGGCTCTAGGAACCAGCTTTATGGCTGCTGTCATTGACCCTAATGTCTGAAGAATCAGTCTGGCTGGAGAAGAAGGGTGTGAGATAACTTGCTCCACTTGACACCTGATGGCCCGTACTTTACTTGGTGGGAGATACGCTATATGACTGTCCAAATGAGCACCTATGAACTCCAGAGGCTTTGAAGGAGTTGAAGATGAGACTTGCACAGCTTGACTGAGATGCCTAGGGATTGACATAACTGGAGTAGCCCCTGGAATTCTCAAGGGGATGCTTAGTTGGGGGAGTGAGGAGCCAGTTGGCTAGGTATGGAAACACTTCGAATCCTAGCAGTTTCAAGTGAGTTGCTACCACTGCCATATACCCTGGCAGCTGTGGTGAGACCAAAGGGCAGGGACTCTAAACTGATGGTGTCTGGACCCAAGCTGAACGTACTGGCAACTTCAACAGCATCTGTTCACCTTTCATATGACAGTATGCATCCTAAAGATTGATGGAGCACTTCCAATCATCCTTTCACAGAAAAATGGCAGAATGGAGTGAACTGTAACCATTTGGAACTTTGACTTCTTTACAAATTGATTCAGTTTGCTGAAATAAAGTATTGGTTTCATGTCACCGGTTGTCTTTGGCACTAAAAAGAATCTTGGGTAAGTTCCAAATCCTTTCTGGTCTGGCAGGACCTCCTGGATGATGCCTTTGTCTTTCAGCTTTTGAATTTCTACAGCTGCTGCCTCGCTCTGGTTGGGTGGAATGTTGAGGAGATTTTTCCTTTTGTTTGAGGAAATTTGTGAAAATGGTAGAAAATAACCTTAGGATATGATTTTTCACACCAAAGTATCTTTTGTTACTGATACCCAAGCATCTGGGTGCAGTGACAAGCATCCACCAAACTACCTCCAGAAATGAGCAGTTTTGTACCATTTCAAGTACGCTGAAAAGATTTATCCAAGAAGGGGTCTCGGAAACCATGATTTTGTGGGCCTCCTCTGCTGCAAGGACGATTGCTTCCATTTGAACTCTCCCTCTGCCCCCGGGGGAGATATCCCCTCACGAGTCTTGGAAGGACCCCTGGGACTTTCAGAACCACATTTTCCTTCTTCTTTATTGATTCTTGGAAAAGGATATCCAAGGGGTAGAAATATGGATCTCCATGGCAGACGAGGTCTTTCTATCATGCTCACTCCATAAAGCATTTCCTTAAAACAAGGGCGATCCATTAAAAGAAGCACTGATGAATGAAGACTTGACGGCCTCCACAAGGTTGCACAAATGCATCCAGACAGGTCTTCTAATGGCTATGCCTGAACCTGCCACCCAAGAGTTACCCTCAAGCAGCATGGGAAATTAATCTCATGGAAGCATTAGAGATGGATAGAAGTGTGGCCAGCTGTGAAGAAAGCTTCTTGTAGTCCTCCACAGACATAAGCTCATCAGCCAGGGGCATCACCCAATACATAGATGGGCCAGACCCAAAATATTCTAGGAGTACAGACTCCTCCTAGAAAGGGAAACTGGAACACCATCCTCCTTTCTGCTTGAGAATTTCCAGGATGTCTCCAAAGGAGACATAATCTGGTGGAGACCATGGGGACCCCCTCCTGTTCACCGAAGTCAGTGTCTTTGGTGAACGACTCCTGAGGGCAGTCTATTTACTTCCTCTTACATATTCTCTTGCGGGGAACCTCCTCAGTGGGATGTTCTATAGAGGTGTCCGAAGAGAGGGGAAAGTCCTCAAGAGGGACTGTCTGGACACTTGAAATGGCTGGCTGTCCCTTTGTGACACGTCTGTGAGGATTAGAGCTTGGACCCAATGGCAACAGGACTGAAGAAGAGAGTAGCAGTGTCTCTCGGATGAGATAAAAACCCTCTCCACTACCTCAAAAGCAAAAAGACCAGGAGAACCCATAGCTGGCCGCACCAGCACTGAAGCTCCAGATGCCACCATGCTCTGACCCTGCCCAGGTCCTTGTCTTGAAAGGCAAGTCAGATCCAAGCTTTCCAACAGCAAAGCCACAAGGGACAGGGATGGCTCGGACAACCTCAGAGCCCAACCAAGCCCCCCTGACCCGGCCCTCCGGTTCTGAGACTCATCCTGGTCCAAGGATATCAGTGTCTGACAAAGTCAGGAATGCAACTGCAGTCCATCGGTCACTGATCCAAAGACTGTTAGGTCAAATTGGAGAAGGTGAAATCACAGTGTGGGAAACAAAAGGAAGGTTCACAGATCTAATGGGAAACAGAGCCAGGATAGCCCTCATCTGAATCTGAGCTCTGATTGGCTTCACAAAGGCTCCTGGAGGACCTAATGGCGAAAATAGACTGGGGCTGAGACTCTCTACTAGGGGTCTCTCGTAGGAAAGGCAAATGGTGTCGAGGACAGACATGTTCCAGAGAGAACCCTGGGGACCAGGTTCTTGGAGACAGACAGGGTAAGTGTCAGATCAGACTGTTCTCTTCGGATCCAAGGGTGTTAGATCAGACTTTTTCTGTATTTTATTAGGAGTCTCCAAAGTAGAAACTGACTTTGGATAGTGGGCTGGAGACAAAGTGTTTTTGCTGGAGTTTGAGTCCCTGAAAAAGAAGAGGATGAAGAGGATAGCAACAAACCCTTTAGGGCCGGTTTGTTATGTCAGTTACTAAGGGTCCTAGAACTGAATCTAGAACATACAGCACATTCATTATTTAAATATGATGCACCCACACAATAAATGCACTGCCTGTGGGCATCAGAATTAGAGTTCTTGTGCCCACTGGGAAGTGCATTTCTTATACACAGTGAGTGTGTCAGCCATACTCACAAAAAATGAAGGGAAAGTTCCAAAATAAAATAATAAAAAAAAAAACTACCAACAATGACATGGTAAAGGAACTACCCTCTAAATGGTATCAAAAAAAAGAAAGAAAGGAGAAGGAAAGTACCAACAAAACTACCATGACCTAAAGCCATAGAAATGTGAGAAAACTACGGTAAGAGAGGAAGAGGTGATTAGAATAAATAAGACTAAGAATAAAATACACAAGAAATTATACTCTTAATTAAAACTACACTCCAAAGTTCTGCAGGAAGGATCCACATCTGTAGCGATAAGGTGGCAAACGATATTTGGGGTACTGCACAGTGACCGGGTCATTATGCATGAAGGGAGGAGCTTGAGTTGGACACGAGAGTCTAGTAAACGGGGCCAAGCTGGATCCAAGGTGAGATCAGAGACCCATCAATTGAGGAATGAATGAAAAGATCAACTTTCAATTGTATTTATTACTGCTTGGTGTAACTCATTCTAAGCCTTTTAGTTTAAACACTTGGGCTTCTGACCAGTTGTTTTACATTGGGAGGGTTTGTGGTCTGCACTGTAGTGGTTGAGGGCTCAGTGTCTGTTATTCTAAAAGTATATTAATTCTGGTTTAAGCACTTGGGCTTTCAGGCCAGTTATTTTACATTAAGAGGGTTTTGTGGTCTGCACTCTTGTGGGAGGAGAGGCTGGACTCTGCCCTTCTGAGCTGGGAATTTCTGGTTGAAGGCTTATAGTGCATGCATATCTGAATTTCTTCTTACTGAAATTGGTACACCTTGTTTGCTGTAGCATAGACTAGATCCAGGCCTGCTGAATATAGTTTTGTTTGTATAACCTGAGCACTAATCCAGGCATTATTTAAAGTATTCAGTTGTATTTATTACTGCTTGGTAGTAACTTGGTTAAAGTGTAGCTATCATTCTAAGTCTTTTGGATTAAGCACTTGGGCTTCAGACCAGTTGTTCTACATTGGGAAGGTTTGTGGCATGCACTGTGGTGGCAGGACAGGTAGCTTTCATCCTTCTAAATTGGGAACTGCTGACTGAGAGCTCAGTGTCTGTTATTCTTAAAGTGTATTAGCTCTGGTTTAAGCACTTGGGCTTCAGGCCAGTTATTTTACATTAAGAAGGTTTGTGGTCTGCACTCTTGTGGGAGGAGAGGCTGGACTCTGCCCTTCTGAGCTGGGAATTTCTGGTTAGAGGTTTATAGTGCCTGAATATTTGAACTGTATCTTACTGAAATTGGTACACCTTGTTTGTTGTAGCATAGACTAGATCCAGGCCTGCAGAATCTAGCTTTGTTTGTATGCTTATTTCCCTGGACGCTATTCCACCTACAAAAGCGCTTCTTTCTTCTCAGCTCTGGATCCCTAGTGATATCTGCATTGCTTACTGTACTTATTTCCTGTGCGCTTGAAAGAAAGTTACTGTTTGTCGTTTTTGCATTTAAGTTACCTGTAACACATTGCACTTGTTACCTGGCACTTGCTCACTAAAGCAATTATAAGTCAGCACTAAAAATTAAAAGCACTACACCCTCCCTCCCCATTGGCCCTTGTTTTCAATTATAAAGGAATTCCCAATATTATTTTAGCATGTCCAAAGGTCAGTTGTCAATCTCCTCTCCGGTCCAGCTGGTGAATATGGGAATCTTGAGGCAATGTTACAACTGCCTCATGTACACAGACAACCCTCTCCTCCTCCCAACAAATTCCAACACATGTGAGAGATGCAACCATATAGCCAAACTGGAGGCTAAGCTCTCAACTCAGTACTGGCATAACCAGTCAGGAGGAGAAGGAAACCACACTCACTACAATTCCAGTCTCACATAGACCTACCACGACAGCAAACCAAACACATAATCACACAAAACATACTGAGGCTCTAAATAAAGATCTGCCTAAGCAGCAGAGACCTCCAAAGCAGACACCCAAGCAACCGCTACCAAAACAAAACACGCAACACATATCTCACAAAGCCAGTGTGCAACAGTCACAGCCCTTAAGGCTAAACAACACACCTGATACACTTGTAATAGGTGACTCTATCGTCAGGCACACTGACGTCCCGCCCACCAGGCTGAACAAGTTGAAGGTCACGGTGAGCAGCCTGTCTGGCGCTAGGATCCGCCACATAACACAAGCACTCAGGTCCAAGGCAAGTACAAATATGACTCAGTCATTGTCCATGCTGGTGTGAATGACCTGAGACGCACCTCCTGACTACATGAAAAGAGACATAGAGGAGCTCTCTGAGCATGTAGCCCAGGCTGGTATGACCCTGACCTTGAGTAGCATCTTACCCTCACCAAGAATGATGCCACAATATGAAGACAAGATGATCAGTTTCAACAATTGGCTTAAGTATTGGTGTCATTCAAAGGGGATCCAATGCCTGTCAGCTTGGGATGATATGCACGACAAGCCACGATGCTTTGCTAGGGACGGCTTGCACCTGTCACCCCTGGGCTGGATATTGGCAAAGGCTCTTGCTACCCCATAGTGCCTTTTAGGCAAGGCTCAAAAGACAAACCCACCTCCATAGGTATCACAAGGATAAGAAACTAAGAGTAATGCTACTCAACGCTAGAAGTCTAAACCTCAAGATGCACGCACGAAACTCTCCTTAGCATGGAGAACATCGATATCTGTGCAGTAACAGAAACCTGGTTCAGGACTCCCGAGCACTCCAGCACTACCAGGTTATACCTCATACCATGCTTCTCGCCCCAAAACTTGGACGAACAAACAAAAGGAGGGGATCGGACCTAACAACAAAAGGAGGTCATATTCATCAAAGATACCCACACCTCCAGGTTGGTGGCAAAGCACGAAAGCATCAGAGACTATCCATGTGCAACTAACAGTGGGTAAAACTGCCTTCCAGTTTATAGCCTGCTACAGACCACCCTCCCAAACCCAGGAACCCCACTCGCGCTTCCTGGAAACACTGGCAAATATCAAGGTCTCTCCAACCACCATTATATTAACTACCCAAACATAGATTGGGAGCATTACTCTAGCTACAACACCCTTGCCCAAAGGTTCCTAGAATTCATAAACTCAAATGCTATGGAACAACTTGTTACCACTCCCACAAGAGGGGAAAACATACTGGACCTGATCATCACCAACATGGGGACTCTATGCTCCAGACCAGAAGTGTATCCTCACTGGTAAGATCAGACCATAAACTGATCTCACTGGATATTCACATCCCCCACCCCTGCCCAGAAAACCACAGTGAAAACTTCTAAAGCAAATTTCACACTCATCAAAACCGAGGTGGAATCCTTCAAAGCCCCCGGCTGTGGAAAAATACGCCCAGACCGCAGAATCCTTTATAAATGCATTCTATGAACACCTTCAGGAATGCATGGATCATGCAATCCCAAATAAAACCAAGACCCAATCCTCCAAAGGCAGACGACCTGTCTGGTGGACCCCAGCCATAAACAAACTATACAATAGAAGGAGGAAGCTACTACATGATAGAGCAAAATCCCAAAAGGGAAGGCATCTCTGATCAGTATTAGCAAAAACTAAGGGCACTCATAAAATCGTCAAAGGCCAGCTTCGAGAGAAAAATTGCACAGGACACTAAAGATAATCACAAGGCTTTCTTTAGTTATGTCAGGAACCTGGGTGGGAATTCCCAGATATGCTCAGAATTAGTCCAAAATGACAAAAATACACTGATCCCACAGACATTGCCAACATCCTAGCTGACAGGTTCAGTGCAAACTTCTCCCCAGCAAAAGGGCAAATATCTATCCCAGCAGAGTGCTGCCCCTGACATCTCAGATGCTCAGGTGAGAGCTGCCTCTCCAAAGCAAAAACACAGCATCAATGGGACCAGACGGTGTCCCAGGCTGCGCCCCATGAACTCCAAGAAGAGCTAAACCCAAACATAAAACTACTGTTCAATCTCAGCCTTACTACAGGATATGTACCCAAAGAGTGGCGACAGCAACAGTGGTCCCTCTCCACAAAGGTGGTGCCTCAACGGACCCTGGAAACTATCGCCCCATAAGCCTGACTAGCTTGGTCTGCAAAGCTATGGAAAGGATCATCATGGACCTCATAAATAAAGATATTGGGGACCTAAAGACACTGGATCCTACCCAGTTTGGCTTTGTTAAAGGCAGATCCTGCCTCTTAAACCTGGTTGACTTCTTTGAAACAGTCACCAAGGCCATTGACGAAGGGAAGGTGGTCCACACAGCCTATCTGGACCTCGCAAAAGCCTTCGATACAATACCCCACTCAGGCATTATAGATAAGCTCACCAGCTTAAATATAAACCCCTATGTCACTAGATGGGTTGCAAACTGGCTCAAGGACAGAACCCACATGGTTAGAATTGCTGGAGCCATGTCAGACTCCAAACCAGTTACAAGTGGCATCCCACAAGGCTCAGTCCTGGGACCCCTTTTTTTTGGTATTTATTTTTCGGAGGTACAGGCCAACACGGAAGGACTGTGGCTGACCAAGTTCGCAGATGACTGCAAACTGGCCATAATCGACTCTCCAGCCGACACAAGCATCCTCCAAAAGGGCCTCAAAGAAACAGACAACTGGTGCCAGAGCCATGGCCTCAAGCTAAACGCCAAAAGTGTATAGTCATCCCTTTGGCAAAACAAAGTGCCACAAATTACCACATAGGTGGTAATCCATTAAGTACAGAAGAAGTCATTAGGGACCTGGGGACCCAAGTTGATAGCAATCTCTCATTTGACAACCACGTGGCCAAAGTGGTTAGAAAAACATTTTATATAGCCCACCTAATCATGAAGGGATTCACATCTAGATTAGGAGAGGTCATCGTGCCTCTTTACTCATCCCTCATCAGGCCCATAATCGAGTACAATGCCCCTTTGGGATGTACCTTACCAAACACCTGCAGCAACTGGAAAGACCCCAAAAGTACCTCACCAAGAGGATCAAAGGGCTCAAACAGATGCCATATGCTACCCGGTTAAAGAAACTCCAGCTCTACTCAGTGGCATACCGCCTGCTCAGAGGTGACCTGTGCCTGACGATAAGGCCATGTCCAACCCGAATTAAGGGACATGCTGCACCTCAAAAATCCAAATCCCATCAAGCTACACGAGAGACTTGAACCTCAGCACTGAAATAAATAGGACATGCTGGAGGGACAGATTCATAACCCAGAGGCTCCCTTCACTATGGAATAAAATCCCAGTCCAGGTTAGGCAGAGTCCCTCATTGACTCTCTTCAAGAGGAATCTTGATGAGTGGATGGGAGATCATAGGTTTACCCCGGTATCACTTCTGTGTCACTGTTAGACAGAGGCACAGTATACTAACCTCGAAAAAGGGCATAGCAAAATTAATTTAAAATGGGTGGCGAAAGCCAAACATACTCTGGCTAGGCTTATAAATGCCCTAGGGCAGATAGCCTAGTATGAACCTATGAACCTATGAACTTTTAACAACTTTTTACCACTAATGTAAAAAAGTGACTCACCTGTTTAAAAGTATATAAAAATAATGAGACAGTTAATTCTAAGCTGGGACAAAAGTTTTTAAAACACTTCAACGAACCAAGTACATGCACAAACTCTGTACCAAAATAAGGAAACTACACTCCTTCGCTCCTCATAAACATCCAGTAAAGAGTCCGGTGACACTGGAATAACAGACTTTATTAATGAACTTAAGCTTTTTAAGTTTCCGATGCTAAGAATTAAAATGGAAGAAAGTACAGTTTTGTACCTACCATAAAATGTAGATGTTCGAGTGTTCACACTGCTGCAGTCATTGCACTAGGGTTATCCTGCCATCAGACGGTCCCGCAGTCGGACAGAGTTCCAAAGTCTTGGTCCGGCGTCGGTTGCTGTCGCCTCTTCCCTGATGTCAGTGCGCCAGGGGTATATAAGATGCATCCGACGCCAGTTTCTTCAGTTTTTCTTGCCCCAGGATGTCAGGTGCCCCCAAGTAGGTAGGCAATATATATTGCTAATAAAACATATATAAAAAATAAGAACAATACCTTCAGTTACAAGCAAATACTCCACAAAGGTTGTATAGGATAGAAAGGTATAGATAAGTCCAGCTAGGACAGAGGGGATGGAGGGAGGGTAACCTGGACTGCAGCAGTGTGAACACTCGAACATTTACATTTATGATAGGTACACAGCTGTACTATGTTCATCGTGTTACACTGCTGCAGTCATTACACTTGGGTAGAATCCCAAAGCTAAGGTTGGGTGGCTGGTCTATAAAGAGTTAGGATTGGCTAGGAGGCCCTGCAGAACTGCAGTGGCAAATCCTGCTCTGAATTTGGAGTAAAGAGGCAAGTGGTAATACTTGGTAAAGGTGTGCACTGAACTCCAAGTTGCAGCCTCCAAAATTTCCTTGGTTGGTACTCCTCTGAGAAAGGCTGTTTAAGTAGCTGTTGCTCTGGTAGAATGTGGCCTAATGTTATTAGGGACTGATTTTCCATGCTGTGTGTAGCAGTAATGAATGCAGTGTCCTATCCATTTGGAAATAGTCTGCTTTGAGATAGCCTTGCCCTGTGACCCTGCGATCCTGCAGCATATGCTACAAACAGTTGCTCAGTTTTTCTGAAGGCTTTTGTTTTGTCCAAGTAGAAGCATAGCTGCCTGTGTATGTCCAAAGAGTGCAGGAGTTTCTCCCCTTTATTCTGGGAGTTTGGATAAAACATTGGCAAATGGATGGTTTGGTTAAGAGCCACACTAGATACCACCTTTGGCATAAAGGTAGGGTTTGTCCTTAAAGAAACCCTGTCCTGATGAAAAATTATAAAAGGTTCCACTGCCATTAATGCTGAAGTTACTGCCAGGAGCAGAGCTGTTTTCCATGATAAAAATTTTAGATCGGCTGTATTGGCTGGCTCAAAAGGTGGCAGGGTCAGTTTTTCCAAAACAAAATTGAGGTCCCAAGTTGGTGTTGGTGCTCTCCGGGGCGGTCTTATGTTTTTAGCCCCTCTGAGGTACTGCTTTAGCAAGGGATGAGAGACTAAAGGAGGGTCCGTGTTGTAATGTGCTGAAATGGCAGAGGCGTGGATCTTAATTGATGAGAAGGATAGGCCTTTGTCCAGCATCTCAGTTAAGTATTGTAAAATCTGAGGAATGTTTGAGACAAGAGGGTCAAGGCTTTGAGCCTGGTTCCAGGCACAGAATCTCTTCCATTTTTGTGAGTAAGTTTTCCTGGTGCTAGGCCTCCTGGCCTCCAAAATGACATCCATAACAGCTTTAGAGAGAGGTGTTGCCTGTTTGACTAATGAATCTGCCATGCAGCCAGGTTTAGGGTTTTGAGCTGACCGTGCAGGATCCGATTGTTTTGTTGAGTCAGAAGGTGTGAAATTTGAGACAAAATCCATGGTGGGCCTTGAGCTAAGTTCTTTAAGATTGGGTACCAGTGCTGGTGTGGCCAGTCTGGAGCAATCAGGATCATCTGTGTTTTTTCTTGTCTGGCTTTTAGGAGTACCTTTGAAAGGAGAGGCAGCGGTGGGAAGGCATAAACTTTTAGGCTTTTCTAGCTAAATGAAAGAGCATCCACTTTCCATGCTTGTGTGTGGTAGGTCCTTGTGCAGAATTTTTGTAGTTGACAATTCAGTGGGGTCTGGGCATCCCCATTTTTGCGTTACCATGTTGAAGATTTGTGGATTCAATTTCCATTCATGAGGGTCCATGATATTTCTGCTTAGATCGTCTGACAGAGTATTTTTCTTTCCTGGCAGGAATTGTGCTTGCAGATGAACTTGATAAGTTAGAGCTGTGTTCCACAAGGTCATGGCTTGCCTGTATAGGGGATAAGAATGAGTGCCCCCTTGCTTATGTACCACATTACTGTGGTGTTGTCTGCCTTTAATAGTAATTGTCCTGGATGCAGAAGGTCCTTGAAAGCTGTTAGGGCATTTTGAACAGCCAACATCTCTTTTTGATTGATGTGAAGATGCATTTGGTCTGTGGTCTACTTGCCCTGAATACATTTTCCTGCCATGTGCGCTCCCCAGGTGTAATCCGAAGCATCTGTTGTTAGGATCTGTCTGGCTGTGGGTAGAGTGAAAGGCTGACCCTTGTTGAGGTGACATGCCTATGCCCACGATCGAAACTCCTGTTGTAGGCAGGGAGTTATTGGTATTACTGCTTCTAAACAGTGAGAGTGTTGAGTCCAAACACTTTTTAGGTACCATTGTAATTTCCTCATATGCAGTCTGGCATATGGTATTAGTAGTATGCAGGATGCCATGAATCCCAGGGCCTGCAGAAATTTTCTTGCAGGGAGATGGGACTTTTTTGCCAGTAATTGAAAATATTGAGTCAGTTGTCCTTGTTTGTCTGGCGTGAGATAAGCCATCTGGACCGTTGTATTTAAGCTAGCACCCAGGAATATTATCCGCTGTGAGGGCACTAGTTTTGACGTATTTTGTTTACTGTGTACCCTAGAGAAATTAGCAACTTTTTTATAAACGCCAGATGTTTTAGAAGAATGTCCTTTCGCTCTGCTTGAATGAGGCAGTCGTCCACGTATGGATATATTTGAATTCCTTTTTGTCTGCAAAATGCAATTACTGGTGCCAGGCACTTTGTAAAGACCCTGGGCGCAGCAGATAAGCCAAAGAGCAGTGCAGATAATTGGTAGTGCATTGTACCAGCTTTGAATCTGAGGTATCTTCTGCAATCTTGTCTGATAGGGACATGCATGTATGCCTCTTTGAGGTCCAAAGTAACAAGCCAAGCCTTCTTGCCCAGCATGTTGAGAAGCTGCTGTAGTGTCAACATTTTGAATTTTAGAACATCCAGGTAAGTATTTAGAGTTGAAAGGTCTAGTATGGGTCTCCAGGCTTTGTCCTTTCTGGGGACCAGGAAGAGTCTTGAGTAAAATCCTTGTCCCTGCTGTGGCACTTTTTGAATAGCTCTCATGTCCATGAGAGCTGAAATTTGCTTTTGAGCCTCTGCCAATTGATTTTGTGGTAGGTTTGGCATTCCTTGTAGCCTTGGTAAAGTGTGAAAGTGGAACATGTAACCTTGAGACACAATATTCAGAACCCATTTGTCTTGGGTGATTGTTTGCCAATTTTGTGAAAAAAGTGCTAGTTTTCCCCCTAAGGGGGCTGCCAAAAGGTAAGTGCTTGGCATACGAAGGGGGAAGTCATTGGGACTGTTTCCTGTAAGGTTGAGACCTGTCCTCACCTCCTTTTGGGGTTGAGGAACCCCACTGTCGTTGTCCGTTAGAGCCTTGGGGTTGAGATTTGCCTCTAGGGCATCTGTATCTGCCTCTCTGTGGTCTGTCTGACACTGGAAAGGACCAATTCTTTGTAGGCCAATTTCTGCTAAATCGAGGTGGCTGTACCTGTAAAAAATCTTTGACTGTTTGCATAGATTTAGCTTTATCCTCCATTCTGTTTAACACCTCTTCTGCCTTAACACCAAACAAGGTATCATGCTGTAAAGGAGCATCCAATAATTTTGCCTTAACATGATCAGGTAAACTCTGTTCTTTTAACCAAGCATGTCTTCGAATCACAGAACCTGTAACTGCGGTTCTACAAGAGGCGTCTAAAGAATCAAAACCACATTGCAGAGTATGTTTTCCCACCTGTTCAACTGCATGCAATAAATCCTGCATTTCTTTATAGTCAGGAGATTCTGAGCTTGCAAGCATTTTCTGATTTAACTGAGCCATTAAATATTGTTGATACTTAAGCATGTGAAACTGGCAATTCAAAAACCTTACTGCTAAAGTTGCAGAAGTGTAAACTTTCTTCCCCATCTATCCAATGCTCTAGAATCTCTGTCAGAGTGGACTGGATTTTTTGCAATGGAAGCCTTAACCCCTTTGGGACCCTGAGAAATGGTTTCTGGGTCAGCAGAAGGGTTTTTGTAAAGAAACTTGTGAGAGTCAGGGACTCTATAATACCTATCTGGCTTGGTTGGTGCAGGGGGCAAAGAATCAGGAGATAAGCTGGATTCAGAGAACACATCATCCACAACATCTAACACAGGCGGAATAGCCAGGGGCCTGTGCTGACGCAATAAAAGGAAGTCCCTGAGACTTTTCTTGGATTCTGAAAAATCCTGACTTTCCCAATGGAAATGCTCCCTCATGGTATGTAAAGTATCCCCAAAAGAGTAATCCTCAGGAGGAGAGGCTGAAGGGATAGATTCTTCAGCATCAGAGTCCTCATAGGGGGGTAGAGAGTATCCCTGGTCTGAAGAGGAATCAGAGGAAATGGAAACCTGATCAGAGGAATCATAGTCTGTATCCTGCCTAGGCCTTTTCTCAGGAGGGGGATGGGAACCCCTGATTAGAGTAATGAGGTCTTCGGCCATTTTAAGCATTTGTTTCTTAGGCATGAAAGACTGTCCAGGAGAATGCTGTACTTGCTTCTTTGTCTTTAATGGTGTTTTTGTCTTGGCTGATGCTTTAATGGTAAGTTGTGAAGGTCTGAAAACACCCTCAGAAGCCGATGCCTGCTCAGCGGCTCCGGACCCATCTGAGGGATTAGTTTCCGTAGGTCCAATACCTTGAGTTTCCAGAGGCCTAGTTGTCTCCACGTGGGAGTCGGAGGCGGCCTGTGGCTCTGAGGTAGCAGGTGTCAGGGGCTGCGAAAGTGCCTCACTGAGAACCGGCGACTGGCCTAGAAGAGGCTTCGTCGTTGGTTTTGGATCTCGGATGCCTGTCTTTATCCTTGTCTTTGTGTTTTTTAAGAACTGCAGTCATCGATTGTTCCGACGGCATTGTATAATTGAACCTTCGGCCAAAGTAGCGCAAAGCAAAATCAAAACGTCGTTTTATAGTGCGCTTGTTAAATCTAGCACAAAACCGACAACTAGTGACATCGTGATCAGGGCCTAGGCATGGAATACAGTAAGAGTGGAAGTCCTTATGAGGTATTTGCTTCCCACAAGAAATGCAATTATTAACTTTTTCTGACATCGGTCTGAGGGAAGAAAAAAGTTTCCCCAACGGGGTACTTAGCTTTATTAAAGACTTCGGGTCTGAAATTCGACTTCGAAAATCTCAGGAGTCGGCCGACCAGCACTTGCAAACCGCTTTTGCTTCAGGCACCGCGTGGCAAGAAAGACTGAAGAAAATGGCATCGGATGAATCTTGTATACCCCTGGTGCACTGACGTCAGGGAAGAGGCGACAGCAACCGATGCCGGACCAAGACTTTGGAACTCTGGCCGACTGCGGGACCGCCTGATGGCAGGATAACTCTAGTGTAATGACTGCAGCAGGGTAACACGATGATACACTTATCTGCCAGTATGAACCATGTTAGCCAACTGTCTATTATCAAAAGCCAGCAAAAAGCTCTCTTCTCAGCGGCAGGAAAGCTCAGAAGGGCTTAGAACCCAAACCTCACTTTTAGACAGGCCACACAGATAAATAAAATATATATTATATATATACACATACACACACACACACACACACACACACACACACACACACACACACACACACACACATAAATATATATTTTCTTCTTCTTTCGGCTGCTCCCGTTAGGGGTCGCCACAACAGATCGACTGTTTCCATTTCTTTCTGTCCTCTGCATCTTGCTCTGTCACACCAACTGCCTGCATGTCTCTCACCACATCCATAAACCTTATCTTAGGCCTTCCTCTTTTCCTGTTACCTGGCGGCTTCATCCTTAGCATCTTTTTCCCAATATACTCTGCATCCCTCCTCAGCACATATCCAAACCAACGTAATCTTGCCTCTCTGGCTTTGTCTCCAAACCTTCCAACCTGGGCTGACCCTCTAATATACTTATTCCTAATCCTGTCCTTCCTCGTCACACCCAGTGCAAATCTTAACATCTTCAACCTTGCCACGTCAAGCTCCGACTCCTGCCTTTTTGTCAGTGTCACTGTCTCCAACCCGTATAACATAGCTGGTCTCACTAATATCTTGTAGACCTTCCCTTTCACTCTTACTGGTACTAGTCTGTCACAAATCACTCCTGAATCTTCTCCACCTACTCCATCCTGCCTGTACTCTCTTCTTCACCTCTCTTCCATCCTGCCTGTACTCTCTTCTTCACCTCTCTTCCACACTCACCATTACTCTGAACTATTGATCCCAAGTACTTAAACTCATTCACCTTCGCCACCTCTACTCCCTGCATCTTCACCATTCCTCATTCACACACATATATTCTGTCTTAGTCCTGCTGACCTTCATTCCCCTTCTCTCTAGTGCACATCTCGACCTCTCCAGGGTCCCCTCCACCTGCTCCCTACTCTCACTACAGATCACAATGTCATCTGCAAACATCATAGTCCACGGGGACTCCTGTGTGATCTCGTCTGTCAACTTGTCCATCACCACTGCAAATATACACACACACACACACACACACACACACACACACACACACACACACACACACACACACACGTATATATATTTATATGGGTCTACTTCATATTAATGAAAAACACTTACCCAAATCCGAAATCACCAAGACAACATTGCTGAAACCGGAATTTAACAAAATGACCAGACTGCCAAAACTTTACCTAGGGTAACTATCAAGTTGCCCAAAATTTAAAAAAAAAGCACAGCACTATCTCTTACCCACCCAAACTTTTGAGATCACAATGCCAGGTTTTTGTGATATAAAAAAATGGGACCACAATAAATCATTTCACAACTTTTCCCACCTTTAATGTGACCTATAACCTGTACAATTCAATTGAACAACAAATCTGTTGGGGGAAAAAATAAAAAACGTACAATACTCTGGTTAAGTGTGCACACCCTTAAATTTATACTTTGTTGGAGCACCTTTTGATTTAATTACAGCATTCAGTCTTCTTGGGTAGGAGTCTATCAGCATGGCACATCTTGACTTGGCAATATTTGCCCACTCTTCCTT
Organism: Protopterus annectens; assembly: GCF_019279795.1. NCBI lineage: Eukaryota > Metazoa > Chordata > Ceratodontiformes > Protopteridae > Protopterus > Protopterus annectens. Next base: position 155,644,608 of record NC_056751.1, read on the forward strand.
GCAAAAGCACTCCAAATCTGTCAGATTGCAACGGCATCTCTTGTGCACATCCCTCTTCAGGTCATCCCACAGATTTTCTATTGGATTTAGGTCTGGGCTCTGGCTAGGCCATTCCAAAACTTACATTTTCTTGTAGTGAAGATATTCTTTTGATTATTTGGATGCATGCTTGGGGTCAATGTCGTGTTGAAAGGTGAAATTCCTCTTCATCTTCAGCTTTCTAGTGACGCCTGAAGGTTTTGGGCCAAAAGTGACTGGTATTTGGAAATAATACTTGTGTAAAATCTTACCATAACCACAGAGAAGCGTCTGCAGCATCATAGCTGCAGCTGTGTGTCTGGCTAGTTGGGTAGCCAGAGATAGAGGATATGTCAGCTTTTGTAGGGCAGTCAGAAGTAATGGCCAGCAAGGTAGAGGCTTGAGAGATATAGACCTTCTTACCAATCCTAACCATAGATTTGCTGTCTTTGTCAGTGGGTAAGAGTGAGGCAGACGGAATGTGTCTGGATTGTTTATCAGGATAGGTGGCAATCACAGCTGGGTCTGCTAGGAATTTTTAGTCATCAGGCACCTTGTAGTAGCGGTCTGGCCACTTAGGGGCAGGTGGCTGAGAATCTGGTGTCTTTGATTTAGAGGTAAAAGCATCCAAGTATGCAGGTATGACACGTGGGAGGGGGATTCCACCTGTAAAAGTTCAAAATACCTATTCTGAGTTTGATATTTGAGAGGTATCCCATTTGAAATATTCTTTCATGTTGATGATAGTTTCACCAAATGTAATATCCTCTGGAGGAGAGGCTTCACCAAATGTAATATCCTCTGGAGGAGAGGCTCCTTATAGATTCTTCATCTGGTAAGTAGTACTCCTGAGGTGAAGCAATTTGGCAGGTGCAAGAAATGGATTCCTGAGAGGAGGAGTAATAGGTGTCTTGCTCTTCTTCCCTGTTCTGAGAGGCCAGATGAGGGAGAGAAGATGCAGAAGCAGGTCTAGGGCTTAGCAGTGGTAGAGCTGTGGGGATGAGGCTAAAGGCCTAAGGGCTATAAAGGCCTGCTTCAAGGAAGAAGTGAAGTATTGCCAGTCAGGTAGGCCTTCTCTGGTCGAGGTCATATACTTGTTTTTTTGTTTCTTTTCGGTTGGTGTAGACATAGGCGTAGGCCAGATGATGGTCTAACAGTAGTACCATCTGGAGGAGGGATTCCAGTCGAAGACTCTGCCAAGTCTGGTTCCCCCTCGACATCGGCAGTAGTTGGGGTCTTGGCTGGCTCTGGGGACGTGCCAGCCATCACCTGAAAAACAGCTTCTACGAAGGTCGCCGCTGAAGTCGACTGATCCTCCGGGCATCCCTCAACTTCTAAATCGGATGTTGGTGGGGTGTCCGGTAGCAGAGCGGCAGAGGCAAAGGGCCTGGGAAACTTAGCCTTCTTATGCGGAGGTTCTGTTGAGGCCTCTGAGACAGGATCCATCCTAAGGGCCAACCGTTTAAACCATGGTTTCTCCAAGTAAAGATTAAGAGCAGCCAGACAGCTGCAAAGAGTCTACGGTACAAAGGATTGGCAAATGGAGCAGGAGTTGTGATTGTGCTCCTGGCCTAAGCAAAAAATGCAGCGGTCATGTGAGTCTTTATGGGGTATCTGGCACCCACATTGGCATTTACCCTTTTTTGCTGACATTGGCTATGAGTTGCTACAACAAACCAAGCTTTAGCAAGTTAATTAGAATTAAAACCCCCAAAGGGGTACTTAGCTTTTAAGACGTCTGTGTTGAACTAGCAAAGCACATGATACATCGTTAGTCTGCAGCTGAAAGATTCCGAGGTCTGTGCGTGCAGACGTCATATTTAAGGCCCCTGGTTTATGGCCCTACGTGTGACATCCCACACAGCTGCAACACCCAAGCTGAAGCTTTTGTATAGGAGCCAATATACGGTTGCCTGAGGCAAGAAATCCCACAACAAGAATACTGCAACACAGGAATAGAATGACATCTGTTCATAATTCCGTCCACCTTGACTAAAGCCCCAGTTCTAGCTGAAGAAAAGCAACCCCAAAGCATGATACTGCTACCACCATGCTTCACTGTGGGGATGGTGTTCTTTTGGTGATGAAATGGGTTGTTTTTGCGCCAAACGTACCTTTTGGAATTGTGGCCAAAAAGTTCAACCTTGGTTTCATCAGACCATAACACATTTTCCCACATTTATTTATTTTTTATTTTACATTTGTTGACCGGGCTAGTCTAGCTGGATAGATTTCCATTTTCAGTAGAGAGGGAGGGGAAAAAGCTCCACATAGAACACAACAGTGTGAGACTTTTAAAAAACACAAAGAGATACAAGTAAGAGACAAATATAAAAAAAAAAAAAAAAAAAATAAATATTAATAAAATAACTGAATAAATAAAAAACAAAAAAAACTTTGCACACAACATGCTTTTGGGAAACGTGCTGTACTGTTTTGCAAATTTTAGCCAGGCCTGGATGTTTTTCTATGTAAGAAAAGGCTTCTGTCTTGCAACTCTACCCCATACTCCAGACATATGGAGAAAACGAGAGATTGTTATCACATGTAATACACAACCAGTACTTGCCAGAAATTCCTGCAGCTCCTTCAGTGTTGCTATAGGTCTCTTGACAGCCTCCCTGACCAGTTTTTGTCTTGTCTTTTCAGCAATTTTGGAGGGAAGTCACTGTTGTCCCATATTTTCTCCACTTTCTGAGGACTGTCTTCACTATATTCCACAGTATACCCAATGCTGTGGAAATGTTTTTCTACCCATGAGATCCCTTTGATGCTTTGTAATCTCTCTGCGAACCATGGCTTTTGCTGTAGCAGGCAACTAAGTAAAGCCAGGAAAATCCTGCTAGGACAGCTGAACTTTATCTGGGGTTAATCAGAGTCTCTTTAATTGATGGCAGATGTGTACCCAAGAAGACTAAATGCTGTAATTAAATCAAAAGGTGCTTCAACAAAGTATTAGTTTAACTGCGTGCACTCTTTTGCAACCAGCGTATTGTACATTTTTAATTTTTTATATTTTTCCCCCAACAGATTTGCTTTTCAATTGAATTGTGCAGGTTATAGGTCACATTAAAGGTGGGAAAAGTTTCAAAATTATTTATTGGGGTCTCATTTTTTTACATCACAAAAATCTGGCATTTTAACAGGAGTGTGTACACTTTTTATAACCACTGTGTGTGTGTGTGTGTGTGTGTTCTATATATATATATATATATATATATATATATATATATATATATATATATATATATATATATATATATCTATATATATATCTATATATATATATATATATATATATATATATATATATATATATACACACACATACACACATACACACATGTATATATATACACATATATAGATATACACACATACATACATACATACATACATACACACACACACACACACACACACAAATAGAGTCTCGATTATCCAAACGTCAATTAACCGAAATGCCAATTATCTGAACTCAGCCTTCCAAAGTTTTCGGGTAGGAAAAATCATAAAGTCAGAATATGGTTTACATTCATCTTGCAGAATTGCAGCACATCAGATTTTATTTGATCGAATGCAGTTATTAGACTAATTGAAATGCCGTACCATGTATTACTGAATTAATGTGAACGAATGGAGCCTGCAATTTGTGTATGTTTTTTCTCCGGTTCAATTACATGTTTGATTGATTATCCAAACAGTTTGATTATCTGAATTACCCTAGGTCCCAATTAGTTTGGATAATCGACTTTCTACTGTATAGATTATACACACATACACACACACGTATATAAATATGTAGAAGTATACATAGACAATGTAACCTAGTATAGACGAAATGCAGTTTTCCAGCCTTAAGCATAGTGCACACTTTCCTTAAGAAAGAACAAAGCAAAAGCAAAAATAAGGAAAAACTGGACTGTAGCAAGTTCTACTAAAACACAGCACTAGGTTTTTTTTTTGGTTAAACACAGCTATAGTATTTCATTTCTGTGAGAGTTTAATTTTAATTTTTTTTTTTTTTTTACTTTAGTACTCCATGTTTAATTACATAATTTAGTTATTCATATATAGCTTAGGTTAGACGTTTGATTTTCTTTTACTTTTACTTCCATCGTAGCTCTTTTACTTACACTTGGTATCCGAGGATTAATTTGAACGGTTCATATTTTGGTGTCTCCAATCAGTATAAACTACTATGTTAGTATATGCTAACATAGCAAGATCTGAGGAAGCCCTTCACTTCATTAGCAGAAACTGGCAAAAGCACTTTTAAATATTCATTTTTGGTGCACACAAGTTAAGCCATGTGAATTTATTTTTACATAACTACCTCCATGTATTACTTTGACACTCAACCCTTTTTTAGGGTCTAAATCATAGGAGTAAATCACACAAATTGCAAATGTTCATAATATCAAACGTACCAGACCATGAAGTGCTTTTTCTGAGATCCCGGTACAGTGAAGAATGGGATATTTGCCTTTTCCTCACTGTAGTGTGATCTCAGAGTTGGAATATATATTTAGCGGGGGTGTGGGGAGCACAGCCCCCCCACAATAGGATGTTCGAAGACCGGAACATTCGAAATTATGAGCATTCCCAATTTGTGCGATTCGCTCATATGATATAGACCCCTTTTTATGTAGATGTTTGTGCATGTGCGTGCACCATACCTCTCAACCTGGAAACATCAAAAATCTGGACAAAGGCCCATGAAAAATAGGTACAAATCTGTATGCTGATTAACATAAAATTTGCACATATAATTATATAACCCTGCCCACTCCAATGAAATTGTGGGATACCACTAGGAAGACTATAGTCACTAAACAATAATAAATAACTGGTAGACATTTGAATTTCAGACTTCAATATCCCTCAGAAAAAAAAACAATGCAAAAAGTACAGTTGTGTACACTTACCATAAATGTAGATGTTCGAGTGTATTCACTGTTGCAGTCATTACATTAGGGTAATTTGCTGGCAGGTTGCCCTCAGTTGGCCTGAATTCCAAAGTCTTGGGATCTGCATCGGTTGCTGTCTTCTCTTCCATGACATCAGGTCGTCAGGGGTATAAAACATGCAGCCGATGGCATTTTATTCAGTCTTTCTTGCCAGGTGGTGCCCGAAGCAGAAGCATTTCGCAAGTGCCGGTCAGCCGACTACTGAAATATTCGCGTTTGATTTTCAGAACCGAAGTCTTCAATAAAGCTAAGTACCCCGCTGAGGAAACTTTTTTCTTGCTTTTTACCGATGTCAGAAAAAGTTAATAATTGTATTACTTGTGGGAAGCAAATACCTCATAAGAATTTCCATTTATACTGTATTCCTTGCCTAGGCCCTGACCACAACATGCCTGGCTGTCGGTTTTGTGCTAGATTTAACCAACGCACTATTAAGCATCGGTATATTTTTGCATCCAAGTATTTTGAAAACAGATTTAACTACCCAGGGATGTCGGACAGCAATCAGACTACCGGAGTACATAAAAAACACAAAGAAAAGGACAGAAAAAGGCAGTCGAGATCAAAAACCAACGACATAGCTTCTCCTAAGCCAGTCGCCGGTTCTCAGTGAAGCGTTTTCGCAGCCCCTGATACCCACTATCTTTGAGTCGCAGGCCTCTACCGACATCCACGTGGAGTCAGGCATGCCGCAAGATACTCAAGGTTTTGGACCAACGGATGTATCTCCCTCAGATGGGTCCAGAGCCGCTGAGCAGGCACTGGCTTCTGAGGGTGTATTCAGACCTCAACATTTTTACATCAAACCGACGAAAGCTGCAAAACCAAACGCAAAGACACCTTCTAAAACTAAAAAAATGATGCCTGAGCCACATGCACAAGCCTCTATGCCTAAAAAAACAGATGATCAAAATGGCTGAAGACCTTATTACCTTGATCAGGGGTACCCATCCCCCTCCTGATAAGAGGCCTAGGCAAGACACTAACTATTAATCTTCAGATCAGGTTTCTATTTCTTCTGATTCCTCTTCTGATCAGGAATGATCTTGGAGTCTATTCCATCTGCATCTCCTCCTGACGATTATTCGTTTGGAGAAACCTTGCATACTTTGGGGAGCATTTTTACTGGGAGAGTCAAGACTTCTCAGAATCTAGAGAGAGGCTCAGGGATTTCCTCCTTCTCCCTCAGCACAAACCTTTAGCCATTCCCCCTGTGTTAGACATTATGGATGATGTTTTTTCAGAGTCAAGCCTGACCCCTGACTCTTTACCTACGGCTCCCAGCAAGCCTGAGAGGTATTACAGGGTCCCTGACTCTCATAAATTTTTATTTAGAAACCCTGCTGCTGATCCTGAAACTATTTCACATGGTCCTAAGGGAGTTAAGCCCTCAACAGCAAAAAACCCTACCCCCTCTGACAGAAATTCCAGAGCACTGGACAGATGGGGAAAAAAGGTTTATACCTCTGCAACCTTGGCAATCAGGGCCTTAAACTGTCAATTTCACATGCATAAGTACCAACAAAATGTTATGGGATTGCTGAAACATAAAATTATGTTGATTTCAGAATGTGCAGAAAATAAGGAATTGCAGGAATTAATGCATGCAGCTGAACAAGTTAGAAAGCATACTTTGCAATGTGGTTTTGATTCTTTAGAGGCCTCCTGCAGGGCTGCAGTTACTGGATCTGTGATTAGGAGGCATGCTGGTTAAAGGAACAAAATTTGCCTGATCATGTTAAAGCTAAATTACCAGCTGCACCTTTACAGCATGATTCTCTGTTTGGTATTAAGGCAGAAGAGGTTTTAAAGAAAATGGAAGACAAAGCTAAGTCTATGCAAACTGTTAAAGATTTCTTACAAGTGCAGCCACCTAGATTCAGTAGACAGTGGCCTACAAAAAAGTGGTCCTTTCCTGTGTCAGACAGAGCTCAAAGGGGCAAATCCAGACGTCCTTAGGGTTCCTGGCACCAGGCTCAAGACTTGTACAGATCAAAGCAATGGGGGCGCAGCCACCTCCAAATCTAGAGGAGATAAAGCGCAAACTTAAGAAAGCAATCCCAATGACTTCCCTCTGCCTACACCAAGCACTTATCTTTTGGCAGCACCCATAGGGGGAATATTAGCACTTTTTGCTCAAAATTGGCAGTTAATAACCCAGGACAAGTGGGTACTGATCAAATAAAGCAAAAAACCGACAGCAAGATATGTCAAAGTCAGGGCCTAGGCAAGGAATACAATATAAATGGAAATCCTTATGGGGTATTTGCTTCCCACGAGTAATACAATTATTAACTTTTTCTGACATCGGTAAAAAGCAAGAAAAAGTTTCCCCAGCAGGGTACTTAGATTTATTGAAGACTTCAGTTCTGAAACTCAAACACGAATATTTCAGTAGTCGGCCAACCGGCACTTGCGAAATGCTTCTGCTTCGGGCACAGCGCAGCAAAAAAGACTAAAGAAAATGGCGTCGGCTGCATGTTTTATACCCCCAACGACCTGACGTCATGCAAGAGAAGACAGCAACCAACGCAGGACCCAAGACTTTGAAATTCAGGCCGACTGAGGGCAACCTGCCAGCAGATTACCCTAATGTAATGACTGCAACAGTAAGACACGAAGAATTAGAAGTTATGTACTCACCATAACGTTCCATCTGAGTAGGTGTATTCATTTGTCTGCAACCTGTGGGTTATGGATCCGATATCGGATCCGAACCGGCATAGTTTCCAGCTATGGATCCAAGCTCTCAGCTCCTCCCCTCACCCATAATGCCCTGCTCTACCCTCATGACCTCAGATCGAGTTTGCCAAAGCAACAATACCCTCAAAAGGGTAACCAGTAATATGCAGGAAACTGAAAGGCCAGGGGATAGGAGGGATTGCAGACAATGAATACACCTACTCAGATGGAACGTTATGGTGAGTACATAACTTCTAAATCTGAAGTAGGATATTCATTTGTCTGCAACCTGTGGGACAGAGTCCCCAGCTACCTGAATCTTGGGCGCCATCATGGAAGGATATTCCGAGCACCGCGAGCCAAAGGATGCTCTACCCCTGGATGCAAGATCCAACTTATAGTGAGAAATAAATGTATGAGACGAAGCCCATGTAGCTGCTGCACAAATATCATCCAGAGGAATCCTAGCCTTGAAGGCTGCTGAGGTAGATACTGACCGGGTTGAATGGGCATGAACACCCTCCGGTGCGGGCCTTCCTGACGCTTGATAAGCCAATAAAATGCACTGTGAAATCCAGCGGGACAGAGAAACTTTGGAAATTGGCTTGCCCAAATTGAATTTTGCAAAGGAAATAAACAGCTGGTCGGATTGCCTATGACCAGCTGTCCTGTTGAGATAAAATCTTAGTTGCCTGTGAACATCTAGTGAGTGTAGCCTATATTCACCTTTGTTCTCATACTTAGGGAAGAAAACAGGGAGGTTAATAGATTGATTGATGTTTGCTTCAGAAGCGATTTTAGGAAGGAAGGACGGGTTGGTCCTGAGGGAGACACGGTCCGGATAAAACCAAGTAAGGAGGTTTAGCTGATAAAGCTTGAAGTTCAGAAACTCTCTTGGCTGATGTAATGGCTACCAAAAGGCTGTCTTGTAAGACAAGAATTTGAGGTCCACTGTAGAGGGGAGCGGTCAAGGCCTGTAGGACCAGAGAAAGGTCCCAAGGAGGAACTGCTTGCTTAATAGGGGCCTGAGAAGGAAAGTACCATTAAGAAAGGTTTTGCACAATTTGGCTGACATAAGAGGATTAGACTCTTGACCAATGTGATAGTGAGAAATTGCCGCCAGTTGAACTTTGACTGTGGAACTGCTGGCACCATCATTAAAGAGAGAGGTTAGAAAATCAAGCACTACGGGAGAGGAACCGTGAAGGGATCTAGGCCTTGCCGCTCCACACGGAGAAACGTTTCCATTTGCTTCGTAAACCTTTCTAGTGGCTGGTTTATGAGCCGCCACCAAAATAGCCTTTACCGTGAAGAGATACCGAGTCCTTATCAAGAGTGGAACTGGAGCAGCCAAGTCAGCTTCAGGCTGTCCAGGTTCGGAGGAGGAATGCAGGATGGATGGGATATCAGATCCGAATAGGATCTAGAATCCAAGGAGGATTCACAGAGTGAGACCTTAGGAAGGGGAACCAGATCTGTCGAGGCCAGAACGGAGCAATGAGAATCATTCTGCAACCCACCCGAGAGGCTTTCTGAAGAACTTGCAGCATCAGAGGCAAGGGTGGATAGGCATACAGAAGACCGGGTGGCCAAGCATGCACCAGAGCTGCCTTGGGGTACCTCCGAGGAGGTATCAGAGCCAAAAACTGTCGCACTTGGTGTTTGAGGGAGAGGCAAAAGATCGCATGAAGGGTTCCCCACCGTGCGAATATGCGCGCTACTTGACAATTGAGAGACCACTCGTAAGGGGTCAGAATGGTGCGACTGAGCTTGTCCGCTAGGATGTTGGACCGACCCGGAATGTGCGTTGCTATGAGAAAGCGATTGGTGGAGATTGCCCATTCCCAAACTCTCATGGCCTCGACAAAGAGGGTAAGACCTTGTTCCCCCTTGCTTGTTGATGTACCAGACAACAGACATATTGTCCGACTGAATCGCAATTGTTCCCAAGGGAAGAAAGTCCTGAAGTGCTAGCAACGCTAAGAGCACAGCTCTCATCTCTAGAACATTGATATGCAGTAAGGTCTCTGTATCGCTCCACGTGCCTTGGACTGTCCGGCCCATAAGTGCCCCCACCCGAGGCGGAGGCGCCCGTGGTCACCGTGGCGAGAGGGGAGAAGCACAAAATGGGCGACCCTCGTGGAGATCCGGGAGTGGAGCCACCACAAGAGGGACCGCTTGCAAGCCTTGCTGATCGCTATGGGATGATACATGGGAGAGCAAGGTAAGACCACTGTACTAAGAGCGTCCACTGTAGAATGCGCATATTGAGCCTGGCAAGAGGAAGAAGAGCTATCGAAGCCATGGACCCTAGAGCCCTCAGGACCAACTCCGCTGGAACAGAACATGAATGGAGAATGGCCCGCACCTGGAGCTGCAGATTCAGAATCCTGTCCGCAGTAAGGAAGGCTCGTAAACTCCTTGTGTCTAGTCTGGCCCCTATGAAATCTAAGAGCTGAGTGGGTGCCAGGTTGGACTTTTTTGTATTTATTGTGATGCCCAGAAATGGAGCAAGATGGAGAAAGGAGTCTCGCGAGAGAAGTAGATGCCTTGTTGGGCGGTAAGGAGCCAGTCGTCCAGGTAGGGAAAGACCTGCACCCCTGAAGCCTCAGGTGGGCCGCTACCACTGCTAGTACTTTGGTAAACACCCTGGGGCTGTGGTGAGACCAAAGGGAAGGACCCGAACTGGTAGTGACTGGCTCCCAGCCGAAGCGGAGAAACCTCCTGGGCGCCTGTCCATTAGCATGTGGTAGTACGCGTCCTTGAGATCTATCGAGCACATCCAGTGGCATTCTCCCAGAAGGGGGAAAATAGATTGTAGAGTGACCATTCGAATTTTTCTTTGGGGACTGCCAGATTCAGGAGAGAGGTCTAGGATTGGTCTTAGTTCCCCGTCTTTTTGGCACTAAAAGAACCTGGAGTAGAACCCTGATCCGATCTGGTCTGGGGAACGGGCTGGATGGCTCTTTTCTAGCAGATGGCCAATTTCTGCTAAAGCGGCCTCCCTTTGACCGGGTGGTACGTCTGGGAGGGACTGCATCTTTGGAAGGTGAAGGAAAGGAATGTGATATCCCTGGATATGATTTGGAGAACCCAGCGGTCCGATGTTATGGACTCCCATGCCGCTAGGTGCCCAACGCCCCGACTGCCTCCAGAGTAGAGCAGTCGGGCAGCCCTCAGGGCTGCTGGCCGTTCAGAGAAAGGTTCCCTGGACCCGAAGTTTCTGGGAGCCCCTCTGCCTCTAGGGCGGCGTCCTCCCTGTCCTCCTCTGCCACGGAAGGACTGGTTGTCCGAGCAGGCTGGGACTGCTGCGACTTCGAACCACATCTTCTTCTGACCCTTTTGGTTCCTAGAATAGGGCCTCTGGGGTGCAGAGAAGCGGATTCGCAGACAGCGTCTTCCGTCCTTCTCGCTCTGGGTCAACGCCTCGCCGGTCTTGCCAAACAGAGCAGAACCATCAAAGGGCGTTCGCCTTGAAGGGCTCAGAAAAATAGTGGCGGAGCCAGGCCTGACGCCTAGTGACCAGTCCTGTCCCGCAGCTCTAGCGGCCTCCGTAGCATGGGAGAGTAGCCGCAGAAGTATTCGTGACTGACCTTAGAGTGGCCATTTTGGTGGAGTGCAGAGCTCTGTCCTCCTCCGAAATGGACTCAGGGGATGCAGCGTACTCCTAATAAGGTCTCGCTGCATCCGAATAACATGTGCCAAATAGTTCAGCCTCACCGAAAGGTCGCGAACTGAACATCCGCTTCCCCAAGCGGTCCATCATCCGAGACTCCTTGCTCGGTGGGTGGACTGAGGGACTCTCCTGAGCCAGTTCCCTCTTTGTGGGCCGCCATCAACATGGCATCTACAGGAGGCCCCTTACTCCAATGGGTCCTGTCAGAAGGCGGGCTAAGGATTTTGTCAGGTCTTTTGGGAATTGGCTCCACGGTGTCCGGTTCCTTCCACGCCCTGGTGGTAATAAGGTCCACCAGGGGTCGGCAGGGGACACCCAAGAGGTAGACGGGCCCGAATGCCTCCAAGAACACGGACTCGTCCGAGGAAGACTTGGGGGCAGACCACCCCCCCTGATACGGAGCATTTCCATGATGTCTCCGAAGGAGACATCCTCGGGTGACCGTGGGGAGCCTTCCTTCCTCCAAGTCCGTGTCTTCAGTGAGAGACTCAGGGAGTCAATGTGCCTCCTTTGCGAGGAGCCTCCTCTGGGGCTGTCAGAGGAGTCCTCGCAGCAGCCATTTGCTCCATAGGAGCAACTTGGGGCACAGAAACGGGCTGTCCCAGGGGCCGGATGGTGGAAGCCTGGCCCAGTGCAGAGGGAGCGGGACGGAGCCGAAGCAAGTGCCGGGGTCCGGAGACCCTCAACAGAGCCCTCTCCACTACATCAAAAGCCGAAGGAGCCGACCTCGACCAAAGGATCCGACAATCGGCTCCCCTCGATCCGAAGAGTGGATCGGAGCCGGCGCCGGCACTCGGATCCGGGGACAGTGCGCTCCGACACAGGGCGCCGAAGGAGCACTGATCCCCGGATCCGGCTCGGATCCAGGCTCCGAGATCGGGTCCGACGCACCAGGGCAAGGTCGGATCCGAGGTACCCAGTACTATCGGATCCGACCTCCCCGCCCGGCTGCTCGGCTCCAGCTGCCAACCCGGAAGCGGGTCGGAGAAGGAGCAATAGGCTTGAAAAGGGTGTTGAGCTCCCCGGGAGGCAAGAGCACTCCCATCTGCATCTGGGCCTGGATGAACCTTCGCATCATCCGGTCCAGATCAGCATCCGAGCTATGGGTAGATCTCGACGAGGCTACCGAGGTAGGCCTGGAATGCCTCCTCGATAGCCTCGCGAGATCGGGTCTCCTCCTCCTCAGGACCCGTGAGAAGCACACAGGTGACCGGAGCCGAGAAGGAGGAGACCGCACAGGAAGCCGGGAGAAGCCGCTGGCAGGCGGGCCGAAACAGAGGTCTCGGCCCGCCGCAGGTGCTTCTCCCTCGTCCTTCTTAAGCATCCCTCTCCTGTCCTGAAGCGGGAGTTTGAGTCCCAGGAGCAGGAGGGGTGCTACAGGGGAACAGCTGCAGCCGCAGGAGTCCCCGGGAGCGGGGTCGAGCCGAGTCCGGCGGTAAAAGACCCGCCAGGACCAGCTTGGACCTCCGCTCCCTCAGTGCCCTGGGGTTGAACCCTGCACAAATGGAACAGCCAGATGTGAGGTGTTCAACCCCAAGACATAACACACCGAGTGTGGCCATCAGCCGGTGAGAGCTTATGGCCACACTCGAGCATTTAGAAAGAATGACTTAGGCTGGTCAGCCATAGTCAAAACTTCCCAAAAGTTACAGAAGTAACTTAACAAAAACTAAAACAAGCACACAGGCCTCACACACACTCTAGCGAGGGGAGGGAATAAAAAATACTACTGTAAATAAATTTAAACTAAAAACAGTCAATACACAAAGGGAACCTACAACTTTCACACAAAAAGTTTAAAGAAAGCAAAAAATTTCAATTTTTTTAACAAGAAAATACCACTTAGCTGAGAGCTAAAGAAACCACATCCAGTTACCAGCGCGGCAAACAAGATCTGGGGTCATGAGGGTAGAGCAGGGCATTATGGGTGAGGGGAGGAGCTGAGAGCTTGGATCCATAGCTGGAAACTATGCCGGTTCGGATCCGATATCGGATCCATAACCCACAGGTTGCAGACAAATGAATATCCTACTTCAGATCATCCTGTTATTCTAGTAATTGAGTTTACAGGAGCAATATTTAAAACTCCCTCCCTAGTTTTGGACCTTTGTCCCACCATTACTGTTGGCTTTGTCCAGACTTCTTACTCATTTGGAGCACAAACAAAAAAATCCCCACCTCATTTTAGCAAATAACGTCACTCTTGGCACCAGTGGCCCATATAAACCTAGTCAAGAATTACATCCATGTTCTCAAAATGAATATTCAGTTTCTGGAGTAAAATAAGTTTATAACTCTAATTAGTGTCTTTATTTATTAAGTATGACTTAGCACATATTCTCCAAAAGTAAACAATTTTAGAAGGGATTAAAAGGGACAGAAATAAATTCTGAGTCAAAATCAAGAATAGTTGAGAGCTGTGTGTGCAAGCATTTTACTACATGTGTAACTTTATTCCTGCTTCCAACTTAAATGGTGTTTTACTTCTGGTAGGTACTGCTAAAAAAACTGTGAAATGCATGACATTTTGCAGTGCAAACCATATTCACAATCAGTGCAAAGGAAAGGATTTGAATTCACTTTTTTGCTAAAATAAAACTTCAGTCTTGCTGAATTTGAGTGGTCTTTGCTGTTTCACATATTAGGGCTTTTCTGATATGAAACATCTCTTTAATGCAACAGTTACTGGATATTAAAGAAATATTTTTGTGCTAAAATCTCACGAACCCGTGCAGTACAGCAACTGGAAATGTCATAAAATTTCACCATGCTATCATCGTATTGTGACAGGAAAGCACATTAACGATATCACAAATGTGCTCAAACTGCTAGACCATTAGAAACCATGCGCACCAAAAAATTAAATGTAATTCTGCTACTATAACATTATGAGACTTTATTGTACAGAATGACGCAGGTCTAATACAAATAACCACCACATCACGATCTACTAATGAATAAAAAAATCTACAAAATGTAAATATGACCCCATCCATCAACTTTATCAGGAAGCCCTTCCGTCCCCCCTTCACAATCCATTTTTAAGGACAAAAGTAACCACTATCATTTTCATCGGCTGCTAAACCCTCAGTGGTTGTTGTTAGTCTGTCTACAGTTTTACTTTTTTCAGCCTTTTTCAAATTATTTCTTCAGTTATTTATGAAAAGTAATAACCTTGTCGCCTCACAGTAAGACGTTGTCCTGTTCGATTCTCAGCTAAAGCATCTTCTGTGTGGAGACATACGTGAATGGGCGTACCTTCGTTGAAGGTTATGCATCAAGGCTGGCAACTCTGCACGTAAAAATCTACTGCCAATCATTAGCGGACTGGAGTTCCGCTGTGGCGACCCCTAACCGGGAAAAGCCGAAAGACACAATAACCTTCCATACAGATTTAGACCAAAGGTTATATTTTCAAAAGTTTGTATGCAATTTGGCAGTGTGTTAGGTGGAACAAACACACAATTCTTTACAAAAGAATAGCTGGTTATCCTTTGATTTGGTGTCTTACACCCAACTACCATCATGACCTGTGACACAGAATTTCCAGATACTAACCTCAAAGCATGAAGATGAGTGCTAACAGCAAAACTCGCAAATTGGAAATGTGTGTCCTCCTTCAGAAGGGACTGCACATTCTGTGCAAGGGCATTCCAGATAAAGATGAGTACGTTTACTTTGCTACATGAGCCAAGTTCTAGAGAAGCTTTCTGCATCATAAGTGGCAAGATGCTTAGAAAACATTGCTGCCTACATGAACTTCACACCTATCCTTCCTTTTCTATTTTGGGGAACTTGTCCTAACTTTTGTCTATAAAATACCACTAAATTCCCCTCCTATTTTAACCATTACCACATACCTTCTGAAGTGTTCCACTGTTTCTTCTTCTACTAATAGTGAATTTGATGAGACAACATCACAGCACGTAACAGATCTAATGAATCGCCTTTTCACTGCTACTACTGCCTTCCTTTAAATAGCTTGACTTTGACTAGCAGGAAAATATGGGTCTATATCAGATTATCGAAGTTTTACTAATTCAAATCACTAAACATTGAACTTTAGTGATCGAAGTAGTAAAACATCGAATCCCTATAAAAACATTTTTTAAAACAAAAACAAACAAAAAAAAAGGTGCAAGCCCCTGTATTGCACAACATAGTAATGACTTATTTTTATACACTGGACTAAATTATTTTGCCCTCAATGAAGCTATGTTTCATGTTCTATAAACTGACCACTACATATCTGTAATCTAAGATAAAAAAAAAAAAAATCACTGCTATGAACTAACCTGTTATATGCAGTGAAACAGCCCAGTAGGTGTGATTTTTTTTCAGAAATACCACATGCCAATAAATCGAAGGATTTTCAAAATGGATCCTGCCTGGGCTGGCTGGGGGACACATCTGTATAATCATAATCAGTGATGCTTTATCGGCCCATAACAGTTCCCCTCTCCCCGTTTGCCACTGTAGAGCCACTGGAGTTAACCCCGGGGTGAATTTTCTACTTCCCATCCACTCGAGATTTCTCTTAAAGAGGGTTACCAAGGTGCTCTGCCTGACATGTATGGGAAATCTATTCCCTAGCATGGGCAGTCTCTGGGTTATGAACCTGTCCCTCCAGTACGTTCTGTTGATTGTGGTAAGGAGGTTGAGGTCTCTGGAGCATGTGGTGCAGAGGGATTGGGATTTCTTTAGATGTAGCATCTCTAACAGAGCTGGGTCAGACATGGATTTGTAAGTCAAGCAGTGATTGCCTCTAAATAGGTGATATGAGACAGAGAATAGTTGGAGTTTTTTTGAGTCTGTCCATATAGGACAAGTATTTAAGGCCTAGGATCCTCTTTGTGAGGTACTTTTGTGGCCTCTCCAGTTGTTGCAGGTGTCTAGTGAGGTACATGCCAAATGGGGCATTGTACTTGATGATTGGCCTAATGAGGGAAGTGTAGAGAGAGACAATAACCTCTTTCTTCCTGGATGCAAAACCCTTAGTCATGAGATGTGCCACATAGAAGGGTTTTCTGACCACAGTAGCAGTATGGTGATCAAAAGAGAGGTTGCTATCAACCCAGATCTCTTATAACGCCTTCTGTGTTCAGTGGATTGCCATCAATGTGGTAATTCATGGGAACCGGGTTTTTCCCAAAGGGGATGAGGACACATTTTTTAGCATTGAGCTTAAGGCCATGGTTCTGACACCAGGTGTTGGCCTCAATGAGGCCATTCTGTAGGATGTCAACATCACTTGGGAGTTAATAATAGCTCCCAACGTGCAAACATCTGCGAACTTTGTCAGCCAGAGTCCCTTCGTGTTGGCCTGGACTTCAGAGAAGTAGATACCAAACAGGAGAGGATCCAAGACCAAACCCTGTGGGACTCCACTCATGACTAGTCAGCAGTCAGACTTGGAGTCAGCTACTTTCACACTGCGGGTTTAATCTGTGAGCCAGTTTGCTACTCAACTAGTGAAATAGGGGTTTGATGCCTAGCTTGGTGAGTTTTTCTATGATTTCTGAGTGGGGAATGTATCAAAGGCCTTGGCCAGATCAAGGTAGGCTGCATGAACCACCTTGCCTTCATCCACTCAAAGAAGCTGACCAAGTTGAGCAGGCAGGCATAATTTACCCTTCACAAAACCAAACTTGTGTGGGATCCAGAGTTTGGCAATTCCCTATATCCTTGTTTATTAGGTCCATGATGATGCGTTCCATAGCTTTGCATATCAGACTCGTCATAGATATATATATGTACATACATACACACATACACACACACACACACACATATATATATACACTATACACACACATATATATATATATATATATATATATATATATATATATATATATATATATATATGTAGGATTATACATATATGTGTGTGTGTCTGTGTGTTTCTTTCAGCTTTTCCTGGTTAGGGGTCACAGCGGAACTCCAGTCTGCTAATGATTGGCAGTAGATTTTATGGTGCCGAGGTGCCAGCCCGACGCCCAACCTTCAACGACGGCACGCCCATTCACGCATGCCTTTCGAACACCAATCGACTGCGGGGAGGACATGCAGATTCCACACAGAAGGCACTCCAGCCGAGAATCAAACTGGAGAACTTCTTGCTGTGAGGTGACAATGCTACTGCTGCACCACCGCGGCTTATAAGATATATATATATACACACACACACACACACACACACACACACACACACACACACACACACAGGGGACTACAGTCCAATGCCCTACAGAGGGAAGTTAAACCTAAAGCATGAGATTTCCAAACACTTGTTTTAAGCGAGTTGTAAATTGTACTGATGGTACAAAGTGGATGCACACCAATGTCTATCAGTTACTATGTACTGCAGACAAGTCATTAGTTCCACCCAGCTGTAAATTTCCCTAACATCAACTGCTCATCTCGTTTACTCAACCAAAATCTTCACATTTAGTTTATTTCAAGTGTGGTATTACTATCTAGAGATCAAAAAACAAGTAATCTCCATGGTATCCCCGAAATCTTGAAACAACCCACTAAACAAGTGTAGTGGGTCCAAAAACAAAATAGTGTAAGAAACTTCTCTGTGTGGAAGATTTTCAGTCCATATATCTCTAGTTAATCACTGTATATTCATCAGATCTGACAATAGTAGTAGAAGTAGCGAATTTAAACTCGTCTCAAGTAAAAAAAATAATAATAATAAAAAATATATAATTGTACAGAATTACCAAGTATTCAAAAGTAATCCAAGCAAGGCAGGCAGTCTGTTTCCAGTCAAAAAGATTTTTGAGTGTTAATAGACTGCCTGCCTTGCTTGGATTACTTTCGAATACTTAGTAATTCTGTACAATTATATCTATATATTTTTTTTTTGACAAGAGGAGTTTAAGTTCACTACTTCTATTGTCCGATCTGATTAATATACAGTGATTAACTAGAGATGTATATAGACTGAAAATCTTCCACACACAGAAGTTTCTTACACTGTTTTTACTATCTTGAGATCACATTTATGTTGGTAAAAAAATGAGAGCCTTGTTAAATACTTCTGGAGAAGTTTAACTGTCATGCTTTATGATTTATGTTTTAGTTTGGCTGCTGCTGTTCTGCTCTGAGTTCTGCTGTCATCACTGCAAGGTGTTAATCACACTGCAGTACGCAGTAGATGGAGTTCTAATGCTATTTCACTATGCAGAAGGGAAGAAGCGACACTCTTTTTCCATGTCAGCAAAATGAAATACTCCACCATACTATTCCATGTAGCTGCTTCAGCTCTGTAACAAAAACATGGGGGAAAACAGAACTGTGTTTATGTAAGGCAGTATCTGGCTTCTATAGAAGGTTTTAAATTCAACACACCACTTTTCCATTATTTAACTGGGTAACCCACTTGGCATAAATGCAACTTTATGGGGTAACCAAGAAATACCGGCTGGCTAAGTGACTAGTTCACAGTTTACAAGGGGAAACAATTGAGTCAAGACAGGACTATGGGACAAATCTCAGTAGCAACTCACAGCCTTAGCTCTCTAAAATAATCTTAGCCCTTTAAAGTGAACTGAAAGGATTTGCACGAACATACTGTACGATGGGCATAACTGAAACTGTGGCTGAAGTAGTACTACGATCAAATACACATTTATTTCATTTTTCTTAAAGAAAAATGAGGGATGGCACCTGTGTCAGGGGGTCCTAATAAATACGGGAACGGCTTTTACTAAAAAGCTCATAGATTTAATGGTATGCACTGGGAAGCAGTGTCAAAGTGTGGAACAGCAATGGGGAAACTTCAAATCTGCCACCACAGAAGTAATCAGCCTATATATGAAACAGATGCATACATAAAAACTGCTCTCAAAATAAGTGGTAGTAAACACTGATGAAAAGCAGTACTTATAAAACACAAGAAAATAGACGGGGAGAAGACAGAACAATACAAATTAAATCAGGTTAGTAGATTTGCGATTACATCTTAACAATATGACCACATAGGAGATTAGCTCCACAAGTGGTATACAGATAAAAGGTATATATTTTTTTACTTTTGCGGAGAATAATATGTGTTAAACTGCTGCCACGTGGTATTTAAATGTCAGGCATGAAAAGGAAATCTACAGACATTGGTCAATGTTCAAGGCAAGTCAGATAAGATAACATAGAAGCTTGTATGGCATCTCCCTGCAAATTATAGGCCTGAAGAAAAATATCAAAAGTTCATCTAATGAAGTGAACTGGTTCATGTGCATCAGAAGCAGACAGACACAGTAGAAAGAATGGTGGCAAATAACAAAAGAGCAGATCAATGCAGTGTGGTCTACTCAACACGGATTCAATGACAGGGAAGACATGGAGAACTGTTTCATAAGGAAGAATGTCTGACAGAATAGATTAGTGCAAAAAGCTAAGGGAGAATGGACTCTGGTGGTTCTTTTGAGTGGCAGACCCAGAAAACCTTGATGCATATGGACATTCTACACAGTTTGTCGCCTGTATGCATATATCCCATGGGCCTCTACTACATGAGATTTAAATGATTACACAGTGAATACTATCTTGGCTGAGTTGTCCTTGCAGTTTTTACTCAATGGTTTGTCTTGTGCAACCTTTTTGCTGTTTGGTTTGGACAATATGATAATAGAACAGCGTGTTTATTTCTACTTTGATAAAACCATATATGAGTTTTCAAATATGTATACATTATAGGTTCATAGATTGATACTAGGCTATCTGCCCTAGGGCATTTATAAAGCCTAGCCAGAGTGCATTTGGCTTTCACCACCCTTTTAGATTAGTTGACTGTGCCTCTGTATAGTAGGTCACAGAATGTAGCCCTTTTAAGGTTTGTCAAGCAGGGACACAGAAGAGATCCCAGGGGTAAACTTATGATCTCCCATCCACTCGTCAAGATTTCTCTTGAAGAGGGTCAGTGAGGGGCTCTGCCTAACATGGATTGGGATTTTGTTCCAGAGTGAGGGAAGCCTCTGGGATATGAATCTGTCCCTCCAGCATGTTCCATTTATTTCTGTGCTGAGGTTCAAGTCCCTGGAGCATTTAGCTCCAAGGGATTTAGATTTCCTGAGGTGAAGCATGTCCATTAATTCTGGGTTGGACATGGCTTTATACGTCAGACACAGATCGCCTCTGAGTAGGCGGTACGCAACTGAGTAGAGCTGGAGTTTCTTTAACCGAACTGCATAGGGCATCTGTTTGAGCCTTTTGATCCTCTTGGTGAGGTACTTTTGGGGTCTTTCCAGTTGCTGAAGGTGTCGGGTAAGGTACATCCCAAATGGGGCATTGTATTCAATTATGGGCCTGATAAGTGATGAGTAGAGGGGCACAATGACCTCTCTTGATCTAGATATGAACCCTTTCGTGACAAGGTGGGCTATATAGAAGGTCTTTCTAATCACTCTGGCAATGTGATTGTCAAAGAAGAGATTGCTATCTACTTGGGTCCCCAAGTCCCTAATTATTCTTCCGTACTTGATTACCACCTATGTGGTAATTTGTGGGCACTTTGTTTTTCCCAAAGGGGATGACTATGCACTTTTTGGCATTTAGCTTCAGGCCATGGCTCTGGCACCAGTTATCCATCTCTGTGAGACCCTTTTGGAGGATGCTTGTGTCAGTCGGAGAGTCGATTATGGCACCCAATTTGCAGTCATCTGCGAACTTGGTCAGCCATAGTCCACCCGTGTTAGCCTGTACCTCGGAGAAATATATACCGAACAAGAGAGGTCCCAGGACTGAGCCTTGTGGGACGCCACTTGTAACTGGTTTAGAGTCTGAAATGGCACCTGCTATTCTGACCATGTGGGTTCTATCCCTGAGCCAGTTTGCAACCCATCTTGTAACATAGGGGTTGATATTTAAGCTGGTGAGCTTATTTATGATGCCCGAGTGGGGTATTGTGTCGAAGGCTTTTGCGAGGTCCAGGTAGGCTGTGTGGACTACCTTCCCATCATCTATGGCCTTGGTAACTGTTTCAAAGAAGTCGACCAGGTTCACGAGGCAAGATCTGCCCTTAACAAAGCCGAATTGGGTAGGATCCAGTGTCTGGAGGTTCCCAATGTCTTTGTTTATGATTTCCATGATGATACGCTCCATAGCTTTGCAGACCAGGCTAGTCAGGCTTATAGGGTGATAGTTTCCGGGGTCTGTTGTGGCACCACCTTTGTGGAGTGGGACCACTGTTGCTGTACGCCATTCCTTGGGTACATATCCTGTAGTAAGGCTGAGATTGAACAGTGACTTTATATGAGGGTTTAGTTCTTCTTGGAGCTCATGTAAGACGCAGCCCGGGACACCGTCTGGTCCCATTGATGCTGTGTTTTTAGCTTTGGAGAGGGCAGCTCTCACCTGTGCATCTGTGATCTCAGGAAGGCTACACTCTTGTTGGGATAGACATTTGCTCTTTTGGGGGGGGGGGGGGGGGGAGAAGTTTGCACTGAACCTTTCTGCCAGGATGTTGGCAATGTCTGTGGGTTCAGTGTATTTTTTGTCATTTTGCACTAACTCAGAGCATATCTGGGAGTTGCCTCCCAGGTTTCTGACATAACTAAAGAAGGCTTTGTGATTATCTTCAGTGTCTTGTGCAATTTTTCTTTCGAAGCTGGCCTTAAATGATTTTATGATGGATCGTAGTTTCTTGCTAGTACTGATCAGAGACGCCTTCCCTTTTTGGGATTTTGCTCTATCATGTAGTAGCTTTCTCCTTCTGTTGTATAGCTTATTTATGGCCGGGGTCCACCAGACAGGTCTCCTGCCTTTGGAGGAGTGAGTCTTGGTTTTATTTCGGATAGCATGCTCCATGCATTCCTGTAGGCGTCCATACAATGCTTTTGTAAAGGATTCTGCATTTTGGGCTGTATTTCCACTAGCCAGGGGGCTTTGAAGGATTCCACCTCAGTTTTGAGAAGTGTGAAGTTTGCTTTTGAGAAGTTCTTCACCGTGGTTTCCTTGGCTGGGGGTGGGGACGGAATATGGATGCCCAGTGAGATTAGTTTATGGTCTGATCTTATCAATGAGGGGTACACCTCTGGTGTGGAACATAGAGACCCTATGTTGGTGATGACCAGATCCAATATGTTTTCCCCTCTTGTGGGAGTGGTGACCAGTTGTTCCATAGCATTTGAGTTTATAAATTCTAGGAACTGTTGGGCGAGAGTGTTTGGGCTTGAGTAGTTTTCCCAATCAATGTTTGGGTAGTTGACGTCACCCAATATAATGGTGTTTGGAGAGACCTTCATATTCTCTAGTGTTCTCAGGAAAGACGAGTGAGGTTCCTGTGTTTGAGAGGGTGGTCTGTAGCAGGCTACAAACTGAAAAGCAGTTTTGCCCATTGTTAGTTGCACATGGATGGTCTCCGATGCTTCGTGCAGTGCCACTAACCTGGAGGTGTGAGTATCTTTGATAAAATGGATACTCCCCCCTCCTTTTGTGGTTTGGTCCGAGTTTTGGGGCCGAAAAGCATGGTATGAAGTATAACCTGTTAGTGCTGAGGTGCTGTCGGGAGCCTTGAACCAGGTTTCTGTTACTGCACAGATATCGATATTCTCCATACTGAGGAGAGGCTCGAGTGCGTGCATCTTGAGGTTTAGACTTCTGGCGTTGAGCAGCATTACCATTTGTTTTTCTTTGTGTTGTCTATGGAGGTGGGTTTGTCTTTTGAGCCTTGCCTAAAAAAGGCACTATGGGGGAGGCAAGAGCCTTTGCCAGTATTCGAAAACCCAGGGATGACAGGTGCAAGCAGTCTCTAGCGAAGCAATGTGGCTTGTCGAGCATGTCAACCCAGGCTGACAGACACTGGATCCCCTTTGAATGACACCAATACTTTAGACAATTGTTAAAATGTATCATTTTGTCTTTATACTGTGGCATCATTCTTGTTGAGGGTAAAGGTGCTACTCAAGGTCAGGGTCATACTGGTCTGGGCTACATGATCAAAGAGCTCCTCTATGTCTCTTTTCACATAGTCCAGAGAGGTACGTCTCGGGTCATTCACACCAGCATGGACAATGACAGAGTCATATTTGTACTTGCCTTGGAGTGACCTGAGTGCTTGTCTTATGTGGCGGATCCTGGCACCCGACAGGCAGCTTACAGTGACCTTAAATCTTATCTCATGCTTTAGCCACCTGATCCCCAGCTGTTCAAATGTGTACAGCTGTTAAACCCCATTGAGTCCGTCTCCACATACCACAGAACAATCTGTTTCCAACAGTGAGGCAGTGTATCTAAGTTATACGGGTATTAGGGTTGCACAAGCTCTTTGGAGTTTGTGGAAGAGGTGACAAGCATACAAACAAGCCAAGAGAGAGAAAATATCTACTGTTAGAGATTAAAGAAAGTCCTCTTTTTTTTTTCTTCAGTGGAGTTACTATATATTCGGGTCTTTATTGTTTAAAGCAGGTACAACTCTCTTAATAGCTTAAATTCTAGAGAGTGGAAACAGAGATTAGTAAAAGCAGCAACTGTATTGCAGTACGAAATCACAGCAAGCCAAATTCTGTGCAATCTATGTAGAAGGTAATGTTATGACACTCGTAATGTAATTTAGGGTTTATTTACTATGTTAAAACATTAATGCATTACTGCAAAAGGGCAGGATAGGAACTGTTATTAAATTAGGGGGTGCTAATTTCTAGCTAAACAGTGCTGATCAGGACCAATTTGCATTTGGATATTATCAAGGCTATTACACAGTACATAAAAAAAAAAAAATCTGGTGTTTCTAGTTATACAACAGGTGCTGATGTTCTGTGTAATATGCCACTGAAAAGTTATTCAAGAAGGGGGTGATGAATGAACAGTACACATATGGGAGTAAAACAGTGGTTGAGGTAACAAGGGTTAGCCAACAAGGAGGTAAGGGAAGACAGGAGGACAGGCGTAACCAGATATGATACTAGGTGAAACACAGTTAGGACAGCCATATCTAGGAGAATGCTCTGAGGCGATTGAACATGCTCACTACTATAAGTAGAAGTAATGATGTCATCTGAAGGAACATCATTACATTCACAGAATCTAAATTTGTGAAGAAAGGAAGGGGACTGGTGTTAAAGTTAAGATTAGAGGCAAAAGAAGCAGGGAATGTGAGAGAAAAAGGAATGAGTGAAAAAATACAGCTGGTCATATGTAATGGGGGGTGGGGGGATTAATCATACAATAAAAAGATCAATGGTATTGGGAAGTAAGGCCAAAGAGAGATCAGATGCAATTCTCTTCTAAGGGTAAGTTGAAAGTGAAGGAAAGGTTAGTTTGTTTTTGCTTATTTGTAATTTGTAGTGCTTCATTGCCTTCTTCTGGTTTGTATATTGTACATTTTCTTTACATTGTGTTTTAATTGTATTCTGCTTTCAATGACATATTTAAATTTGCAAAAGACCAGAGCTGTGTCTCTTGAGAGTCACAAAGAAATTAGATATTTTTCCATCTTGGATCTGTAGTTGCCCAACCCCTTATTTTAATTTGACAACATAATTACTTCCCTCTCCTCTTTCATTGGGTATTGTCAGTAAGCAAAACAATTTCATTTTGCAAACTCACTTCCCTTCAGCCGTTTACTTATTTTTTATTTATTTATTTCACATTTGTTAAACAGGTTAGTCCAACTGAGTTTGCAAACAAACCCATTTTCAGTGCAGACCCAAGGGGAAAAGCCCCAGCAAACATAAGTAAAGATAAAGTGACAACATACAAATATTAAAGAACAATCACAATACAAAATAATCGTAAAAAAGAAAAGGTTATTAACTATTTGCATTGCACTGATAGTAAGCAACCCATTTTCAGTGGAGACCCAAGGGGAAAGAGCCCCAACAAACATAAGCAAAGATAAACATACAAGACAAAAAATATTAAAAATAACAATGCAAATACGAAGTTAATGATAAAGAGAAAAACAAAAGAAAAAATTGTGAACATTAAGGGTTGCACATAAAAGTAAAAACAAAATGATAATCGTTGTTCAAAAGAAGGAAAATGTACAGACATTGATAGGAAGTGGGAGGGGGAGATAAATAGTGCAAAGAGAAAGGAGGTGCTATAGTAGTTAGAGCCAAGTGTTTAGGAGGTTAGTTTAAGCAGAAGTTACTAACAGAGAAAGAAAGTTAGGAGATGCAACAGGTTATACAGTAGGACAGACAGACTATGTGTGGTCAAGGTAACGGCATAATTTCAAGTTTAGTAGGTGGGATTTAAGCTCCTTTTTAAAACAGGGAAAGGAAAGGTTAGATCTAATATGCAGAGGGAGTTTGTTCCAATTTAGTGAAACAGAGTGTTTGTAAAGTAGTTTGCCAATATTACTTTTGGGTTTATAAACTGAGAGAAGATGCTGATTAGCACTCTGGAGAGGCAGGGGGGGGGAAGAGTAGAAAGTAACATGAGAGGTGAGAACATGGCAGGCAGAGGGGTTGTTGAGTATGGAAAAGATAGTGTGGAGTTGCGATTGTAGGAGAAGGTGTGGAAATTCCAGCCACTGAAGTTTGTTTAATGAGAGGCAGTGATGTGACAAGAGTGGTTGGTTTAGAATAAATCTGGCAATTTTGTTGTACGTTTGTTCCTGTTTCTGCATTGAGGTAGTCTGGATATTGGTAAGGATGGGGGAAGCGTAGAGAAGACTAGGTAAGAGAAATGCCTGCGCAACAGTGCATTTAGTGACAGTAGTGAAGATTTTTTTAATCCTATAAAGAAGTCCAAGTTTTTGGTGGGGTTTTTTGATGGCCTGTTGTATGTGCAAGTCAAATTTTAGTCGGTCATCAATTATTACCCCAAGGAGTTTGGTGTGCGAGGCAGGGGAGATAGTGGTGTCATCTAGGGAGGAAAGAGAAAAGTTGGATTTAAGGTGAGAGTGTGTCTGAGGTAGGAAGAGAAGGAGTCTGAGTTTTCTTTGGGTTAAGGATTAGTTGATTATTTCGGAGCCATTTTTCAACAGAGATTTAAACTTATTGGCCATCCCACTGTATTCCATTCAAACCAGAATACAAAGTGCCCATCCCCCCTCCAGTCTACCTTGCTCTTTTAAAATTAGTGGCTTTCCACTAAGACAGCTAAAGCTTAGGTTACCTCCTCTTCCATATCTAACTGCTTAGTGCATACTGCAACTCTTACGATAGTAACACATTTTTTCCTTCTTACCTTTGAAATCTGCAACAGCTAGTCCAAGGCCAAAAATTTACTGGAGAGCCCCCATTCTGCCCCTCAGTAGTCATCTTGGGATTAGAGCTTCTGTTTATTTCCTAGAGAGTGTAAATTACCAGAAAGCCTGTTAACTGTTTCATATATGCTGGCTTGGAATCTATGCTTATATTTTGCTCCTGGATACAAATGCAGAAGAGGGTATGGATTTTGGACAGTGTCCGATTGGGCAGTGAGTATCTGTGTAGGACATTTCCTGGTTTAAAACCTTGAATAACAGCCAAAGGATACAACAAGCCTACAGACCCCTTCATCATCTGGGACAAGACTGCGGATTACTAAAGAGCATGTGACCTGCTCTTCATCTTGAGTTTGGTGCTTTCATTTTACTTCTGGTGAGAGAAGAAGCAAAGGGGCATTGTACCCCAGCAGTGTGAAGCTGTGGCGAGACCAGCACTAGTAGCAGCCAGGTACTAGCCAGTCAGGCGAATCCTTTTTTTCATCAGTCTTGACAAAGATAATTCTTTTTCAACAAGTACTGCTTGATTAGCTGCTGTCTAACCTAGCAGAGTATCTTTCTGAATACTTCATCCACAAATCATCAGGGTCTGCTTTAGTAGATTCCCCTCAAGTGTTTGGCAGTGCCCTGTCATAGGCGCAGGTACCCTGAGCTGACATTTTTCATATAAAAGCACTTGTGAAATTTCATCAATACCTAGTTGCACACAGGGCAACTAGTTTTCAGTGGCAAGCACTGCCCCAGGAGTTTCAAACCAGATACTCCTGACATTACTTTATACTCTCACCACAACAGTCTAATCAATAAAAAAAGGACCTGTTGCCATGGATATGAACTTTCTCACTACCTTCATTACCAGCTTGGTAGATATGGGCATCCTGAGGTTTACCGACAGCCAGCTAATTCTCAAACTGATAAGGTATGTGAAAAATGCATTTACACAATGTCACTGGAGGCAAACTGCCACAAAAAAGCACTCAATGTCAGTCATGTTGTCTGTAGGAAACTCGTATACTGTACAAAGCATACACATAGACCCACATGCTGTGACACTTAAATGTAACCTTCCTAAACCCTAAATACCTCCTAGATGAAGTATACATAACAAATACCCTCACCAGCCCCAAAACACCCACATCCACACATACACCAACATCTCAAAGAGCCTCTACTTCTAAGAGCATAAGGCAAGCCACCAAACAATCCAACATTCTGGTCATTGAAGGATTCCATTGCAAGACACACTGATGTCTCTTTCACCAGGCTGAGTAAGGAGTAAGCCACAGTCAGTTGCTTATCAGGGGCCAGGATCTATCACATTATGCATACACTCAGGTCACTAACCACAAGTATCAGTATGATTCACAGTTCATGTGGGTGTAAATGACATGAGATGTACCTCCCTATACTAAATGAAGAGACATCATTGAACTCTTGTAATGGGTCTCAGGCTGGTATAAGCCTAACACTGAGCAGCATTTAAACTTCAAAGGATGATGCCACAATATGAACAGAAGATGACGGACTTTAATAATTGGCAAAGTTTCTGGTGTCATTCTAAGGGAGTGCAATATCTGTCAGCATGGAAGGAAATTAAATGGTCATCCAACCCGCTGCTTTGCCAGGGATGGCTTGAACCTCTCCCCTCTAGGCTTTCAAATATTAGACAAAACATTCTCCTTCCACCATAGTGCCTTTTTTAGACAATGCCAAACTGAAATTACTTCAGACATAGCAAATCAAAACCAAGGAAATCTAAAGGCATTACTGCTTAATGCTAGGAATTGAACAAGCAGCTTGACTCCCTTCAAGATCTCCTTACCCTACAGAATGCTGCCATCTGTGCAGTCACTGAGACATGGCTTAAAACTGAGGAGAGCACATCGGCAGCACAAGGCTATAATGCCTTCCACACATTTTGACTAGCTACTACAAAGACAGGAACTAAATGTGGAGGTGTCTCAATTTACATCAAAAATAAATATACCGCAAGTCTGGTCAAAAAGGACGATGCACTTCAGTTTCTCCATGTTCGAATAGTCATAGGCAAAATCCCATACCGTTTTCTTGCATGCTGCAAGCTCCCCTCTATGACTCAGGAAGCCCATTACTTGTATTTAAGCATATTGGGAAAACTCACCATCCAACCTAATACCATATTCATGAGTGACTAACTACCCTACTATTAACTGGGAAACATAAGACACCAAATGTGCAGGCACAGAGATTCCTGGCTTTTGTAAACACAAACTCTCTGAAGCAAATTGTCAACCTGCCAACAAGGGGAGTAAACATTCTGCATCTGGTCCTCACCAATATGGGAGAGTGCTGCACACCCCCTAGTGTAATACCCTCTCTAGTATGATCAGAGCACAAAAAACAAACAGTCTCCTTTAAAGTAAAAATAAAACCTGGAACCCCAACTAACCCTGAAATGTTAAGAAACTATTCTAACTTCCTACTATTAAGTTCATGTTAACCCTGAGAACATTGCTGCTTACGTGAAATTGTCCACAGAAATGCTATACAAGCATGTTAAATACCTGCACAGAGGCAGCTGTACCAACCAGGAATAAGCATAGAACTAACTCAAAAAGGAAGTCTCTATGGTGGAATAACATCAATAGGCTCTATAACACAAGGAAGAGAATCATGATAAAAATTAGGAGGTGTAGCATCCAGCAGGATAAAAGCATTCTCAAAACTACATAAACAACTCAGAGGAAAAATAAAATTTTAGGTCAATTTGGTCTCCTGGGTCAGGGACAACCACAAGGCATTGTTATCAATGTCTACAACCTCAAAGACTATACACAATTATGTGTAGAGCTCATTGTTTATGGAGACACCTGTCATGAGCAGCCAGAAAGATATAGAAAACCTACTCTCCCCCCCCTCAACCTCCCCTCAAGAAATACCACCAAATATTAACTCCCTACTGTCACTAGGGAACAGGTCCTAAGTGAGCTCTCCAAGGCCAAGAACATGGCATTGATGGGGACACACAATATCACAGGAAGCATTCTAGCAAGAAACATGATCTATCAGGCCTTCTGGAATCACTGTTTAAAAAGAGTTACATACTTACCATATCTTGGCATCTGTGCTATCCAGTGTCATTATTCATCACAGAAGGGTCTTGGATCCAACTTCAAATATGAGCTGGCAACTGTCAGATGGATCCAGAGCTCTAGCTCCTCCCCTTCCTATAATTTCCCGCTATCCTCTACTGCTCAGATAGAGTTTTCTAAGGCAAAGGAAATGCATAGGAATTCCAAGAAGACAAAAATATTCCAACATATCAGCCATTCCAGCTCACCAGAACCCTCAAAAGGAAGAGGGAAGGAGGGCAGGAATGTGTTGAATAATGACACTGGGCAGCACAGATGCAAAGTTATGGTAAGTACATAACTCTTTATCTGATGCCATCCGTGTCATTATTCATCATACATGGGACAGAGTCCCCAGCTTCTATGTACCCTGGGCGGCCTCAAGGAAGGATATGCCAGAGCAAGGAGGAACCAAAGGAAGCCCTGTTCCTGGATACATAGTCAAATTTGTAGTGTGAAATGAAAGTGTGAGGACTAGATCAAGTCACAGCAGCACAAATCTCACCCAGGGAAAGTCTAGCCAGAAATGCAGATGATGTTGCAATGTACCTGGTGGAGTGGGCCTTCACTGGTGTCCATAATTCTAATTGCATACTCTCATAAATATAAGAAATATTACCATAGATCCACCTACAAATGGCCACTTTGGAAACTGCCTGACCTTTTCTACTTTGAGAGAAGGCCACAAAGAGTTGATCTGACTTCCTAAATTCCTCAGTCCTTTTTAAATAAGAACAATTGCCTGTGGACATCAAGACAATGCAAGATGTATTCTCCTTTATTAGAGTAATTAGGAAAGAATACCAGTAGCTGAATAGATTGGTTGAGATTAGTTTCAGAGGCTACTTTAGGGAGAAGGGAAGGATTTGTTTTAAGAGACACCCTATCCTTATGAAAGATCATGAACGGTGGCTTAATGCACAGAGCCTGAAGTTCCAAAACCTTTTTGGCAGAAGTAATGGCTATTGAAAACGCTGTCTTCCAGGAGAGAAATTTAATGTATTAAGAGCCAGCTGGTTCAAAAGGTTTTTGCGTCAGGGACTGCAGCACCAAGGTCAAATCTCATGGGTGAGATGGGATCTTTAATATGATGTCTAAGAAGGAAAACTTTCAGAAAAGCCTTGCACAACTTGGAAGAAAAGGTAAACTCATCATTGTCAAGGAAGTTTGAGATGAGAGCCAATTGGAGTTTAAAGGTAAAAAACTCGCCCCATCCTGAAAAAGGGAAGATAAGAGCAAAATATCAGGGCTAGGAGCCAAAAAAGGATCCAGATTTTGTTGTCTGGCCCAAATGGAAAACCTTTTCCAGTTACTGGAATATACCTTCTATGTAGACATTTTTTTTGAGAAGCCAAAATAATGCTCCTCAGTGGGGAAGGAAGCCTGGACTGCGAAAGGATTACTGGAACTGGAGGAAATCATGCGGTTAGACGAAGGGTCTGGAGATTGGGAAGTAGAAGCCCCCAGGAGTGAGAGACGAGATCCGGAATGGGATTTAGTATCCAGGGCGGATACTGAAGATGAGAACTTAGGAAGGAGAACTATGCCTGACGAGGCTTGAAGGGGGCAATGAGGATGGCAGGTCTTCAGGCCACAAACTTTCTGTAAGACTTTGGGTATCAGAAGAATAGGAGGATAAACATAGAGGAGATCTGGAGGCCAACTGTGAACCAGAGTGATTCCCCCAAGAGGGGGGGGTCAGGGCGAAGTAACTGCTGCATTTATGGTTGACTGGGGAAGCAAAAAGATCGCAGCATGGATGACCCCAATGGTCAAGAATTTGTCTTGCCACTGATGGATTCAGGGACCACTCATGAGGACTCAAGGTGGAACTGCTGAGTTTGTCGACCAACATGTTGGAACTCCCAGGTATAGGAGTTGCAAGAAGAAAGTGCCTGGAAGAAATAGCCATTCCCACACTCTCATGACCTCTCTGCACAGAGGCAAGACAGTGTTCCTCTTGCTTTTTGATATACCACACCACTGCAATGTTGCCCATCTGGATTGCTATGGTCCCTAGAGGAAGGCAGTCCTGAAAGGCTTGCAACATGAGAAGGACTGCTCTCATCTCCAGGACATTTATGTGCAATTTGGAATCTAAGGGGGACCATGTGCCTTGAACTGTCCTGCCCTGAAAATGCCCCCCCACCCCAACAGGGAGGTGTCAGTGGTCACTGTGGCCTTGGTGGGGGAAGACAAATTGGCCTTCCTAGGTACAGACTCCGAGACTGAAGTCACCAAGCGAGATGATTTCTGCATACCAGAGTCAACTTTATTGTCATGGACATGGACTGAACCAGAATGGACCATTGGAATGCCAGGGTCCATTGCAGCATACGCATGTGATACCTGGTGAGAGGAACTAATTAAATGGCTGCCACCATCGAACCTAATGCCTGTAGAATCAAATGAGCCAAGGGGCATTGTAGTTCCAGCAAGAGAGAAACCTGAATTTGAACGAGTTGAATCCTGCATGGGGCAGTCCTGCAGTTTCCGATACAGTGTCCAGCTTAACCCCAATGAACTCCAGAGTCTGGCATGCAACAAGGTTGGATTTAGGCAGATTCTCAGTGATACCTAGATTCCAGAAGAGACTGAGGCTGTACTCTGTGGCCAGTGATAGTCAATGCCTCGTGGGAGCAGTGAGGAACATATCATCCAGGTACAGAAAAATCTGGAAACCCTGCAGCCGGAGAGGAGCTGCCACCACTGCCATGCACTTGGTAAACACCTGGGGGGGCTGTGGTGAATCCAAAGGGCAGGGGTTACAACTGGTAATGATCGTCTCCTACTCAGAAGCGCAAGTGTCTCCTGGAGCATGTGTTGAACTTTATGTGATAGCACGCACCCTTGAGATCCACAGAGCACATCCATTCATCCTTGCATAATAGGGGGCAAAATGGACTGCACAGTGACCATCCCGATCTTGGAATTCTTGACGTACAAATTTAGCTTGCTGAGGTCCAGGATCGGACACAGGTCCCCAGTCTTTGACACCAAAAAGAAGTAGAAGTAAGTTTCGGACCCTTGGTGCTTGTTGGGACCTCTTGGATGGTTATTCTTTGAAAACGGTCTTGCACCTCGATGCAGGGTAATTCCCTTTAGCGGGCTGGAACATCAAGGAGAATTTTTCAAACTGGAAGGGGCTGGAAAAAGGGTAAAGAATAACCCCTGAAAATGATTCTTAGGACCAACGGATCACAGGTGAGACTTGTCCAAGCTTGTGAGTGCAGGGAGAGTTGACTTTCGACTGTCACCAGGGCAGGACAGATGGTCAGAGCTTCAATGCTGAAAGGGCTTCACTGAGAAGGGTTCCCGGGAGACCTAGTTCTGTAGACCCCCTCTGCCCCAGGGGGGGGCATCTACCTTATAATCCCCTACCCTGGCTTGTGGAACAGGATTCCTAGGGAGCATCCTGAAAGAAAGACGGAATCCTCTAGAACCACAGTTTCTTACTTCCCCTCGGAGGACTGTTGGGGAGTAGAAGATTTGATCCCGAAAGCAGAGAGTCTTACCTTCCTGCTCACTATGGGTTAAGGTTTCCTTAACCGACAGAACAAAGTGGAACCAAAGGGGGCGTTGGTAAAGGACAACTTGAAGGGTTCTGCAAACCTGCAAAGGCGAAGCCAGGCATGCTGAATGGCAATACTGGTGCCAGCCACTCGAGAAGTGGCCTCCGCCGAGTTGGAGATCAACTTCATTGATGCATTAGCTAAGGAAGTGAGAGTAGTCAGCTTCAAAGAGACTAGTTTGAGACTCTCCAGAGGGAACAACTCTAAGGGAAGTGGTCAGACCTGAAACCAAATCCCTCTGAAGCCGGGTAAAATGGGCAAAATAATTGTGTGTGAAAGTAGCAGAGGCAAAAACCCACTTCCTAAAATGGTCTATTGCCTGGGACTCTAATGTAATATTTTTGTGAACTTTTATACTTTTTAATTTTTGTACGATTGTTTCTGGAGCATTTCTCCTCGGGCCTCCACTGAAAAAAGGGCTCTTTTAGGCCCAATGGACTTTCCCAGTTAACAAATTGCAAATAAAAATAAAATAAAAATTTTGTCTAAATAGATGGACTTTATCAGAATAAATCCATAGTCCATAATTCCTTTCAAAAAAACAAAAATGTTACTTAATGCACTACATAACTAACAAACCATCACTCTTCAAAGACTTACACATAAAGATAAATTTGTAATATGAATACAATTAAAAGTAAAATAATTCTACATAAACATACATTTATAACTTTCCTGCCTGAACTGTAAAACGCTGTTAATAGAAAACATATTACTCAAACCTGGCATAACAGAAGAATTCAAAAATATTTGCAAAATAAAATTCTCTGCATTCTAGTTTTGTTTCCCAACACCCCCTAATGGGTGTAGGTATTTTTTTCCAATACATAAAAAGTAAACTTACTAAAATTATAACAACCTACAACATGCTTACTCAATGCATTTTTTGTATCCTTCACTTTAATACTATACACGTGTCCATAGTTTGTATGTCTTAGTTTCTTCTCAGTTTCACCAACTTAATAACATTCACAGGACAAACTGACAAGATAAACTACACCCTTAATGGAAGTTCTAATTACCACTGCAAGCCAATATTTTATGGCATTGAAGGATATTAATACTGGATATTTCATTAATAAGTCTACACTGCCTGCAGGCACCACATATGGACGGACATCTTCCACAACACCAAGCCTTTACTCCCACCTTTTCCAACCTCTTTCTTTTTTTATATTAAAAACATAGTCTGTCATCCAAAAAGCAACTGCCAATGATCTTTAACATTTTACAACTTATTACAAAATGGAACTACCAAGCCATTCACATAACCCCATTACTTAGTTTCTTAACAACCCTACCAGTCCTTTTCCTTTTATTTAAAATAGGAGAAATTCCATTCACTTTAACTTTTCCTGTGCAATAGTGTCAACGAAGTCAGAGGGATAAGCCCTTTCCAAAACATCTGTTTTAAACATTACAATTCCATTTTAAAACATTGCTGCCTGTAATTTACAGATATACTCTAATCATCTGCCACGTCACTTCTCTTCTGCCATAGGGGATGGTGGCTTGAAAATGTAAACACCTGACAGATTTCTAAGTTGACATTCTTCCTTACCAAAATGTTTATAGAGGGAAACACCCAAGTATGTTTCAGTACACAAATCAGACCAAAAGCATTGGTAGTGTATCACACAAATTGGGGAATTTCTAAATAAAATTCAGAAATGATAGCCTTTCTGTATAAAAGTTGTTTCTTTAAACTGCACATTTTCACACTAGAAGAAAAGCAAATAAATTAAAAATTGCTCTGAGTAGAATTAATTCTTGTCTGTAAAAACAAGTCTTCTGCTGACACTACACAAGTTTTTGAGACATTCCATTTACCAGTAGGGAGGTAACAAAAATCAGTCCCAACACAAATCTGTCACAAATAGTCTAAACTATTCAGGAACATGGGGTCTCAGAATGTAATTAGTGGCTCAGAGAGTTCAGTTTCTTATTTGGCTATGCAACCTCACAAGTCTGGCAGTAAACATTCTATTTAAGCAGCAATTTTTTTCCAAGATTGGTCCCTCCTTTCTGTCAACAGGTTGGATATAAACTGCACTATCACCCACTGTTTTTTCCAGGACATCCACGGTGAGCCAGAGATACCTCACTGTTTTTTCTCTAAGGACATATCTCCTAATTTCTGAGAAGTATGCACACATGGTCTCTCCTAATTTCTGAGAGATATGCACACATGGTCTCTTGTAGGGACTACTCTGCAAATTTAGCCAAGCTACATAATCCAATTTACATATCCTCCAGTCTCTAAACCAAAACTGCAATGTTGTATCTTGTTTCCAGTCACAGTGGGGACAAGCTCATAAGAACCTTGGATATGTTTGAGTAAATTTGGTCCTTCAAAGGATATGATCTGATTAATCAGGATGTCTTAACTCATAATGTGAACTACTTCAGATTTTTGTAGCAAAACACAGTACAACTTTTGAGATGTTCATCCTTTTCTGAAGGCAGATTTTTACAGGTAAATAGCAAAGCTTTAATTTTAGATATGTTCAGCCAAAGTACACTCGGTCAAGCACAATGTAAGCTTCACAAGTCTATTCTATAAAGTTTCCTGGAGCCGAAAAGTTGAATCAGCTTGAGATATTAGAACGTCATCAGCATACTATACCACAGTAAAAATAAGTTATGTCTTACCATAACGTTACATCTGCATTGTTGATCTTCGTTCATTCATTACTGCTGGGTTACCGGTTCCATCCTCGGAACCGAGCCGGCCAATATCAAGCTCGTGTCAGCCAAAAACTCGAGCCAAGGTCCTATCCAGAATGCTCTGCTCCCTGTTACCTCAGATCGAGTTTGCAAGCTGATAGATAAAAGTAGAGGCTGCCTCTGGTCATAAACACACCTACAAGAAAGGAGTACATGAGATCAACCAAGAACCTCCGGAAGGGGGACGGAGGGTGGGAAGTAATAAATGAACAAAGATCAAAAACACAGATGGAACATTATGGTAAGACAGAACTTCTTTATCTGATGTTGTTAATCTTCGTTCATTCCTTACTGATGGGACAGAGTCCCCAGCAACCTGTATTCCTGGGTGGCCCTCATGGCAGGAAGTTCCTGAGCACCATGCAGCCAAAGGAAGCTCTACCTCTGGGGCTGGGAGGGTGGTCTAATGGTTAAGGTGTTTGTCTTACAAACACAAGGTGCAGGGTTTGAATCTCACAAGGGATAATTGGCTAGGCTTAAAATGGCTTGCAAGGGCAGTTAGCTTAGTACTAATCTATGAACCTATGGAGGCCAAGTCCAATTTGTAATGAGGAATAAAGGTATGAGGTTTGGCCCAAGTCGCAGCTGAGCAAATATCATTGAGGAAAGCTTTAGCACGGAAAGCTGCTGAAGTTGCCAGCAATCTTGTAGAATGAGCTTTGACTCTATGAGGCAAGGTGAGACTGTTTTTGTTGTAGATAAAGGTGATACAATTTCTCAACCATGAAGCTAATGTAACTTTTGATACAGGATGACCCCGTCTAGGTCCAGAAAAGTCCAGAAACAGTTGGTCTGATTTACGTGTAGAATTTGTTCTGTCCAGATAAAATCGTATTTGCCTATGAACATCCAAGGAGTGCAGGCAATACTCTCCCTTGTTAGAATGGTTAGGAAAG
Organism: Protopterus annectens; assembly: GCF_019279795.1. Classification (NCBI taxonomy): domain Eukaryota; kingdom Metazoa; phylum Chordata; order Ceratodontiformes; family Protopteridae; genus Protopterus; species Protopterus annectens. The sequence goes on from NC_056751.1 coordinate 155,681,422, forward strand.
AAAACTGGGAGATCAATAGACTGGTTGATAGATCGCTCTGAGACCACTTTTGGTAAAAAGGTAGAATTGGTTCTCAGTGATACCCTATCCTTATGGAAGATAAGATAGGGAGATTTCATGCATAAGGCCTGAAGTTCTGACAATCTCCTGGCAGATGTGATTGCAATCAGAAACAAAGTTTTCCAAGAGAGGTATCTTGCATCACAAGAAGACGCAGGTTCAAAGGGTGAAGCTGTTAAAGCTTGCAGAACCAAAGCCAAATCCCAAGGTTGTACGGGTTCTCTAAAGAGAGGTTTTAAGTGGATAACCCCTTTCAGGAAAGTCTTACAAAGTCTGTGTGACATAAGTGAAGAATCTTGAAAACCAATATGAAAATTCGAGATGGCAGCTAAATGTACGCAGATAGTAGAGGCAGACACTTCAGAGTGGAAAAGATGTGATAAGTAATCCAATACCACCGAAACCGACGCTGACAAGGGGTCTATTTGCTTATCTGCTGCCCATAGAGAGAATCTCTTCCATTTGTTAAGATAGACTAGTCTGGTGGACGATTTATAAGATGCAATAAGAATACTGCGCACAGGGGACAAAAGGTTTTCATGCCTGGCATCATACGAAGTGGAGAAACCAAGCTGTCAGTTTCACGGTTGTTAGACTGGGGTGAATCAGACCTCGAGGATGGGAGATAAACATTGGGAATGGATTGAGGATCCACGGTTGATCTAGCAGGTGAGGCCAGAGGAAGGGAAACCACACCTGTCGAGGCCAATATGGAGCAATGAGGATTACTTTGCTCTTCAACAGTCGTGCTTTCTTTAGAAATTGGGAGATGAAGGGGTGAGGAGGATAGGCATAAAGAAGACCCGAGGACCAAGTGTGGACTAGAGCATCCCTTGGTGACTGTCCCCAAGGGGGGATCTGGGAAAAGTAGTTGCTGCACTTGTAGTTGGTTGGGGAGGCAAATAGGTCGCAGCAAGGCTGGCCCCAGCGGTTGAAGATTTTTGCCTCTATCAGAGGTTTGAGGGACCACTAGTGAGGCTGTAGAATGCACCTGCTCAATTTGTCCACTATTATATTGGAGCTCCCAGGAATGTACATTGCAGTCTGAAAACAGTTGTGAGCCATCGCCCATTGCCATATTCTCAAGGCCTCTCAGCATAATGGGCAAGATCTGGTGCCCCCTAATTTGTTGACGTACCAGACCACTGACATGTCTGACTGAATTGCAATAGTCCCTGACGGAAGAATGGAATGGAATGAAATGCTTGCAACGCTATTAGCCCCACCCTCAGTTCCAGGACAATGATATGCAAAAGGGCCTCCGTCTCAGACCAGGTGCCTGGACCGGGTTTCCCTGAAATAGCCCCCTCCACCCCATCAGGGAAGCGTCCATGGTCACCGTGGCTATTGGTTGATGGGGGTTGAAAGGGTGAGACAATTGTTGGGGATTTCGAGATGTCCACCAGAGTAAATCTTGCTTCCATCTCCAAGTTACACTTATTTGAAAAGACAAAGGGTGTTTTAGAGGGTACCACTGAGTAAGAAGTAGCCACTGAAGAAGTCTCATGCAAAATCTGGCTAGAGGAACAATGGTAATCAAAGCTGCCATTGACCCCAGTAGCTGAAGTACAGATCGAGCTGGGGATTTGTGGTGACAGAGCAGTGGTTGAACTTGTCTTATTCTTTGAAGTCTGTGTTCTGGAAGAGATGCTGTGCAATTTCTCATGTCCAACAGTACCCCTATAAATTCCAAAGACTGAGTTGGGGTTGTGTTGGATTTCTACCAGTTTACAGTGATTCCCAGGGTTTGAGCTGTGAAGAGAGTATACTGCAGGGCTTCTTCCAGTAGACGCATTGTGGGGGCGGTAAGGAGCCAGTAGTCTAGATATGGAAATGCCTGGAATCCTTGAAGTCGCAGGTGAGCGATAACCACTGCCATGCATTTTGTGAACACTCTGGGGGCTGTAGAGTGACTGAAGGACAGGGCTCGAAACTGGTAATGACTGGCTCCTATACGGAAGCGGAGGTATCTTCTTGAGCATTTGTCCATTTTTATGTGGTAATACACATCTTGAAGAGCTACAGAGCACATCCAATCGTCTTCTTCCAGAAGAGGAAGGATAGACTGAACAGTGACGATCTGGAATTTCTCTGTTTTTACAAATTTGTTTAGTGTACTGAGATCCAGAATTGGTCTTCAGTCCCGTGTCTTTTTTTGGCACTAAAAAGAATCTTGAGTAAAATCCAGATCCTATCTGGTCTGGGGGTACCGTCTGGATGACTCTTTTTGTAGCAGCTTTTTCATTTCATGTGCTGCGGTTTCCCTTTGACTGGGTGGAACGTCGGGTAACACTCTTAATGAGACTGGGCAAAGATGGAAGGGGATGTGATAGCCTCTGGATATAATCTGTTATACCCAAGAGTCGGTTGTTATCTTTTGTCAGGCAGCGGGGTACAAGGAGAAACGACCTCCGACTGCTTCCAGAGGTGAGCAGTCGGGCAATGCTTCAGAAGCACTGATAGGGTTGGCCAGAGAGAGAATCTCTGCAACCCTGGTTTTGCGGACCTCCTCTGCCCCGGAAGGGGAGTCTTCCATTGGAGTTTCCCCCTCTGCCTCTAGGAGAAAACTCGGCACATGCATCCTGGAAAGAACCCTGTGATTTCTTGTGGCAGATCTTTCCGCTCCCCTGATATCTGGAACAGATTCACTGAGAAGCGGAGTCTCTGACACCAATGGCAGACAAGGTCTTGCCATCTTGTTCGTACTGTGCCAGCGTATCCTTGACTTTAGGGCCAAACAAAGAAGCGGCCTCTATGGGGGCATTCATAAAGGAAGCCTTAAGGGAGTCTGCAGTCACAAAGGTGCATCCAAGCAGGTCATTTGGTGACTATACCTGCGCCTGCTGCCCTAGCTGCCCCTTCCATTGTGTGAGAAATCAGATGCATGGAAGTATTGGAAATGGACTCTAAGGTGGCTATCTGAAAAGCCACATTATCACGGACTTCATCAGAAACAGCTCCTGCCAAGGTTTCAGAGAGCTGGTTGATAAGATCTTGCTGAAGCCTGGTAAAATGTGCCAAATAATTCAAAGACCTTACATCGAAGGTCGATGAAGCAAACACACACTTCCCTAATTTGTCAAATCACCCGGGACTCCTTGTTGGGTGGATGGGCAGTTTGGCTCTCTTCTGCCAAATCCTTCTTAGTAGCAGCTGCCACCACCATAGCATCTACTGGACGACCACGTGACCAGTGGGGGTGATCAGCAGAGTGCGATAATATTTTATCTGGCTTCTTGGGTATCTTTTCCATGGTATCAGGAGCCTTCATGCATGCTGCACGATGAGCTGGACGAGCTCATTGGCAGGCGGGGTGACCCAGGAGGTAGGGGGCTGGGCACGACAAGCCTGCAGGAATACAGATTCCTCAGAAGAAGGATTAGAGAGCTTCCCATCACCCCTCTATCTGAGGATCTCGAGGATGTCACCAAAGGACACCTCATCAGGGGGTGACCGTGGGGACCCTTCATCATCAAAATCCATATCTTCAGTCAATGACTCCTCAGTGGAGTCCATGTGCTTCCTCTTACACGATGCTTTGTGGGGTGCTTCCGCAGTGGGAGGTTCTGGAGAAGACTGCAAAGAGGGGGTCTCCTAAGGAGGAGAGACCTGAGGCTCTTGTGCCTGGTGTCTGGGAGTTGAAGCTTGTGGCAGTTGCGGTACAGAGGGGGGAGATGACTCTGACAAATGAGCTTTACCAGTGGAGGCAAGTGCCTTCTCCATGGCCTGGAAGAAGAGTCTCTGAGCTTCAAGCACTCATGGCTAAGGAACCCTTCATAATTTTCCATGCCCACGGAGGGATGGGATCCCGGAACAGTGCACTACAACCTCGAAACTGGGGTCATGCCCCGCCAAGCCCACCCTCAAACCAGGAGTCTCAAGAGGACCGTGAACCTCAAGAGAGAGAGCATCCCTGGAAGGTGCCATAGACAAAAAAAAAAATTCGGCATGGAGCCAGGAATGCCCTCCCCAACGGCACAGCCACTGGCCTCAGAAGAGCCCGATGCCCAGTGCACCGAAGGTCACAAGGACGACTCTAGTTCCAAAGTGAGATCCACTATTGGAGTCGGAGGGAAGCTGCTGTCAGCATAATAGGCTTCAAAACCTGAGTGGATGTCTAAGGAGGAGTATACGCTGGGATTTACGGCAAAATACGCTCACCTGAATGAGGAAACGTGGACTTCGACAGCTGAGAGAGACCTCTGGCCACAAGCAACTGGTCAACAAGCTGCAATACATCCTGCTCAGAAGGACTCTTGGTTGACCTCATGGAGAAGGCTGATGGTGATTCTGGCCTTTCCAGGAAAGGACTATACGGACTGCTTGCAAAAGGATCCAGTGAAAGGGAATATCTGGTCCTTGCTAATTCAATAGGTGCATAGCTCGGAGCGGAGGAAGTCTGCACTGAAAAAAAACGGTGTGGAAAAGGTCTGCGCCGAAGATGTCAGCACCGTAGCAGTTGAAAGGTGTCTGCACCGTAAAGGCAAAGGTCTGCCCTGAAGGGTACTGTGCCACAATGGAAAATGTCTGCACCAGCAATAAGGATGGTGCCAAGAAGGACTGCACCGAAGAACATGTTGGTGCCGAAAAAGTCTGCGCCATGGAGTACAGAAGGGTCATAATTGGAGCCGAAGGTGACTGTACCAACGGTGCCGAAGGGGACTGAACCTGAATTAACGGTGCAGTTAGAGGTTGCGACAGTTGGAACTGTAGTTGTCTGCACTGGGAAAAGATATTGATAAAGGAGACATGGCTATAGTCAGGATCATTTGGGGCGGTGCCGAGCCTGGAGCCGACAGGGTCACAGGTGGCAATGCCGGAATAGTAATCAACTTCACCTTCTTGTGAGTAGACTCCCTATGATCTCCAGAGGGAGAAGAAGGGAGTGACTTCGATGAAGAGGAAGAACACCTCTTGCGGGGTTTAACAGGAGGGGGTGAGCCCTCTGACCCCAAAATAGCCTCAGATAAAAGAGACTTGAGGAGACCTTTCAAAATTAAATTAACTTATTCTTCCTCTTGTTGAGAGTTCTGGTAGAGAAGTTTTTACAAATCCCACACTGAGGATCTGCAGTCAAGTGGGAGACATTAAGACAGCAGACACAAGTCATGGCCATTAGAAAGTGGTAACTTACGGCCACAATCTTTGCACTGCTTGAAACCAACAGATCTTTTCTTATCCGACATAGCTGGTGTGGAGAAGAAGCACAGTAGCAAAAGGAAGAATAACGGCTACCCAAGAAAAGGGTAAAAAGAGAAAAGGAAGAATTACTAACGACAGTAATGGAGAATTACCACAAAGTAAGAAAAGAGGATAATAAAGGGAAAAGACTAAAGGGAGAGAGTCTAAAGAGTGCGATAGGGTAGAAATATCAGAATAAACTTTTGAGAGAAAAATTTAGAGTAATAATATATAAATTGTCAAAAACTTAGACAGCTGAGAGAGTGGCTTGATACAGCTGTTCAGCAATGCGGCAAATGAGATCTGAGGTAACAGACAGCAGAGCATTCTGGGTAGGACCTTGGCTCGAGAGTTTTTGGCCAACGTGAGCTTGACATTGGCCGTCGAGAGTTTTTGGCTGATTCAGTTCAGAGGACGGAACAGATAACCCATAAGTAAGGAATGAATGAAAATTAACAACATCTGATCAAGTATTTCAGAAAGAGCAAGCTCCATATCCAACAGATGGGGGACTGGAGCTATAGATATTCTACAAAGTACTTCATAGCTCATAATTCATTGGAAATTATCTGCAACTTTTCTTAAATTTATTGCTGGTCAATTTACATAAGCAGAAACTATTAAGTTACATGACCACTTACTTATCCTTAGGTATTCTTGCAGACACCTACATATGGATAATCAGTTTGCAAATGGCCAAAAAGTACAAGGTCAATTTATAAAGTACAGTTGTGTATACTTACCATAAATGTAGATGTTAGAGTGTATTCACTGTTGCACTGTTGCAGTCATCACATTTGGGTTATCCCTGCCAGGGTAGCCCTCGCCAGCCCAAATACCAGAGACTTAGTATTTCTGCATCGGTTGCTCTCACTTGAGGATTGGGGTCGCCAGTAGTATAAAGTAAGGCAGCCGATGCCATTACATCAGTTTTTCTTGCCCAAACCTGTCAGGAGCCCCCATGTAGGAGGCCAGGCTTTGGTGGAAGAACCCCACCAGTGGAAAATAAATGCCAATATGTCCCTTGTAAGGAAAGGAGAACAATAAGGAAGAATGGTAATAAAAGGAGAAGGAGAAGACAGGGGGATGGAGGGAGGGAAACCAGGACTGCAACAGTGAATACACTCGAACATCTACATTTATGGTAAGTGTACACAGCTGTACTATGTTCTTAGTGTTTCACTGTTGTAGTCATCACATTTGGGTTGATTCCCAAAGCTGAGAAAATGGGTGGAGGTAGTCCAGGAAACTAGGGGCTGGCTAGGATGCCCTGCAAGACTGCAGAAGCAAACCCTGCCCTGGATTTGGAGAAGAGAGGCAGGTGGTAATGTTTGGTAAAAGTGTGAACAGATGCCCAGATGGCAGCCTCCAGGATGTCCCCGATGGGAACTCCTCTGAGAAAAGCTGCAGAGGTGGAGGCTGCTCCAGTGGAGTGTGTCCTGACCCCATTGGGGTGAGTCTTTCCACGCTGTTTGTAGCAGAAATGGATGCAGTGTGCTATCCATTTTGAAATGGTTTGCTTGGAGATGGCTTTTCCTTCTGCCCCTGTAGCAAAGCTAACCAGCAATTGATCAGACTTTCTGAAGGATTTAGTCCTGTCTAGATAGAATCTGAGCTGTCTGTGCACACCTACAGAGTGAAGAATCCTTTCTCCCTTGTTCTGGGGAATAGGAAAAAAGGTGGGCAAATGAATGGATTGGTTGAGAGCCACGCTGGAGACCACCTTGGGCATGAAGGATGGGTTAGTTCTGAGGGATACCCTGTCTGCATGGAAAATGATGAAGGGTTCCTCAGCCATGAGTGCTTGAAGCTCAGAGACTCTTCTGGCTGAAGTGATGGCCAAAAGGAATGCGGTCTTCCAAGAAAGAAAATTTAGCTCTGCAGAAGAAGCTGGTTCGAAAGGGGGCAGGGTGAGCTTTTCCAAAACAAAGTTAAGGTCCCAAGTTGGTGTTGATGCCCTTCTGGATGGCCTCAAGTTTCTAGCCCCTCTTAGGAACTGTTTGACCAAAGGGTAAGAGAAAAAGGGCAGCTCAATGTGAAAATGAGCAGAAATAGCACAGTCATGAATTATTATAGAGGAGAAAGAGAGGCCACTATGTAGTAGGTCAGCTAAGTATTCCAGGATGAGAGTGAGGGAGGGCTGTGCCGTATTGGCTCCCTTAGCCTGGATCCAGGTGCAGAACCTTTTCCATTTATCAGCATAAGACTTTCTGATGCTAGGGCATCTGGCCTCACGGATAACATCCAGAACCTGCTTACAGAGGTTTGCAGATTGGTTCGGGGTTGGGGAATAAGCCAAGCTGCCAAATTGAGTGTTTGCAATTGGGGATGTATGAATTCCCCTTCCCTATAGGTCAGGAGGTTTGGACTCCTGAGGAAGATGCCATGGAGGCAGCGGGGACAAGCTGCGCAGCAAGGGGAACCAGTGTTGGCAGGGCCAGTCTGGAGCTATCAGAATGGTCCTTCGTTTTTCCTCCCTTATTTTGAGCAGTACCCTTGGGATGAGAGGTAGGGGAGGAAAGGCATAGACAGATAGATTGACCCAGGGGAAGGACAGGGGCATCCACTTTCCAAGCCATGCAGTGATGCTCCCTGGTGGAGACTTTGCTGAGTTGATGGTTGGTGTGGGAGGCAAAAAGGTCAACCTTGGGGGTTCCCCATTTCTGAGTGATTAGGGTGAAGGTACTTCTGTCGAGTTGCCACTCATATGGGTCCAGACTATTTCTGCTTAATTGGTCTGCCAGAGAGTTGAGAGAGCCTGGTAGGAACTGTGCTAACAGGTGTAGTTGCATAGCAGAGGCTGTGTGCCAGAGGGTCATGCCCAGCCTGCACAGAGAATAGGAGTGAGTCCCTCCCAGCTTGTTGATGTACCACATCACAGTGATGTTATCTGTTTTGATCAGGAGAGCCCCTGGGGAGAGAAGGGGCTTGAAAGCTATCAAGGCATGCTGCACAGCCATCATCTTTTTGATTGATGTGCAGACGGATTTGCTGTGGGCTCCATTGACCCTGTATGCACCTGCCGTACAGGTGTGCACCCCAAGCATAGTCTGATGCATCTGTGGTGAGGGCCTGGGTGGCGGGGGGTGGGGAGAAAGGCAGTCCCTTGTTGAGGGAGCAAGGAATTATAGGTAGAAAAGTTTCCAGGTCTTGAGAATGTTGACACCAAAGGCTCTTTAAGTACCATTGAAGTTTCCTCATATGAATTCTGCCATATGGAATGAGTAGTATGCAAGATGCCATGAACCCCAGAGCTTGCAGGATCTTCCTTGCAGTTAGCTAGGCCCTGGTGACTAACTGACAGAAGTAGGTCGTCAGGAAAATTTGCTTCTCTGGTGTAAGGTATGCCATCTGGGATGCTGTGGCCAGACTTGCCCTCAGGAAGATTATTCTTTGAGTAAGCACCTGCTTGGATATCTTTTCGGTGATTGTGTACCCTAGAGAGGTTACGAGGGCCTTTACAAACACCAGGTTCTTTAGCAGCTTTTCCTGGCTGTCTGACTGAATAAGGCAGTCGTCTAAGTATGGGTAAATCTGAATATTTCTTTGTCTGCAAAAGGCAATGGCTGGAGCCACACATTTTGTGAAAACTCTGGGAGCAGTAGATAAACCAAAAGGAAGCGCAGAGAACTGAAAGTGCTGCAATCCTGCCCTGAAGTGGAGATATTTCCTACATGATTCCCTGATAGGAATGTGGAGGTAGGCCTCTTTTAGATTTAGGGTAGCTAGCCAAGCGTCCTTGGAGAGCATGGGTAGCAGCTGCTGGAGGGTGAGGATTTTGAATTATGGGATCACCAGGAAGTTGTTTAGAATGGATAGATAGAGGATGGGGTACCAGGTGCCCTCTTTTCTGGGTACCAGAAATCGTCTGGAGTAGAAACATTGGCCTATCTGTTTTGCAGGAACGTGCTCTACTGCCCTCATAGATAGCAGGGAAAGGATTTGCTTTTGAGCCTCTGTCCACTAATTTGGAGGTCGATCTGGGATACCTTTTGGAGTTGGAAGGGTGTGGAAGGAAAATTTGTGTCCCTGAGACACAATGTTCAGGACCCAGTGGTCCTTGGTAATGGTGGCCCAGGTGCTTGAGTGAAATGAGAGTTTTCCTCCTAGGGGTAAGTGAAGGTGGGCAGAGGGAGAGGGTGGAGGACGCAAGTCATTGTGAGTTCTTACCATAAGGGGGTGGCTTAGAACTCCCTGGTTTTGAAGTGCTGGTAGTCTACTGCTTAAATTTCTGCATTCCCTGTGGCTGCTGTCTGGGGCATCTGTTTCTATGGGGCCTAGGCTGGGCTGGTTTACTGGGAGCAGGAAAGGACCAGTGTTTGGAGGGACGATGCCTGCTGAACCTAAGGGGTTGGACCTGCAAGAAATCCTTAACTGTTTGCATAGATTTTGCTTTTTCTTCCATCTTTAAGACCTCTTCTGCCTTAGTGCCAAACAATTTATCTTTGTGCAAGGGGGCATCCAACAATTTAGATTTGACATGGTCTGGCAGGGGCTGTTCCTTAAGCCATGCATGCCTTCTAATGAGAGATCCAGTGACTGCTGCCCTGCAAGAAGCTTTTTAGGGTGTCAAAACCAGAGTACAAGGTGTGTTTAGTTACTTGACTTGCAGAATGTATGAACTCTTGTAAACCTTTAGATTCTGCTCAAGCAGGGAAGGAAGACATTTTTTGTTTAAGGAGTTCCAAGGTATGTTGCTGAAATTTCAGCATATGGAACTAACAATTTAATGCACTGATAGCAAGAGTAGCTGAGGTGTATACCTTTTTTACCCCATCTGTCCAATGCTCGGGAATCCCTGTCTGAGGGGGTGGGATTCTTAGCAGAGGTTGCTTTAATCCCTTTTGGCCCTTGAGAAATGACCTCAAGGTCAGCTGTAGGATTTTTAAAAAGCTATTTGTGTGAGTCAGGGACTCTGTAGTACCCATCTGGTTTTCTGGAAGCTGGAGGAAGGGCATCAGAAGTCAAGCTGGATTGGAGGAAAACATTCAGGACTGGGAGGGATGGCCAGAGGTCTGTGTTGTGGAAGATCTAGGAATTCCTTGAGTCTCTTTTTAGACTGAGGGTAGTCATGACTCTCCCATTGGAAATGCTCCCTTAAAAGTAGGCAGGGTTCCCCCAAAGGAAAAATCATCTGGGGGAGAGGCTGAAGGAATGGAATCATCTGCATCAGAATCCTCATAAGTGGAGAGGGTTGCATGTCTTCATATTCAGATGCATCAGATTCATCTGACTCTTGCTCAGATAAAATAGCTTGGCTTACCCTGATCAGCATGATAAGGTCTTCTGCCATTTTAAGCATTTGAGACAGAGGCAAGGTAGGAGGCGCCCAAGAGTGGGTTGTCAGTTTCTTGGGTGTGGTTCATACCCTGGGCCTCAGAATCTAGGTTTTGAAAGAATGGTAGACGCAAAAAGATGTCGGTTTGTGTCGATATTCGGTAGTGCGAAGGACTTCCTCTGAAGCCAGTGCCGGCTCAGTGGCTCCGGATCCATCCAAGGTAGAGACGACCGCAGAATCCTTAGTCGAAGAAGAGTTCTGCTGCATAATGGACTCCGAAAGGGTCTCAGTAGCAGCCTGCGAATCAACAGAAGCGGGCATCAGGGGCTACGAAAGCACCTCACTGAGTACCGGAGAACTGATGACTAGCTTAATGGAAGCATAGTCGGTAGGTTTGGACCTGTGCGATCTGTCTCTGTCTTTATCTTTATGTTTTTTTGGAAGATCTACTGTTGGATGGCTTAGCGAAGCCAAATCGGAATTCGGAGACTGTAAGCGAAAATATCTGGCTACAATAAGGGCCTGACTATGGATAGTTCTGGCGAAGCGACAATGGGGGACGTCATGGTCTGGGCCTAAACAAATGACGCAGTAAGAGTGGAAGTCTCGGTGTGGTATTTGCTTTCCACAGGCACGACAATTATTAACTTTTTCTGATATCGGTTAGTGCAAGAATAACGGATCCCCAACAGGATACTTAGCTTTAGAAGACTTCAACTTCAATTTGGTAGACTAAAACTCAGGTAGTGGCCGACCGGCACTCGTGCAAACTGCTGCTGCTTCGGGCTCCACAGCCAGAAAGAAAGACTGATGTAATGGCGTCGGCTCCCTTACTTTATACTACTGATGACCTGACGTCAGTCCTCAAGCGACAGCAACAAACACAGAAATACTAAGTCTCTGGTATTCGGGCCGGCCGAGGGCTACCCTGGCAGGGATAACCCAAATGTGATGACTGCAACAGTGAAACACGAAGAACATCAATAATTCCAATTTGAATTTACATAAGCATAAACTATCAAGTTACATGACCACTTACTTATCCTTGGGTATTCTTGCAGACACCTACATATGGATAATCAGTACAAGGCCAATTTATAACAATAATTCCAATTCAATGAATAATGGAAAGCACTGAAGAATAAAACAGAATATTCAGCTACTAACCAGGAAAGCAGTAACAGAAAGCTAAACTGATCATATCTTCTCTCAGATTCCCACACTGTGGACTGCTTACTCCCATTAGAAGAACACAAATTTCAACCTACTGCACCTTTCAGTATCAGTCACAGAAGTCAAGAAGCAAATGATTACAACACAGTCACCTAGGTAAACAAACCAGTGTAGCTCTAGAGGTAGACAGATTCTTTCTGGAGCATTTTATTATTACTAATAAATGAAAAATATTAACTGTTCTTTACTATTAGCCAGGCCATTTATGCACATGCCAAATAAACCATTAAAGCTATGTGACCACCTGTGCATATTAATATCAGTGGAACACTAAAGGACGGATAAGTATTTTATAATATTCAAATGGAAGATGACGGTATTGACTCAAGTTTTCCAAATTTGTTGTCCTACGTTTGATAAAGAAACTGCTAAAATAGCATCTGTTGACTTCGTCACCATAGCATAGCATAGTCCTGGCTAGGGATTTGCCAACTGTAAAATTCACGAAGAACTTTTTCTTGAAACTGCATGCAGGCAATGACTGAAACATTTATAAATTTATATAAATTATATGCAAAAGTAAGGCACAAAACTTATTCCATGTATGAAAATGCTTCCCATCCTGTTATTGTAATTCCATGTATCCACTAATTTGTGAATTAGCTGAAAGCACAGATAGCTACAGTTCTTTAACACTTGTAAAGGAAAGATATTTCCCACTGATAATGCTAGAAAGAGACAAAGTTATTTGGAGTCCGCCATGAAAATGTAGTTACTAGTGTCACTGGAATATTTTCATCATCTTCTAAACAGTGATGCAATTTCCCTGGAGGGGTCACAGTCTGTTTTTTCCCCTAATAACTTGTACAGTAAACAACAGCAGGTAGCCACTACTGCAGTGGAAAATTAAACCTAGTTTAAAAATAAAACAAAACCAGAAAAAGGGAGCACACAAACAATACCACTTCTAACAGCTGTGTAGAGTAGAGTTTGTTGACTACAGACCTACATACATGACAGTATGAAACATTAGAAGGGAACTGGAAGACAGACTTCTAAATGCATTCAAAGCTTTAAATGCACACTCTCCAAATTACCCTGAAAAGCAATGGACAGTATTTGCCATGATCTTGCAATTCCTGTCATTTAGGGGCTTACACTGTTACAGCCAGAGTATGAAAGGCAAAAGGTGTAATACACAAAGCAAAACACTGTTTATACAGCGTTTTCCTTAATCTTCATACACCGACATTCCTTGTTCTTGGAACATCAGTGTTAACATACTAATCCACCCTAAAACACATCAATTTATTTTGCTGTGTCATGGTTTAGGAAATACAGCAATTACTTCAAAAAACATAAATATGTATGTACGCACATGTATGTTGTATACATATATCTACATATAGTGTGTGTGCATGTGTATGCATATTATGTATGCTTGTGTGTGTATATATATATATATATATATATATATATATATATATATATATATATATATATATATATATATATATACACATACACATACACACACATACACACACACAATTTTTTTCAAACACTTATACATACAAAATGGGTAGACATTTACGAATGCAGTATCTAATACACATGTTAAATTATCAACAAGTAGAACAAGTATCCGATTCAAGCATGCTCTGCTATCGCGGCTCAGCCAAACTCCACAATCGATAAATTATAATTTCTTGTCCATATTCTGATACAAACCTTCCACATCTGTTGTCACAACCTGGATTTCATACATGCAAATTCTACCTCTCAAGTCAGTATGTGATTGAAACAACCACCTATAAGCCAATTCCATAGCTTGAGAGAATTTTGCTTTGCTGTACACCATGCATTTCACAAGCCTTAGATAAGAGTTTGCTCACATAACAGTGAATTTTGAGAGGGCATTAGTTCAATCGACTGGGATAATTTGCTCTAGCAGTGCTTACTGGGCAACTCAGGTTAGTCAATTAGTGAGATAGAATCTCTAATTCAGAGACAAGGCAAAACCACACAGACCACCACCTCATTAGCAACTAATTGCCATGACTTGGACTGAAACACTGCACTGTCAGACCTAACATTACAAGTGTTATCCCTGCCAGTGTGCACATTGTGGTAATATCAGCACCTTTCAACATGCCACACATATATACAAACCCATGTGCATGCATGCACACTCACATGCGCACACATATTCATGCAGCCCCAAACAAACACCTGCAGACATAATCGCAAACACACGCTCACTCTCTCTCTTTCTCTCTCTCTCACACACAGGCTGGTTTCTTAGTACTTACTGCCTGCACAACACCCACCCTGCCATGTGCGTAGACAAACAGAGACACTTCCTTGCCGCTACGTGCATGCCCCTACAGACTCATGGAAACACATCCACATTGGGACTATTCTGCAAGACCTATATGTACTCATGCTTTGAGTTACAAACCCATTCATAGGAATAAATGGGTGAACACAGGCTTTTTGACAGGATTCATATTTTCCTTCACGAGATGGAATTAACTTGTTACAGTAACCTGAATCACTCTACCATGTTCATTCACAACCATCTTAATTTCTAGGGAACAGCATAGGACTAATTTGCATCAGCCGAACCCTTGGACTGACGCATTTGCATGTGGCTTTGCCCAACAGACCACCCTCCACTCAGTGGTCAGTTCCTGTGAAAAACTGCAGCAGGACAGCAGTACCTGTACCACTCCGACTTACAGCAACATGGAAAGCTTCAGGGTGAAAGATTCCACATCTCTTTAAGCCTTTCTGAATTCTCCACCCGGGCATTTCATTACCTTAAATGTATACTGACTCTGGACAGAAGCACAGGAATCTCCAAAAAAGAAGGATACAATGGCTATCAAAAACTGAAAACACTTTATTGTATTAAAATAACAAAATCGCTTCCATCCCTACTCTTAGTCACACAGGACCAGGGATTTCATTAAATATACATTTAAAACAGCACTCAAGTAAATAGTTTCTTGATCATGTGACGAGTTATTTAACCAAACGTATTTCTCAACTTTTTCAAACAAGTAAAATTTGCTGGCCCAACCACAGATCCTGTTAACTACAGACCCATCTTTCTTACGAGCCTCATATAAAAAGCTATGGAATGTATGATCTCAGACCTCATTAACCTAAACATTGAAAATCTGTTAGCCCTAGCATTCAGCAATTCAATTTTGTCGAAAGAAGGGCATACGTCTTTCACCTCATTAAATTTCTTTGAAAATGTCTGTTTGGCTGTGTATAGTAGTTGTGCAGTAAATTCGGCAAATCTGATCCTTTCCAAGGTCTTTGACACTATTTCCAGTTGGACACTTATAGAGCCCATGTGGTTACAGTCACAGAAGTAACTTCTGAAAGCAAAACAGTTACTAGTACCACAGGGCTCATTGTTGGTCCTCTCATACCTTCAGTCAAAAACTCCTGGCCTATGGTTATGTAAGTTTGCAGACAACTGTAAATTGGGAGTTGTAGGTCATTCTTCCACTGACTCAGAAATGGTCCATATGTGTTAGATCATGTTAACAATTTGTAGAATGTGAAACATTTTAATACAGTTTATTTTAACAAAGGAAACTTTTTCCCAAACCACAAAGGCGACACACCTTTCCAAGCAGACACTGTTGTAAGAATTATCAACACGAGAGTACCTATACCCCTTATCTTTTCACCATCAAGTTGCTGCAGTAATTCAGAAAGCCTTCTGTCTGTCTCATCTAATTTTTAATGGAATCTCCTCTAGAATCAGAGAAGTCTTCATTCTCTTTTACTTGCATCTCGTCAGACCCATTATTAAACATAGTGCTCCCATTATTAAACATAGTGCTCCCATTATTAAACAGGTCGCTCCCATTATTAAACAGGTCGCTCCCATTATTAAACATAGTGCTCCCATTATTAAACATAGTGCCCTCATTATTAAACATAGTGCTCCCATTATTAAACATAGTGCTCCCATTATTAAACATAGTGCTCCCATTATTAAACATAGTGCCCTCATTATTAAACATAGTGCTCCCATTATTAAACATGTTGCTCCCATTATTAAACAGTGCTCCCATTATTAAACATAGTGCCCCCATTATTAAACATAGTGCTCCCATTACTAAACATAGTGCTCCCATTATTAAACATGTTGCTCCCATTATTAAACATGTTGCTCCCATTATTAAACATAGTGCTCCCATTATTAAACATGTTGCTCCCATTATTAAACATGTTGCTCTCATTATTAAACATAGTGCTCTCATTATAGTGCTCCCATTATTAAACATAGTGCTCTCATTATTAAACATAGTGCTCCCATTATTAAACATAGTGCCCTCATTATTAAACATAGTGCTCTCATTATTAAACATAGTGCCCTCATTATTAAACATAGTGCTCCCATTATTAAACATAGTGCTCTCATTATTAAACATGTTGCTCTCATTATTAAACATAGTGCTCCTTTTGTCATGTATTTGCATTATTAAACATAGTGCTCCTTTTGTCACGTATTTGCCATTATTAAACATAGTGCTCCTTTTGTCGCGTATTTGCATAAACAGTCAGCTGGAGAGTTTGCTTCCAACTAGAAAAGATCAGACGCATCAAAAACATTAGTCATCAGAACATACTTGCAACCCTCTCTCTGTACTTAGTCTCTTACAGAATTCTCCGTGGGGATATGTGTCTATTCTTTTGAACTATGAAGGATCTTAACCTCTTTAACCTCTTACTCCTTAACAAAACAAACAGTACTGTAAATACCTGGCTAAAAGAATTCAATCTCCATCAGCAGATAAATAAAACATGATGATACAGATTCATATTCCTATGTTTCCCCCACCTCTGAAAGAAACTTCCACTATGAGTCACGCAGAGTAGCATCCTTGTCACCTTCATAGTAAATCTAAATAACCAGATGGATGGCCTCAAATTACCCTCCAGTCTAGTTTGTATTGCCCTCCTCGAGGTTGGGCTGAATGGAATGCTTGATTATTGGCTAAGCTCATAATGGTCTATAGACCTATTGCAAATTAATTAAAACTCTGAAGCTACTGACAGACTTCATAGCTGACATTAAATTCCATGCCATTAGATCCTGACCAAACATATATTCAGCCAAGAATCCCAGCAATCTTGCTCCATCACTTAATCACAATGTCCCTACTTAATTGATGAAATATTTCACCAATTTCTGCGCTCCATGTGCTTCCTTTTAGCCAATTCCCCAACCACCTGTTATAACACCATTTGTATGGATCCTTTTTTGTAATGCTCATCATCTCAAAATGACAGACAAGAATCACTTACAAATGCCTTCTACCAGCACCTGCAGGGCTGCATGGATCAGGCAATCCCAAGCAAAACAAAGACTCTTTGTACCGGTTTGTACCAAGGCAGTCTGGTGGACCCCAGCCATAAACAAACTCTACAACAAAAGGAGAAAGCTACTACAAGATAGAGCAAAATCCTTAAAAGGTAAGACACCGCTGATCACTATAAGTAAAAAGCTAAGAGCTCTCATAAAATCATCCAAAGCTAATTTTGAGAAAAAAATAGCTAAGGACTCTAAAGACAACCATAAGGCATTCTTTAGCTATGTCAGAAACCTAGGAGGAAACTCCCAGATATGCTCAGAATTAGTTCAACATACTGACATTGCCAACATACTGGCTGACAGGTTCAGTGCAAACTCCCCCCCCCCCCTAAAGGAGAGATATCTATACCAAATGATTGAACATCTCTAACGCCCCAGGTGAGACTCTCTCTCCAGCAAAGAACACAGCATCCATGGGACCTGATGGTGTCCCCGGCGCTGTGCATAATTAAACCCACAGTTAGGACAGCTGTTTAATCTTAGTCTCACCTCCGGATCATCTGAGGAGGAGTGGCGCAGCCACTGTGGTCCCACTCCACAAAGGCGGTGCCTCCACCGACCCTGGAAATTTACCCCCCATAGCTTGACAAGCCTTATCTGCAAAGCCATGGAGAGGATCATAATGGATCTCATAAATAAAGACATAGGGAATTTGCAGACTTTGGATCCAACCCAGTTTGGATTTGTCAAAGGCAGATCATGCCTTTTAAACTTGGTTGACTTTTTAAACAGTCACCAAGGCCATTGACGAGGAAAGGCAGTCCATACAGCCTACCTAGACCTGGCGAAAGCTTTTTTATACAATACCCCACTCGGGTATCATTGAAAAACCCATCAACCTAAATGTAAACCCATACATTACAAGATGGGTTGCAAACTGGCTGAGTGACAGAACCCACAGGGTCAGAGTTGCTGTCGCCATGTCAGACTCAAAGCCTGTCACAAGTGGTGTCCCACACTTGTTTGGCATCTACTTTTCTGAAGTACAAGCAAACACAGGAGGGTTATGGCTGACAAAGTTTGCAGATGACTGCAAACTGGGCGCCGTAGTTGAAAACACATCCGACACAGATATCCTTCAGAAGGGTCTCACAGAAACGGATAACTGGTGCCAGAGCCATGGCCTAAAGTTAAATGCCAAGAAATGCATAGTCATACAAAATAAGGTTACCCCTAGCTACCATATAGGTGGCAATCCCCTGATCACAGAAGAAGTTATCAGGGACAGTAGCCTTTCATTCGACACTCATATTGCTAAAGTAGTTAGGAAGACCTTCTACATTGCCCACCTTATCATGAAGGGATTCACATCTAGGTCAAGGGAGGTCATAGTCTCCCTATACTCATCACTCATCAGACCAATGATTGAGTACAATGCCCCATTCGGAATGTATCTGACCCGACACTTGCAGCAGCTGGAGAGGCCACAAAAGTTCCTCACCAAAAGGATAAAGGGTCTCAAAAATCTGTCTTATGCTGCCCGACTGAAAGGACTCCAGTTATATTCAGTTGCTTAGGTGACCTGTGCCTGACATACAAGGCCATGTCAAACCCAGATTTGATGAACATGCTTCATCTCAAAAATCTAGATCCTCAGAGCCGCAGGGCGGAGACTTAAACCTCGACACGGTTATTAATAGGATGTGCTGGAGGGATAGATTCATCACCCAAAGACTCCCTATGCTGTGGAACAAAATCCCGGTTTATGTGAGGCAGAGCACCTCGCTGGCCTTGTTCAAGAGGAATCTTGACCAATGGATGGGAGATCGCAGATACATCCCAGGGGTTACCTCAGTGTCACTGCTCGACAGAGGCACACAAAATAATGGGCATAGTTTCTCCAAACTAAAGGGGTGGCGTAACAGGGGTGGCGTAGCAAACTATGGGCTAGGCTTATAAATGCCCTCGGGCAGATAGCCTAGTATGAACCTATGAACCTAAGAGCTGAATGCCTTGGCCAGGTCCAAACACACCTCATTAACAGTTAGACCAATGTCTGAAGCTTCCCAAATTAAAGTTAATCAGGTTACCCTGACATGTCCTCATCTCTAAAATCATGTTGGTATATATCCAAACCTGCTTTCAATACATCATACATTAACTCACATAGTATGCATTCAAAACACTTTTCTAAGATACAAGTTAGGCTAATTGGAGGGGGGGGTTAATCAGCGGCAGATGTAGAAGTAACCCACTTGAAACTTGGCACCACAGCAGTCAACTTCCATATCCAGTTCTTAAAATTTTTGAAATAACTGTAAACAAGACACCTGTAGGTGCATTTTAAAATGTTTTAAAAAAATTTCCCGAATTGTTTAAAGTTTTTCAGTTTGTGAATGTTTGCAGGTAGATAGCTTCAGTTAGCAGGAGTAAGTAAGTTCGGAGAAACTTTGGATGAAGGGAGGTGATTGGAAAGCTAGCAAATTATCATTTGGATATCTTAACAAGAGGAAGTTCTTAATTTTGGCTTATTTGTGACAGTTGGGCAATAATTTTGTATAATGTTATACATAGATGTAAACAAACGTAATAGTCAAGGCTGTAGATTTTCAAATCAAAGTGCTTAATATAACTGCGTACATTATTGACCAAGACTGGATCCGGAGCGTGTTTTGAAATGAATGAAG
Source organism: Protopterus annectens (assembly GCF_019279795.1). Taxonomy (NCBI): domain Eukaryota; kingdom Metazoa; phylum Chordata; order Ceratodontiformes; family Protopteridae; genus Protopterus; species Protopterus annectens. The sequence continues at coordinate 155,701,145 of NC_056751.1, forward strand.
AGTTATGATGAGGGCAAATTCTAGTTTGGTTACAAATATATTCTTCGCAGCTGCATACCAGGCATGAAGCTGAGTAATAGGTTCTTAACTGAGAAATTATTTTAGCTGAAACTTAATCGATGTGCAATTTAAATAGATTCAGCACTATAATAATTAATATATATTTGCAGCTTTCTGTTTGCTTTATTATTGTGTTATCTAGAGTTTTGATCACTGAGGTTTCATTTTGTTTAGGTGTTGACATGTCCTGAAGAGCAGTGAGGCAGTTTTTGAGAATTGAATGCAGAGATTTTTCTGAACCAGTGCCAGAAATTGGAGAATACTTTTGTAAGCAAGGCTGTATTATGGTTGCGATTTTACCCAAATTATGAAGGATGAGATTACTGGCATATATAATAATGCATGTGAAGGATATGGAAGTTGTTACGCCATTACTTAAGATTGAAAAAAGTACTGGGCAAAGTATACATCACAGAGCGCCCCTTGATTCAAAGGTGCCTTCTTTGGTAATTTCAGAAAAGGGATGCATTTAAAATGCTCTGTTAATTAGGTAGTTTTGGAGCTATGCCGTAAGATTCTGACAAAGCCTAAGATTTCAGTTTAAAAGCAAAGCATGGTTTACAGTTTCAAAGGTTTTGGTTATGTCAATAAAAAAAGTACCAGTGACTTCTTGCTTTTCCACCGAGATATGAATCTTCTAATGTTTAACTATATATCTATATACAGAACTATTTACAGATTTTATATATATATATATATATATATATATATATATATATATATATATATATATATGCATGCATGTGTGTGAATAAATATCCATATTTTATATATACACACACACACACACACACACACACACACACACACACACATATATATATATATATTTTTTTTTATTATACACACACACACACACACACACACACACACACACACACACACACACACACACACACATGGGAGCGCTACAGAATCCTAAAAGCCCAAAATCCTGCAGACCAAAATCTCAAAAGTTCAGAATACTAAAAACACACAGGATGCCAACACCTCTTCTACCTTCCCTCAGATCGAGTTTGCCACTAACCAAACTATTAGCAACTGAATAACGTTAATCTAGAACAGGTTTGGGGAAAGAGAGAGGGACGGTTGCAGAAAATGAAGTATAACTACTCAGATGGGACGTTATGGTGTGTCCATAACTTCTTTATCTGAAGTAGTTACCTTAATTTATCTGCAACTTGTGGGACAGCGTCCCCAGCTACCAAAACTCCTAGGAGGCCCTCATGGAAGGATATTCCTGAGCATCGTGGAGCCAAAGGATGCTTTCCCTCTAGAGATCGAATTCAACTTATAATGAGAAATAAATGTATGTGACCTTGCCCAGGTCGCTGCTGCACAGATATCTTCCAGAGAAACCCTAGACCAAAAAGCAGCAGAAGTTGCCATAGATCTGGTAGAATGAGCTTTAATAAGACCAGGTGGGGATAGGCCTTTATCTCTATAGACTTGTAGTATACATTGTGTAATCCATTTAGCTAAGTAGACCTTGGAAATGGCCTTGCCCAAAAAGGGTCTAGAAAAGGACACGGATAATTGGTCAGACTTACGAAATTGTTTAGTCTTAGTCCTGTGTAAACAGAAATTAAGCCGTCTATAAACATCTAGCAAGTGCAGCTTATATTCACCCTTACTCTGATAATTTGGAAAGAACACAGGCAGATTAATCATCTGGTTAATATTAGATTCAGAAGCCACTTTCGGTAAGAAAGAAGGGTTCATAAGAAGCGAAACCCTGTCTTTATGAAAGATTACGTAGGGGGGCATGGCAAACAAAGCTTGGATCTCAGAAACACTTCTAGCAGAGGTAATGGCCACTAGAAAAGTTGTCTTCTAGGACAGGAATTTTAAGTCTACTGATGCTGCTGGCTCAAATGGGGGTGCCACCAATGCCTGCAGAAGTACAGTAAGGTCCCAAGGAGGGACAGAATTCTTAACTGGGGGACGCAAGAGAAAAGTACCTTTTAGAAAGGCCTTGCACAATCTCAAAGAGGCCAGAGCATTCAGATTTTTGCCAACATGAAAATTAGATATGGCTGCCAGTTGTACTATCACTGTGAAGGAACTAGCCCCTTGTTGGAAAATATAGGACAAAAACTTCAACACTGCAGGAACTGGGTCTGTAAATGGATCTATGTTTCTCTGAGAAGCCCAAATAGAGAAGCGTTTCCATTTGCTGCGATAAACCTTCCTAGTGGAAGCTTTGAGGGATGCCAATAGAATACTCTTTACCGAAGATGATAGACCGGGAGTCTTAGCGATCAAGGGAACTGGAGCAACCAAGCAGTCAGCTTTAGGCTGTCCAGATCAGGCGGACTGATGCCCTAGGGATGGGAAAGGAGATCCGGGCAGGGATCTAGAACGCGTGGAGGAGTTAGAGCATGAGACCAGAGGAAGGGGAACCACACTTGATGAGGCCAGAATGGGGCAATGAGGATCACTTTGCACCCCCACTTAGTAAGCTTTCTGAAGAAACTTCGGAATGACAGGAAGTGGGGGATAGGCATACAGTAACCCAGGAGGCCAAGCATGGATGAGAGCATCTCTGGGGGAGCCCCCTGGGGTGGGGATCAGAGAGAAGAACTCACTGCACTTCGAGTTGGAAGGAGATGCGAAGAGGTCGCAGAAAGGGTGACCCCATGCTAGGAAGATCTCCTCCGCTACTGATACTTTCAGAGACCACTCGTATGGCATTAGAATAGCCCAACTCAGTCTGTCCGCTAAAATGTTGGAGCGTCCCGGGATGTGGGTTACAATCAGAAACAGATTGGTGGAAATCGCCCACTCTCATGGCCTCGTGACAGAGAGGGTAAGATCTGGTCCCTCCTTGTTTATTGATGTACCACACAACAGACATGTTGTCTGACTGAACTGCAATCTTCCCCGGGGGAAGAACAGTGTGAAAGGCTTGCAAAGCTAAAAGCACTGCCCTCATCTCCAGAACACCGATATGCAATCTAGTCTCGGTTTGGGACCACGTGCCTTGGACCATCCTTCCCAAAAGGTGCCCCCCCCACCCGAGTAGGGAGGTGTCAGTGGTCACTGTGGCATGGGCTGGGGATGTTAAGCATGGACGACCTGCCAAGATATCTGGCGATTGGAGCCACCAAAGAAGAGAAATCTTGCAGGCTCTGCTGATACGTATAGGGTAGTCCATGGGGAGGTCTAACCAAGACCACTGAACTGCCAAAGTCCACTGAAGCACCCTCATGTGAAGGCGCGCACATGGAAGAACTGAAGTTGCTGTGGCCATGGAGCCTAGGGCTCGGAGAATGTCGCTCGCCATTGGTGCCCTGGGGTCAAGGATCACTGACACATGGGCCCGTAGATTCTGGACCCTGTCCTGAGTGAGAAAAACGTGTAATAGTAGAGTGTCCAACCATGCCCCTATAAATTCCAAGGTCTGTGTCGGGTTCAAGCGGGACTTGGAGATGTTGATGGTAATTCCTATATTGATTGCAAGATGCAGGAAGGAGTCTCTGGCCATGCAAAGTAGATGCTTGGTGGCAGCAGCAAAGAGCCAATCATCTAGGTAAGGAAAAGTACAGTTTTGTACCTACCATAAATGTAGATGTTCGAGGATCCACATTGCTGCAGTCCTAACTATTGGGTAGTCCGCTGTCCAGTCGGCCCGAATACCAAAGTATATGGCTGACGTCGGTCAGGGCGCATTAGACTGACGTCAGTACGTCAGGGTACTAATGCGCATGACCGACGTCATATCCTCAGTCTTTTCTTGCCCCAGATGTCAGAAGACCCTGAAAAGATAAGGCCAAAAACAAAAACTCCCAAAATACCTGCACCAAAAATATATATACAATATATACAATTAGCAGAATATAACCTCACCTACACAACCACCCCTAAACACAGAGGGAAGGAGGGAGGGTAATTGGACTGCAGCAATGTGGATCCTCGAACATCTACATTTATGGTAGGTACAAAAGTGTACTATGTTCTTCATTCCACATTGCTGCAGTCCTAACTATTGGGTAGAATCCCAAAGCAGAGGTAAGGGAGGCTGGCAAATCATAAGGAAGCAGGAACTGACAACATGCCTTGCAAAATAGCTGTGGCAAAACCAGCCCTAGACTTAGAGTAGAGAGGAAGGTGATAATGCTTAGAGAAAGTATGCACTGAACTCCAAGTAGCTGCCTCCAAAATATCCTTAGTTGCCACCCCCCTTAGAAATGCTGTGGAAGTGGCAGTAGCCCTAGTGGAATGAGGCCTAATCCCAGCTGGAATCTCCTTGCCATGATGGGAATAACAAAATGTAATGCAACACCCAATCCACCTAGAAATAGTTTGTTTTGACACAGGCTTGCCCTTTGAACTCAAAGCAAAAGAAACAAACAACTGCTGAGACTGCCTAAAATCCTTAGTCCTGCTCAAATAATAACGTAATAGCCTGTGAACATCTAAAGTGTGCAAAATCTTTTCCCCTTTATTTTGGGGATCTGCATAAAAGGTAGGCAAATGAATAGTTTGGTTTAAAGCCACACTAGAAACCACCTTAGGCATAAAGGAAGGATTAGTACGTAAAGATACCCTATCCTTATGAAAAATCAAAAAAGGCTCCAGTGCCATAAGGGTCTGCAACTCAGAAACCCTTCTTGCAGAAGTAATGGCCAACAAAAAAGCAGTCTTCCATGACAAGTATTTCAATTCAGCAGTAGCCGCAGGCTCAAAAGGTTGTAGAGTAAGTTTCTCCAACACAAAATTGAGATCCCAAGCAGGAGTAGGAGCTCTCATACGGGGTCTTATATTCTTTGCCCCTCTAAGAAATTGCTTGAACAAAGGATGCGAAAACAATGGTGGGTCACAATCATAGTGAGCTGAAATTGCTGCAGCATGAATCTTAATGGAAGAGAAAGACAAACCTTTGTCCAGTAACTCAGTAAGATATTGAAGAGCCACACTCAAATTTGGCTCAGTAATCTCCAAATTGTTTGCTGCACTCCAAAACAAAAATCTCTTCCATTTTTCTGCGTACACTTTCCTTGTACTAGGTCTTCTGGCTTCCATAATCACATTTAAAACTTGTTGAGGAAGCTGAGACCTGCTGTCTTTCAAAACAGAATATGCCAGGCTGTTAGATGTAGAGAGTGAAGCTTGACATTGAGCAGATGACCGTCCCTCTGAGACAACAGGTGTGGAATCAAGGGTAAAGGCCATGGAGGCTTCCTTACCAGACTCCTCAGTAATGGGTACCAGTGCTGCCGAGGCCAATCTGGAGCTATTAAAATCATCCTTGGCTTGTCTTGTCTGACCTTTAGAAGCACCTTTGGTAGAAGAGGCAGAGGTGGAAAGGCATACACATGAAGATTTTTCCAACTGAAAGAAAGAGCATCCACTTTCCAAGCTGTGTGATGAAATCCCTTCGTGCAAAACTTTGGCAGCTGGTGGTTTAGAGGAGAAGCGAACAGATCTATGTCTGGAGTTCCCCATGACACTGTCAATTTTTGAAATACATGAAGATCCAGTTTCCACTCGTGGGGATCCATGAATTGTCTGCTTAATACATCTGCTAAGGAGTTCTGTGCTCCCGGCAGAAACCTTGCCTGAAGAGTTAGGTGCAGAGTGAGTATAGTCTCCCATAAAATCATTGCTTGTCTGCACAATGGGTAAGAATGTGTTCCCCCTTGTTTGTTGATGTACCACATGACAGTTGTGTTGTCTGTTAGAATCAACACCTGCCCTGGAAGAAGTAACTCTTTGAAAGCAATTAATGCAAACTGAACTGCTAACATCTCTTTCATGTTGATATGTAGATGCTGTAGTCTGGCAGGCCACTTGTCTTGTATCCACTTTCCATTTAGATGAGCTCCCCAAGCAACATCTGAGGCATCTGTCGTTAGAATCTGACTTGCCTCTGGCCGGGTCACAGAGAGTCCCTTGTTTAGGTGACATTCCTGAGCCCACCACAAAAATTCCTTTTGAATGCAAGGTATTATTTGAATGACAGTGTCCAAATCCTGGCAGTGCTGTGTCCATACATTTTGAGATACCATTGTAGCTTCCTCATATGCAGTTTGGCATTGGGAAGCACCAGAATACAAGATGCCATGAACCCTAAGGCTTGAAGGACTGTCCTTGCAGTCAGCCCGGACTGAAGAGATAGATGATGGAAGTAACTGGAAAGATTCTTTTGTTTGTCCGGGGTTAAAAAGGCCATCTGGGCTGCTGTATTCAGTCTCACACCCAGAAAGCACATGTCTTGAGAGGGTGCTAGACTGGACTTTATTTCGTTCACAGAATACCCTAGGCATCTTAGCACTGCTATGACATATTCCAGATGCTGTAGAAGATCTTCTTTTCTTGAGCCAGAATCAGGCAGTCGTCCAAGTAAGGATAGATTTGGATTCCTTTTAGCCTGAAGTAAGCTATCACTGGAGCCAGAACCTTTGTGAATACTCTGGGCAGTAGATAAGCTAAAGGGCAATGCAGAGAACTGATAATGAGACTTTCCAGCTCGAAAACGCAGATACTTCCTGCAACTTAGTCTGATTGGCACATGAAGGTAAGCTTCCTTGAGATCTAAAGTTACCATCCAGTGATCTTTGCCCAGCAGAGGTAAAAGCTGTTGTAACGTCAACATTTTGAACTTGGGAATGTCCAGATAAGTGTTGAGGATAGATAAATCCAGAATTGGTCTCCACGTGTTCCCCTTCTTTGGTACTAGGAACAGGCGAGAATAAAATCCTAGGCCCCTTTCCGGCACAGGAATTGACTGAATGGCCCCTATTTGGAGCAACAGAGAAATTTGCTTGTGAGCCTCTGTCCTTTGAAGAGGAGGAATGTCTGGCATGCCTTTGAAAGGAGGCAAGGTATGGAAATAAAACCTGTAACCGTGGTGAATAATATCCAGAACCCATCTGTCTTGGGTAATTAAATCCCAATTTTCTTTGAAAAGAGACAGCCTTCCTCCCAAAGGTGCTGCCAGGCGAGAATGTACTGGCAGCTGAAAAGGTAGGTCATTGGGTCTGCTTACGAAAGGACTGACCCCTGCCCTCACCAGAAGTCTGAGCAGGGAACTCCCTGTCCTAGGCCTAAAAGAACCCTGAGCTCTGCCCCTACCACGTCTAGACCTACCCCTAGACTGGGAATCATAAGCAGGATAAGTCCATCCCTTAGTAGGCCAATTTCTACTAAACTTGGAGGCTGCACCTGCAAAAATCTTTAACAGTTTGCATAGACTTAGCCTTGTCTTCCATTTTCTTCAAAACTGCTTCCACAGGCGAACCAAACAACACATCAGACTGTAAAGGAGCATCCAAAATCCTTGTCTTAACATGCTCAGCTAAATTCTGATCTCTCAGCCAGGCGTGCCTCGAAGAACAGAACCAGTGGCAGCCACCCTGGAGGAGGCCTGCACAGCATCAAAACCACACTGCAAGGAATGTTTACCTACCTGTTCAGACACATGAACTAAATCCTGCAACTCTTTACACTCAATACCTTCAGCCAGAGCATCCACCTTAGATTTCAACTGTGAAAGAAGATAATTCTGATATTTTAACATGTGAAACTGACAATTCAACGCCCTCATGGCTAAAGTGGAAGAAGTATACACTTTCTTTCCCCATCTATCCAAAGCCCTTGCCTCTTTATCAGGAGGGACAGGATTTTTAACAACTGAGGCCTTCACACCTTTAGGCCCCTGAGAGACAGTTTCTGGGTCTGCCCTAGGACTCTTAAAAGATACTTATGAGCTTCAGGCACCCTATAATACCTATCCGGTTTAACTGGGGCAGGAGGCAAAGAATCAGGATTCAGGAAGCCTCTGCAAACACATCTTCCACCACATTCAAAACAGGAGGTATAGCTAAAGGCCTATGCTGGGGTAAAACAAGAATTCCTAAGCCTTTTCCTGGAATCAGAGAAATCTTGACCTTCCCATTTAAAATGCTCCCTCATGGAATGCAGAGTCTCTGAAAATGAAAAATCCTCAGGAGGAGAAGCAGAAGGAGTAGAATCATCCACATCAGAATCAGAATAAGGAGGTACTCCTGCAAGTCTTCAGCAAGACTCAAGCCTCGAGCATTGCTCAAAACTCTCAAACTCAGGTTCCACCCTAGGCCTCTTATCAGGAAGGGGCATAGAACCCCTAATCATAGTAATCAAATCCTCTGCCATTTTAAGCATATGTTTCTTAGGCAAAGATCCTGAAGTACTAGGAGAAACCCCCACAGAAGCTAAACTTGGCCTGCCCCTCAAAGAAGCCTTGGAAACTGAAGGAGAGGCTCTAACCACCTTAGGAAGAGAGGGAAGAACAGCCACCTGAGAAGCCCCTCAGCCTGGCCTACTTCCTGAGAGGATACATCCTGTAACAGTAAAGTCTCTTCCTGAGACTCCAAAGAGACACCTGGCAAAACCTCCGGCTCCACTGAGCCTTCCAAAGAACCGGCGTCTGGGACTGTCGGTTCCTCCACCTAGGCTTTGCTGCTTTATCTTGCGTTTTAGCGAAGCGGCCGGAACATCCGACGGCATTTTATAATTACAACGCTTCCCAAACACTAACCTGGCACAGTCTAACCTTCTCTTAATAGTGCGTTTGTTAAATCTAGCACAAGAGGCATCCAACAACGTCGTGCTCAGGCCCTAAACAAGGTATACACAAAGTATGGTAATCCCTATGAGGTATCTGTTTCCCACAAGAAATACAGTTATTCACTTTTTCTGACATCCGGTTAAATACTGAGGCAAGAAAAAAACAAAATATTCCCCAACGGGGTACTTAGCCAACTTTGATTCGGTCTGAAACTCTGGCTTCAGAAACTTTCAGAACGCCAACCTGCACTCGCAAAATTGCTTCTGCATCGGACCATGCGGCAAAAAAGACTGAGGATATGACGTCGGTCATGCGCATTAGTACCCTGACGTACTGACGTCAGTCTAATGCGCCCTGACCGACGTCAGCCATATACTTTGGTATTCGGGCCGACTGGACAGCGGACTACCCAATAGTTAGGACTGCAGCAATGTGGAATGAAGAACATCACCTGAATTCCCTGAAGCCTCTGGTGAGGCGCTACTACTGCCATAACCTTGGTAAAACACCCTGGGGGCTGTGGTGAGACCGAAGAGTAGTGCTCTGAACTGGAATGATTGGCTTCCAGCCAGAAGCGAAGGAATCTCCTGGAGCTTCTGCAAATCTTGATGTGGTAATAAGTGTCCTGGAAGTCTATCAAGCACATCCAGTTGCATTCTCGGAGATAAGGTAGAATGGACTGCAAGGTGACCATCCGGAATTTCTGCTTAGCTACAGACAGGTTCAGGGTTGACAGGTCCAATATGGGTCTGAGGTCACCAGTCTTTTCTGGCACTAAAAGAACCTGGAGTAAACGCCTAATCTGGACTGACCTGGGGGACTGGTTTGATGGCCCAATTGTAAAGCAGCTTTGAAATTTCATACACTGCGGCCTCCCTTTGAGCGGGTGGAACATCCGGGAGACGTCTTGATTGGATTGGTGGGGCAAGGAATGGGATGGCGTATCCACTGGATATTATTTGGAGCACCCAACGGTCTGTCGTGATGGACTCCCAAGCCATTAGGTGCAATGACAATCTTCCCCCGAATGTCTCCAGAGTAGGACAGTTGGGCAACCCCTCAGGGTTACTGTGCAGGTCTGTCCGAGAAGGTCTCCCTAGACCCAAAGTTCCTAGGACCCCCTCTGCCCCTGGGGCGCACACTGTCTTGTCCCCCTCTGCCTCTAGAGGATGAGTTGTCCTAAGTGTCCCAGGAAAACTGAGATTTTGGGAAGCACATCTTCTTCTGCCCTCTCCGATTCCTAGAAAAGGATCTTTGAGGGCTAGAGAAGCGGACTCCGACAGCAGACAGGAGTCTTCCCATCCTTCTCGCTATGGACTAACGTGTCACGAACTGTGGAGGAACCGTCAAAGGGACCATTTGTGAATGACCCCTTGAAGGGGTCCATGAATTGACAGAGTCTGAGCCAAGCATGCCGCCGCATAGCTATGCCGGTCCCAGCCACTCTAGCCACTCCTTCCGTGGCATGGGAAAGAAGGCGCAGGGACATGTTTGAAACTGATTTCAGAGTCGACATTTTCACTGATTACAATTGCTTGTACTCTGGCGACAAGGACTCTGGGGGCGACACAGAGAATTCCATGACCAGGTCTCGCTGGAGTCGAATGACGTGTGCCAAATAATTCAGCGCTCGTATGGAAAACGTCGCTGAAGAAAAGACTCCCTTCCAAAAGCAATCCACTGCACTAGACTCTTTGTCCAGAGGGTGGACCGAAGAACTTTCCTGAGCCAGTTCTCTCTTGGTGGCAGCTGCCACCACCATAGCATCAACAGGGGATCTCTTGTACCAGGCCTGTCTGTCTTTGGGAGGAGAAAGGATCCTGTCTGGGCATTTGGGTATTGGCTCTATGGTGTCAGGCTCCTTCCATGCCCACGTGGTGGTAAGATCCACTAATGGATCTGCAGGAGGGTACACCCAGGATGTAGATTGGCCCATGCCAAAGGCCTCCAGGAATACTGACTCATCCCTTGAGGGTTTTGGGGCTGACCAACCTCCCCTTTGGCGGAGGATTTCCATGATGTCTCCAAAGGAGACCTCCTCGGGAGGTGACCTGGGAGGTGACCTGGGGGAACCCTCACCTTCATCCAAGTCAGTATCTTCTGTGAGGGTCTCTGGGGAGTCCATGTGACTCCTCTTACACAAATGCTTATGGGGGGGGGCCTCCTCAGTGGGACTCTCTGAAGAGGGCTCGTAAGTCACAGGGGGTTCCACGATGGGATCCACCTGGGGGTCCTCTAGCACGGGCTGTCCCTGGGACAAGTTGATGGGAGTCGTGACCAAATCCACGTCAGCCTGGGCGGAGTCTAAAGCAATGGGCTGAGGTCTCAATTCCCTGGGAGAGAACCCTCTCCACCATGTCGAAGGCCAAAGGAGAGTGCACCTCCTTGGCAACCAACAAGGAAGAAGTTCTCCCTGGCTCCATCATGAGGGTCGGGGCCATGGCCAAGGTAGCCAGGGTTCTGAAGGAACGGCTTGGATCCGACAAACTCGGAGCCAAAGGCATCTGCGTTCCTTCTGATCCAGCTCCCTGTTCTTGGCCTCAAGAGTTGCTCGGATCCAATCTAATCTGATCCAAGGAAGTCAAGGTAATGGCCGGCATCGAGGTTGAAGGAACCATCAGCGCCAAACCCCCAGCTCCGGGGATCCTCGGATCCATAAACCCCGAAACTGCAGGTCGGATTGGGGAAGGAGAGATAGGATGGAAGAAGGGCATAGAGATTCATCTCCAGCTGGAGAGGGGCCTGGCAAGACTCCCATTTGGATATGGGTCCGAATGAATCTCGCATCATCCTGTCCACATCAAGGTCCGACAGACTCAGAGTCGACTGCGAGGAGGTGACCGACTTGGATCTGGCCCTGTGAGATGACCTCGAAGAAGCTCTCTGGTCTGAAGGCTCCATCGGCTCCAGGGAGAACCTCGGTGAATGGAGCCGAGGAGAAGTGGTCCTAACAACTTTTGCAGGTGGACTGGGAAATGGCTCCCACTCAGGAGATCGCTTGCGGTGCCTTTTCACCCTTTTCTCCTTCTCCCTTTTGTCCTTGTCCTTAGATTTTGTCCCCATCTCAGCAGGCTTAGAGGGAGTTGGAGTCCCAGCCTGAGGTGGGGGGTTGTTCAGCTACTTGAGCCGATGTTGAGGTAATCGTCTCCAAAGCAAAAAGTGGTAGCAGGCCCTTGGCTACCAGTTTCGCCTTCCTCTCTTTTAGGGCCCTGGGGTTGAACCCTGCACACACAGCACATGTCTTGGCCTACTCTACCTCAAAAACACAAACTTTCTAAACGACAAGACGAAGGGGAGGACGGGTTGCTCACAATCAAACTACTCTCACACACTAATTTAAGTACCAAAAGTTCCACTTACTACACCCAACTTGGAGCTATAGAGACCACAATGGGTACGCATGAAGGGGCAAATGAGATCTGAGGGAAGGTAGGAGAGGTGCGGGATTATGGGTAAGGGGAGGAGCTTGGAGCAGATGCTTAATAAAATGTTGCCAGCTCGGATCCGATATGAATCCGAATCCTACAGGTTGCAGATAAATGAAGTTAACTACTTCAGATTTCAAATTTTCAGTATTTTGAACTTTCGAGATTTTGGGCTTTCAGGATTCTGTAACACTCCCATATATATATATATATATATATATATATATATATATATATATATATATATATATAAATAGATAAGCAGTTATGGTGCATGTGCCCTTAGAAGAAGCAGAGTTGAAAAGTCTGTTAAGAGGTCCATACTTGTTGAGAACATCAATAATTTGGCTATAGATTCCTATTTCAAAGTCCTTTGTGATAGGGAATGGAACAGAGATGGATATACATTACTAGAGGAGAGGAACGGGGGTGCTTGTGGAACTGTGATTACTAATGAGTGTTTGAATTGTGTCAGGACAGAGGAGGAGGTTAGTGCAATGTGCAAGAGGTTTGGACATATTTGTTTCAGGAATGCTCATGTATGCTGTTGGGTTTAGGGTTTGATTTTTCCAGAATTTTCCTCATAGTTTTTGCTGTAACTGCTTTAAAATAGAATGAGGGAGTACAGGTAATGACAGTAAGAGTAGGCAGAGTTACAGTATTAAGGGGGGGGTTGTTAGTGGTGCAAGCGAGTGAAGTCACCACTTTGTTTTATTAGTCATCTCATGGAGAGAATATTTGTTTTCATTATCATCAAAGCAGGCTGTATGCTTGGCTGCTCTCTCACACTGTTTGATGCTATGGAAAGATTAAGGCGAACAGACATTTTAGAAAGAGAAATATCACAGTTGCTGTGACCTACCTAGAGAAAACCAGAACCTTCAAATAAGCTAGACAGAAGCTTTGGCATTTCTCTATCACCCAATATTTTCCTACTATAAGCAAAAACTGGACAGAGGTGATTTTTGCTCTGCAAGAGGGGAAGAGAGTTAAGGGGATCTGGCAGCTAGCAAAATTAAGTGCTGAGTGGCCCTAATGCCCACAATGTTATGTTCTATATGTAAGCAAATATTAACCTCTTTTTATCTTTGCATATTACAGTAAGTTAAGATGCAAATATGTGAAAAAATATGCATCATTAATATACTAAATTTTCAACATCATGCTTTAGATTTTACAAGCCCCAAGCACTCCCATATCAACTCCGCAAACCATCAAATATAAGATTAGGGCTGACAGGTATATCCTGCCTCTTTACAGTAAAATAAATTCCCAGTTAATGCAGGATTTGTAAAGTCATTTTGGGGGCTGGTGTCTGTGTGATAAACAGGCAACTGTATAAAGTATATCATTCAAAGAGTTAATAAGAAAAAAAGAAAGAAAACAATCATTACTGCACTTTCTGTATACTCTTCTTACGGTGGAAACATTTCCTGCAGTGCCAGCTGTGCCAGGTATAATGAAACCTTTGTAGGCAACTTAAAACCTTAGAGCACTGAATACATTGTTAATGAAGGTCTCTCATATTCTCTCCAGTTATCAAATTTTCACTACACACCGCTGTCACTATAGTAAGGTCTTTAATACCTCTGGCTTTTATTTCAAAGGGAAGAGGATTTTTTTTTATAAAACCACAGACTTTTGCAGACAGATTTCCAAAGGTTTTATTAAAATGTTGTGACAAAGCTAGGCAAAACTCAGGTGAGCCAAAACCTGTTTACTCTTGTAATGAGAGTGTCCGCAGAGTTTACACTTGTAATGAATGTCTGTAGATGTCAAACTAAAAAGCTATCTGTGGAGGTTTTGCATTTACAGACATAGCCATCAGCACTAACATTTTACAGTCATTTTAGCTGGTCCTATTCAATAACAAAAAAAGTCACCATCTTGCTCAGTCATAACTATTTTTTCCAAGCAATAATGTTCATGACCACATAGCCAATGATCACTGAAAGAGGTGGACAGTGACAGGATTCATTACATGCCTGATGAACCCTCTCAGACTAAACAGATCTGTGGCCACTGAATCAGAATAATCTGCAGCTACTTCCCTCCATGTAGGGCTTATCGTCCTCTTACCACTTTACACAGCCACCTTTCATAGAATGACGCAGCCTTTATTTTCTGCCGATTCAAATGACATTTGCAAAACTACAGGTCTGGGGCTCTTCATTTTCTAACACAAGCCACCACACAGAAAATGCTACATCTCAGACAATACATTTGTACTGTCCCAAGATCATTCTATAAGATCAAGAACGTAATACAAATTTCACTAGCAAAATGTTACTTCTTGCCACTAATGCTTTTTATAAACTTAGCTAACGAAGAGCACTGTACCTAGTTTCCAATAAGAGTATGGATTCTAAAAGACTCGCTCTTGGTGCAAGTCTTCTTTATAGAGACAGGCTTTACACCAGAGTAAGTGATTTACACAGACAGCAAGTCTTCAGTAACTACAGCAAGTTCCAAACATGGAGAATGAACTTAATGCTAAGCCTGAGATGCCTTTTCTCGGAATATTCCCTTTCCTATATGGCATGGTGATTGCTACGTTTATAATATACAAGTTTGGAAGGGCTTGCCCCTTCGCAAAAGAAAGTTTTAAGGAAAAGAGTGATTGTTTGTGATTCACTCTAGAATCTGGCCAAAGATGTATCCAAGTTTACTATTCATAGTTAATAATTTTAGTAGTCGCAATACAGTATGTACCCCTTTTTTCAAAGGCTTCAAGTCAATCTGTAACATTCAGCATGTTGCAGGGCACAATTCATAGTTTTCCGTGGCAGTGATATTGAATTTATTTTTTGACAATACAGATAGTTTTCAAGCACAACTCAGACCACAAGGGAATGATGATTATGAGGAGGAGGAGATACAAATGCCACAGAGATCATAACTCGAAGTCAAAATAGAACCCTGGACCTATCAGGCAAAACAATTTTAAACACTGTATTGTCAAAATTAATCTTCAAGCTGAAAATCTAAATGCAAGTGTATAAATAGGTTTACCTTTGAAATGTAATACACTGTCCCTCCGAGTTGCACTACTATGGATGTACTTCACCTCACTCTCCCTGCCCCCCCAGTATCCACTGTAGCACTTGTAGCTGTGGCTGTGCCATTAGGGATACTCTAGGTTCAATGTGGAATGATGCTGTGGAAAATAATGATGGCATAAGTGGATATGTTCATCCCAAAATAAAGCAATTCAACAAGACAGCTCACAACATTGCAAAGGTAAAGCTCTATGAACACACAAACATATGTATGTGTATATACATATACATATATATATATATATATATATATATATATAAATATAAATACACACGTGTGTGTGTGTGTAATAGGCTGAGTGTCACTGATCAAATAAAATCAGGTAAATGCAATGCAACTGGCAGATTTCAAAGTAAATAAACACTAAACAGAAATTAAGAAACAATGATATAAATGTACCCCACGTTTTTTATTCACTTCCTTGTTTAAAAGTACAATCCATCACAAAGTGACATATATTCTTTCATTCTGGCAGTTTTGCTGTAATACCATCATTTCACTTGTCAGTGGACAAACACTAGGGCAAGCTACAGCATGGCAATGTTTTTTGTTCTCACGTGTGTGTGTGTGTGTGTGTGTGTGTGTGTGTGTGTGTGTGTGTGTGTGTGTGTGTGTGTGTGTTCATCCTTGTATTTATAAAATAAATTTATTAAATTACTCACTTCACCCAATAATCCAATGCAGGGCTGTGGGAGGCAGCCTACAGCAGTACTCAGTGCCTGCAAGGAATGAAGCTCACCCTGAACTTGGCACCAACCCATTGTAGGATGTGCAAACAAACACACACACACACACACACACACACACACACACACACACACACACACACACACACACACACAAACAAAACTGTTCTCTATCCTAAGCCACTTCTCTTTTAAAGGGAACATTTTTCCGAATTTCTTTTTTGCAACAATAACACAAAAAGGCTTAATTTTGTGTGTTTTCTAGATGGGGTTATGGCTGAAAATGGTCTGAAAAGAAAAAAACAATTAAAGTACTATGAAGCTCAAACTGTCTGCAGGGACATCCAATATAGGAAATATGAGAACAATACTAAGTTAGCGATCACAGAGGCCAAGCCATATACACCTTTAAATAGACTTACTTAAAAGTTCTTGCCACCCTTTTTGAGTACTTAATGGTGCTCACCTCCCAAATCAAGCAGGGTTGTACATGATAACCCTGTGCAAATTAATATCTATTCATACAGCCATCAAGACTAGCCTTAAAGACATAAAATTGTATTTTGCTTGACCTGTACTGGTAACTAATTCCATGGGCTGGGAATACATCAAGTTAGACATCTATCCCTCCACTTCACTTACTGGTGTAAACTGAAGTCCCTAATATGGGTGCTCATAGAGCCACTAGTTTTGTGAAGAATGAAGAAAATCAAACAGAACTGGGTCTTTCATGGTTCATAAAGTGAGACACAGGTCACCTAAGAACAACAGACACATTAGCACAATTCTCCTTTTACTCAAGGCCTTTATATTTCTTGGTTAAAAATTGTTATAGTTCCTCCAATTGAGAGATATAGCTTCAATTTGTACATACCATAGGAGCAGTGTATTCAATGATGGGTCCAATAAGCAAAGGAGTACACTAGTAAGGTGATTTCTTTGGATCTTGAAGATATTCCCTTTAACTGGGCCAGATAAAAGCATTTTCAGACTGTTGTGGAAATATGATGATCAAATGAGAGAATGACAAGTCCACAAAAATACCCAGGTCTCCTTATCCGTTTGAAGAGGAGTATCAAATAATAACATACAAGGCGGGGACAACTATTTTGCACTTTTTTTGCATTTAGCTTGAGACCAGTTTTCAGTACACCTGATAAAGGTGTATATTCTAGCCCTTTATAGAGCAGATTAACATCAGTGGCCGAGTGTAAAACATTGCCCAGCATGCAATCATCAGCAAAGTTAGTCAGTCACACTTCAGGTATATTGGCATGGATGTCTGCAAAATAAATGCCAAAAGGATAGGGCCCAGCACCGATAACTGCAGTACCCCACTAATTACAATTTCACATTCAGAGAGGGTTGATACTTACTTTTCACTACTTGGCATCTGTTGAACAGTCAATTTACAATCCAGCAAACACAGGGGCTTACATTAAGTTTGTCTAACTTTTCAATAATACCAATGTGGGGATAGAGTCAAATGCCTTGGCCAGGTCAAGAGTAGTAGTATTAAAGCAACCACTGTCCACAGCCCTGTAAACATTTTAAAGATGATTACTAGGTTCAGAAGACAAAAGCTGTCCTTCACAAAAATCAAATCAAGTGTAGTTTAGATCAGTTAAATTGCCTTTCGTTTGCATAAATGAGTTCTGCTATGATACATTCCATGGGTTTCCACACAAGGCTGGTGAAGCTGATGGGTCTATAATCACCTTGAACTGTACAAGTGGCCATCCTTGTGTACAGGAGTCATGGTGGCTGTTCACCAGATATCATTAGCAAAAACCTGTGGATACGCTAAGGTTGAACAGTTTACGTAGATGCTTGGAGAGCTTATGCCTGGCATTAAGAATGCAGCCTGGTAAGATTTCTGATCTCAGACATTATTTTTAGCCTTTGACAGGCATAAGACTTGTTCCACTGTGACTATAGGAGAAACTAAATTTTCAGGGATAGCGGTTTCAAGATTTTGGGTAGGTGGGGTAAAGTTAGTGCTATGTTTGTTTGCTAATATTTTGGCTATATCCTTGGGATTGGAATGTGTGATACTATGGATGAGATTGGAGCATTGTTGAACATTATTCCTTGATTTCCTGACGATTATAAAATGAGCTGTAGTGTCCTTTGTTATCTAAACAGACCTTAAGTATGTACTCAGACTGTTAGAAAATGTGAAGCAGAATTCCTTGTTGGCATGTTTCTGAGTCGACTTAAGGTGGTGGGGGTGGGGATTTCGTACAACTTTCCATTATTTTCCTTCTTTGGTCATACAGTTCATTAAAACAGGAGTCCCACCAGACAGATTTATTCCTGAATTTACTATTATGTTTAGGACATTGTGTGCAGACTTTTCTATGCATCCGTTTAGATGTTGGTAAGAATTAGAGGGAAATGTGGCAGTCCTCTCAGTTGAGTCCATTTGTGGGAAATTGTTGGGCATTTTGTGTAGATGTTATATAAGCTGAAGTAGGTTTCCTATGGAGAGGTCCTCAAGATGTTTTCATTTAGTTGTGGGGTGGTACCATTAAGCCTTACTGAGAAGGTAACTAATTTGTAGTGAGATTTAACTGGTAATGAAGCGACACATGGTGAAGTACAGGAGACAGCTAGACTGGTAAAGAATCAGGTCAAGAATATTAGAACCTATAGTGGACAGTTTTGCAATTTGTTCCAGTGAATTGGTATAAAAAGTCTAGCAAATGCTAAGCATATCCATTTTTAGAGGTGAAAGTGTGCTAGGCAATGCTAAGGTAACTGATGTCCCTAGCAAGAAGGCATTTGGTTTGATATTTAACCCCTCAACAGTTTTAGGATAATTTAAGATATTTGGGGACTACTGATGAAGATCTACAACTAGCAATGATTTCATCAGTTGGGTGTAATAAGAGTGATTTGAATCTCCAAGTTAGGGTTGTGGGTAATTTGATGTGAGGTGAGGATATTTCTGACAAATGAAGATACTTCCCCAGTTACTCCTGAAGGCATATTAGGTGCTAAACCCTGCTATTAAGGAAGTGCTGCTGTTGTACTGAAACTGTGTCTTAGTAACTATACATTTATGAATGTATTTGAGTTGCAGGAAGGTCTTAAGTACTGGCATATTTCTGTTTAGATTCCTAGCACTGATTAGTACCACCATGATGAGGTCCGAATCTGGGTTCCAGTTTGCTACGCGGAAATGTCTACTAGGGGGACTCTGCCGATAAAAAGGTTATATAGAAGTAGCGAAGGCTTTAACCAGCATGCAAAAGCACTGGTATGAGAGGTCTAATCCATCCATAGCAAAACAAAAAGTCTCATTTACCATGTCATCCTATAGCAACACATACCTTTGGTATATCTAATAGGCAGCAATCCCGCATTTTAGCAGCAAGGACAAAGGACAGCAAGAAGACAACCTGTTGGAGTGAGTTTGATTTCATCAGTCACTACTTGCAAATTACTTAACTAGACACAAGTCATAGGGCACCCTTAACAAACATGTTAAGTGAGCATACCCAGTTAACTTAATGAAACAAACTTGTGTCTAGCCAGGAGACAATGTAGCTCCTTTTCATTGACTGTAATGAAGTACTGGTAATTATGGCAACTGCCAAAAGTAAAGCAGAAAGCACCACAAGAGAGAATAGATTATCTGCTATCACAAAGTAAAGGCATTTTCTATTAAATTAATTGAAAAAAATGAGAACCAAATTAGAAGTCTTTAACTATGACTTTACCATTACCTAATGTGGTGTACAGGCAATAGCAAAGTGAAGTGTGCCCTGAATGGTCAAATATTTGTGTTAGGATGATCTACATGTTCAAGTCTACATAGTTTCACAAAGTTGCTACTGTGATACAGTTATGCGAGTTCTGTTAAAGCCATGATAGTACCGTGAAATTCTTGGGATTTTAGTAGTTAATATTATTTGAATGTCACTCATGGTGTTACTGTAGCAATAACTTTGTAGAAGGTGCGCTGTTTGTGCACTTGTCAGAAATACCAGATATTTCACTGTGATGTGCTCCTTGCCCACTAGTGGTTTATAAGAACATTTAAAGTCTGTCCCTATTTTTGTTCCTTTGTTTCCCTTTATGGCTCTGTCCAGATTTTTGTTTCCCTTTGTGGCGCTGTCCAGATTTCTTGTGGTAAGAGTTTGAGAGGTAAGAGGTACAGAAACCTTTCAGGAGATGCTGCTGCTGCCAGGGGATCACTCAATCGCTCTCAGTGTGTGTGGATTGTGGAATGCATGGCAACAGAAACAGTGTTATTCTAGCAAGTTTATAAGAGCAATATTTAAAGTCCGGTGCTCAAATCACTGTTAGTGTGTGCGTGTGTGTTTTGTGTGACAGAGTGGCCATTATTTTTCAAAGCTACAGGGAGCCACTGCAGAGGGTTGGAAGAGCCACATGCGGCTCCAGAGCCGTAGGTTGCAGACCCCTGTTATAAACTTAGAAACTTGGTAGAATAACATGGTTTCTGTTAATATGCATTGTCCACAAGCGCGCACACACACACACACACACACACACACACACACACACACACACACACACACACACACACACACACACACACACACACACACACTTGCCTCTCAACTGTGCAGATGTCCTGAGTTTTGCCCTCATATTTTTGGTCTGTTTCTCATGAAATTGTGGTTTTCTGGCAAATTGAGGGCTGAAGTCAGAAAAAAACCAGACATTTGAGTTTCAGACTTCATACCCTTCAGAAAATTAATGGTAATGCAAAATCTGTTATTCTATCAATTTTCTAAGTTTGCAAGAGCAATATTTAAAAAGTGTCCCTATTTTTGGGCCTTTGTGCCCCATTACTTATGGCTTTTTCCAGATTTCTTGTTCTAAGAGGTCGAGAGATGTACAACACACACACACACACACACACACACACACACACACACACACACACACACACACACACACACAAAGCAATCCCAAAAAAGGAACAAAAATAAGGATGGATTTTCAATATTGCTGCTATAAATGTAGTTCTTTTATATGTAGTATAATAACTACATATAAAACTTTTTGAGCTGCGTGTTATCTTCATTTTAGGGGTAAAATAGGTTTTGTGGCTCCCAATGAATTTTATTTGGTGGGAGAGTGCCAACAATGGCTCTTTTGATAGTGAAGGTTGCAGACCCATGGACTAGACCAAACTCCTTTAGGTTTCCCTGGCAGCAAAATGCTGTAACCAGTACCCCAAGATTAATGCGATACCCTAACACTTAAAAACAATAGATAAAAGCAAATTCATGTTGGATACTAATCAATGTCTGTCGACTATTCTTCTTGATAGTTTAAATTAGACCTCTGCATTTCCTTTGCCTGAAATGCAACTGCCAACTGGTGATTAAATCCTGGTATGGGGGAGGGGTTACTTGCACATTGCTGCCTGAATTTTAGGTGCAGATTCTCACATACATACAAAAAAAAATTGTTAAGCAAAAGCAAAT
>NC_056751.1:155727391-155854891 GCF_019279795.1 Protopterus annectens
AGAACTATTTTCTGACGCCCCACCACTGGACCGGTAATCAAGGAGCCTCAATCCTCACCACTGGTAATCAAGGAGCCTCAATCCTCACCACTGGCAACAATGGGGGAAGTACACAGAGAGGATGACAACTACACAACAGTATTTCCAGATGCAGCTCTCTGCACCAAGTGCAACTTCCCTTAAGAGCACATGTAGACCACAGTCAGTCTGAGGCTGGTTTCTGCCTCTTTCTCCAGATTCCCAATAAGACTCCCCCCTGGCACAGCTATAAAGTTGAGTCCTTAGCCAAAGGTTCCAAGCCAAGTCCTCCAACACTCCGTCCAAACAGTGCTTCGTATCTCTGCCAAAGTAACACACACACACAGACACACGCACAAACACACACACGCACAAAATGGCACAGGTTTAGTAGCTATGCCCCCTTCTGCCCAGACTATAAGGTAGTTATCACTGCCACCAGAACCCCTTACCAGCTACTTTAAGGCCCTTAACAAAGGGTGTCCAATCTTACCGTGTAATGTTACTGTTAAAACAAACGGTATTTTGACCAAGAGCAAAGCTATTAGAAGTAGCCCACACTGTCACCAAATAAACATGCAAGCACTCTCAGAACTTAAATATCTCTTCACAGATCAGACACAATAAAAGGTTTAAATGTATTTAATAATAAATAATAAAATAACACGCCAATACTAAAGATATATATTTACAGAGAGAGAGTTCAAAATCACAGGAAATAATTTAAAACAATATTGCAGGACAGTCCCAAAACAGATGAGGAAAAACATCTAGACTATGCCTCACTGTATTCCTGACTGGATCTTGATGTCGCCAGGTCCAAGACAGAATACAGAATGCAGAGTCTCTCTCTCAGAGACTAAATATTACTGTTGGGATAGCTTGCAGAATGACATAATTTCTTGTCATCTTACTCTATCCCAGGTGAAAACCCCCACTGCTGGAATCTGGTAGTATTTAGCATCTACCTGTGAAAATACACAGATCTCAGATATTTTGGCCGATGGTAGAAATCGCAAAGCAATTTAAATTCCTCCACATTTAAAGACCATACAGAAAACTTCTCAGCACAGACACTGCGTCTCCTTGCTGAAATAAAGCAATTTAATTTCAGCTATTTTTTTTTAAGTTAACCTCCTGTATTCCAGTTTCCAATGTTAAAATATATACATCTAAACAGTTACTATAGTACATGTACATTCTGTTCTTTTCCAGTAGGGTATACAGAGGTTACATTTTAAGCACAAGCACTTTATAAAATATATTTTCAAACACACATGCCTGTACCAACAAGTTTGATTTACACATGACATACAGTTCTAACACATTTGTAACACAAGCATCTTGTATAAATCACGTTAATATTCACAAATTACATTTATTTACAAAATTCCAGCTGTGCTGGCAGTACCTCCTTTGTCACAGTATTAATACTACTAGGGAAAAATTGGCCAGGTCATCATAGAACTTCCCCTACTATTTTGGAGAGGGGTTGTGGAACCCTTTATATCCACCTGAGCTACCAACAACTGAAGCAGATTCAGTTTAACATCTCATCCAAAGGACGACACTCAGGAGGGCAGTATCTCCATATGCTGCACTGCAATGTCAGCAATCCATCTGCCTGGCGTGGAAATAGAACTTCTAGTCATCTACACCAAAGGTAGGGTTACGTTAACTGTTGCATCACTGACACTGCCAAATATCATAGACAAGGGCCATGTTTACATCCTCTGAAGAGGTTATGTAAAAAATATGAAAAATAAAAAGACACACACATATTAGGATAAATCACCAAGTTGAGGAATAATGGAACTTCATCTTGTGCAAGACTGCATCCAGAATGTGCCAGGCATCGGTATATATCCAATGGATTTCTATTACAAGAACGAAAGTTCACTACTTCAAACTTGTAATAGGAAGCCTCACTTCTGCGAAAGTTCACTTTAACGAAAGTGAACTTTTGCATAAGTGCACTTCACCGAAAACACCGCAGCACAGTGGAGGATATAAAAAATAAGCTATGTCCTCCACTATGGTGCGACAGTCATGGACCTTAGGGTTAAGGTAAAGGGATAGTTAGTAAAGCTATCCTCTTACCCTAACCCATGCCCTAACCCTAAGGTTTGTGACTATCGCACCATAGTGGAGGACATTGCTATGTCCTTCACTCTGCTGCAGTCATCAGGGACCTTAGGGTTAGGGCATGGGTCATGGTAAGGGGATAGCCCTACAGGCTATCCCCTTACTATGACCCGTGTCCTAACCCTAAGGTCCGTGAGTACTGCACGGAAGTTCAGTACAACACCCGCTCGTTGTACAGAACTTCACATAAGTGCACTTTCGATTAAGTGCACTTTCGCTGCAGTGAGCATTCCATGCACTATTTCGAATTAGTGAAAATTTGATCTAGTGTATGGAACCCATATCCAATACACACGAGCTCATATGTACACATACAAACTACACACATCCCATTTATCTAGATGGACATATGCATAACTTATTTTCCTGAGTGGTCACTGTAAAGGCAAACAGTAATGGGAAGGGAAAGTGTTGCTGTAAGTGCATAAAAGGTAAACCAACTGCATTAGATCTTGACCAAATTAAAAAAAGAGTGAATATAACTACTTAAATGATATGTTAAAGAAGCTGCATGGTTTGCCTTTTCAATAAAATATAGGTTCATATGTCGTTACTAGGCTTGCAGTCCAGGAGACCATTGAGAAACCTGGCCCAAATTTCCAGTTAACTTGAAGCACTGTCTGGTTAAGTGACTTGCTCAAGGTAACACAGCAGGCAAAAAAGGGCTGAGGAAATCAAACCCTGTACCACAAAAACTATAGCTCAAGGGCTTAACACTCTGTACCAACTGCCAGAAAAATGCCAAGTTGCATTGGCCGAGAATTATACCCAGACATCCCACATGGCAGGCGAGGATTCTACCAGTGAACCATCAATCCATAGTTTTGTTATATAAACATACCCCCGGATTCACGAATCCTCCGTGTAAGACTAAATATGTCTTACTCAGAGGCTGTAGCTGAACGGTATGATGTCAGCGTGCCATGAATATTAATGAGGGCACGCTGACTCTACTCCAAGTCTAACACAGACCGTGCAGGAAAGCAGGGGGCGTGTGTCCGACTGCCGTGCAGTCTAAAGATCCACGCCCCTGCAAGTGTCTGAAATACAAAATGTCAACACACAACAGCGAGTCCGCTCAAATGTCCATGTACCCAACAGCACACTCCCTGACATTGTAAACCCCCAGCACAGTTATAAAAAGTAAAACATTAATTTTTTTTTTTCTAATTCCCGATATAGCTGCCCGTATTTGCACGTGTGTGCGCGGGTGTGCCCACTGCTTAGCTGCAGTTAGCAATCTCGACATGGAAGAGCATAATAAGGAATGTTTATGCAAACTACGCCAAATAGCAATAGCGTAGTGGTAGAGTGTTCGCACAAAGAGGAGGCATTCACGGTTCGAGTCCCACCACTCCCTTTCTTATTTTATGTTCCAAATTACTATATGAAATAATTCCTGACATATATGATTAAAGTTTTACTAAAAAGCATTGAAATGGCCTATGTATCAGTGAACAAAATGTACATTTATAAAGGAACCTGACATATACTTGCCCGCATTTAAGCAACGCTTTACCCAGCGCAATATAGTTGCCCATAGTTAAGCAGCACTTTACCCAGCGCAATATAGTTGCCCGTAGTTAAGCAGCGCTTTACCCAGCGCAATGTAGTTGCCCATAGCTAAATAGCGCTTTACCCAGCACAATCGGTTTGCGCAGATGTGCACACCGCGCCAACCAGCGCACCGTTGGGCAACGTGGAGCAACATAGAGCAAAGTTGCTTAAACACAGCCACACCCACTAACCTGTCTGGACAGTAGTAAAATAAAAAGCAATGACAAGGTTCGAACCCAGGACACTGTGCACCATAATCAAAGTACTGAACCACTAAGCCACAACAGCTTAGGATAAACAGTCACTGTTAACATATATATATATATATATATATATACTTATAAATGGTAGATTAACCATTGCTAAGCAGGTCTGCAGTCAGCCGAGAATTTTCAAAAATGGCCAATCACAAAAAGTGCGGGAAATGCGGCATATTTAAGCCCCATAGGCGGGAATACTCACCATAACCGATTGTAGCTCGCATCTGCAGTTAGAATGGCTGGTGCTGGACAGGGTACATGCTTTAGAGCGCAACGCTGCGGCATCGAGGAGTCGAAATACATAGTTTGGCTCATGCAGGGCCAGTTCCAAGGGACGGAGTACAAAGCAGAGGCTTGGAACCGGTTAGTTCATGACCTCACCAGTGTCACAGGCGTTCCTCGGACTGGTGAGCAGGTCCGTCACCACCATGCAGACCTGAAGAGCCAGAAGCAGGACCTACTGAACCAATGGATACAGGAGGCCCATGGGATGCAAGATGCCCCACAACTGAGTAGGTAGCCATGGAATGCAGTATGTACGACATGCTAATTTATTCTATATAATGGATAAGTATGTCTCAATATCCCTTCATTTACTTCACAGCTGCAGGTGTCCGTGCTGCTAATCAGCAAGCCTATTCAGATAGGCTGCGCCACCAGGCAGGTTAGCAATTATTCTGCATGTATTGTTATATAAAATAGGTGAGAGAGCCTGTTAGCAATTATTCTGCATGTATTGTTATATAAAATAGGTGAGAGAGCCTGAAAGAAAGTGTTGTAGCCCAATAATACAGCCATAAAATGCCCTGAATAATTCCTCTGCATGTATTGTTATATAAAAACGCCACAGAGCCAGAAAAAGCGAGTGTAGTAACCCATTAAGAAAGGTAAAATATGTCCGGAATAATATCTCTGCATGTACTATCATATAAAATAAGTGAGCAACCCTGAAAAAGAGTGTTCCACCTTGTTAATAAAGGTATGTCTTGAATATGTCTGCCATATGCACTGTAATATCAAATAAAGGAGAGCCTGTGGAAACGTGTGCAATGTAATTAATAAAGGAATAAAACTTGGAGTGTGTCTGTGTCACTTACTTTGAAATGCTGTTGTACCCTTGCATTATACAAATAGTACTGTTTTAATAAGTGCTGGCAACCCACAGTTGGGCAGTCCTATCTAAAGTGGTTGATGGAAGTGCCAGTAGCTGTGAAGCATATATACAGTCCTCAATAGTCAGTTACTGGCTGGTATGCATAAGTAAATCTGGCACACGAGTAGCTTGTTAATTTGTTCCCCAGAAATGTGAGTGTGCTACACGAAATGCAGGGTTCTGTACAAATTGAACTGAAAATGTCATGTGAACACATCCAGATATGTAGATAAAGAAATATAAATAAAATCAATAAATATGTAGCAGTAACATCTGCATCTTGGACAGTTAGTATGTCAGAAATAGGTCAGGTATAATGAACTAGCCAAACCCATTACACAACCTAATGCATGTTGGCAAGTGTAATAATACATGTAGGGGATATACACCTGCTGTCAATAGGAATGTAGTGTAGACTAAAAGTACTTATAAGATGTTAAATGAGGTTTCTTTCTACACCCTACTGTATGTGCATAAACCATGCAATTCCACACCTCAATGGGTATGTGTAATCTCAAAACATTTGTTGGGACATATGTCCTATTGTTCTATAAATATATGCATTCACTTTGATGCATGTGCCCTGTTCAAACACCACAATCATGGTGGCCTGTTGCTACCAATCATCCCTGCATACTGTTGGAATGTCCACTGTCGTTCAATATATGCATGTGTTATGCTTGCTGTTCAACTGTTGGAACCTTGGTGTTTTGGGTTAATGGGAAAATTACTGCATGCTGTTACAACTAATTTGGAATGCTGTTGTTTATGTTGTAATTAAACACACCTAATCACAGAATGTATGGGAAGGCCGGTCCCAGCGGACTCACCTATCCCTCCTCAGCTGGCGAGTGCACCTGGCACCAGCAGGTCCGGTGCCCAGCCTGGGGTCTCCTCCTCCGTTGGTCCTGTACCACCTTCGGGTGGAAGCACTGCAGGGGATGGGGCTCACCCCCCCATGCAAGCGTGGGGGGGAGAAGGGGCACCCGTCACCCTTCGAAGGGTCCGGGTTGTGGTGCATAGGGAGATCCAGCGTTCAGTCGCTGATCCCCTACGCCAGCTCGAGGCGCGAGTGGCGCATCTCACGGGTGAGCCTGCCCATACTACGCAGCCCCCAGCACAACCACCCTTGGGGCTGTGAAGGTGCAGTGGTGACTGCCCATGGGTGGGGATCTCAGTTCCACTGTTACCATCTGTGGGCTCATGGGCTTGCGATTTCCAAACATCCTTCCCAGTCAATTGTGTTCATCCACCCCATGTTTCATACACCACCCCTGTATGTTGTTGTCTTGTCTGTTTACCTCCCCAACCTACCTCCCCAAATATACCTACTTCCTCTACCTCACTTTCCACTCTCACCTGAAAAAAAAAAAAAAAAATGGGCAATCTGTACTCACAAAAAAAATTACGCCCCATACATAGCTGCCCATTTCGCACACATGTCCGCTAGACATGTAAACTGATAATTATAAGTGGCAGTACAACATACTTTGTTGTCCTCACCCCTCTCCCAGGGGTGGAAGGTTTCAAATTTATTGCATATGCACACTCCCCATTTTCTTTTCTTTCAAAGAAATTAGCGCGGGGGTTAGCAGGCGTAAGCACTTTTAAGCAGTAGCTAGCGAGTTTGAGCGAGTGTGCGCATGTGTTCGCTTAGCTAAGCATCACTAAGCATTGCACTAACCTGCTTACAACTGCTTAAAAGTGCCTTAGTCACTCTATGTCAGGGCCCTTGTTCTGCTCAGCAGCAAAATAAAACACCTCTGTCAGTCTCGAACCCCAGACCTTGGACACACTAGACTGCATGAAGTACCACTAAGCCACAGCAGATATACAAAACTTGGTGCTGAAATAAATATATCATGCATTACAATGAGGGAATGTAAAGGGAAAACAGGAATGCCATAACACAAATCTTGTTCTGTGGGTCTTTACCAGCAGTTGTGGAATTGCATGACATGACTGTGAAAAGAGAACCAGCCATTCTAGCACGGAATAATGTTACAGTAGCACCTTACAAACCCCACACAGTATCAGACCAGGATAAACACTGGCATAGTTGAATAGGGCAGAAGCCAGACTTCCCAACTGTGACTGCTTTACAGGGATGTCCCTGATTCGTAAAATAGAAGTTATGTTCTTACCATAACGTTCCATGTTAGTTGTCTTCTTCTCGCCTTCATTCTTGCTGGATGGGTTCGGAGCCGACCTCGGCTCCGACTCGGCCACTCTAAAAGCTCGAGAGTTGGTTCCACCGGCTCGAGGCTCCCCTTATATCCCACAATGCTAGGCGATATTACCTCAGATCTCGTTTGTAAGCTAGGCCCAGCCAATAATAAATCCAGAACTACTGGAAATGGGAAAAACCCACCTCTATAAAAGGAAAGGAAGAAGGTGACCTGAAACCTGATGAAGGAATATATGCAAAGTATAGCATATACATATATACAATAGAGGTGGTAGAAAGAGAGGTCACAATCAAACTTCTCTAGGTCTGTCCAGGCTAGGGGGAAGGAGGGTGGGACGCAAGAAAGAAGGCGAGAAGAAGACAACTAACATGGAACGTTATGGTAAGAACATAACTTCTATATGTTAAGTTGTCCATCTCGCCTTCATTCTTGCTGGATGGGACCGTCCTAGCACCTTGTCCCGGTGGCCTATCGGAACAGACTCTTGAGTACAGTGGAACCAAAATTAGCTCTATGTCTAGAAGCTAAATCCAACTTATAATGAGAAATGAAAGTGTGAGGAGTAGCCCATGTAGCTGCTGCACAAATGGTATCAATAGGCAGCCTGTCTTGGAAAGCTATAGAAGTAGCCAAAGCTCTAGTCGAATGGGCCTTAGGTTTGTTAGGCAACTTTTGGTGTCTAATTTCATACACAAAGGAAATCAGGGATGTTAGCCATATGGAGAGTGATACCTTCGAAACTGAAAGGCCCTTTCTGCCTTCTGCATAAGAGACAAACAACTGGTCAGTTTTTCTGATCTGTTTGGTCCTATCCAAATAATACCTTAATTGACGATGAACATCTAGCCAATGCAATTTTTGTTCAGACCTGTTAGAAAAGTTAGGAAAAAACACAGGAGGTCAATGTTTTGATTTAGATTTGCCGCAGAGGCTACTTTAGGTAAAAGGATGGATTGGTCCGTAGGATACCCTATCCTTATGAAACAACAGATACGGTGGTCGACTGCTGAGTGCATGAAGCTCTGAGACCCTTCTAGCTGAAGTAATGGCTATCAGAAAGAGAGTCTTCCAGGATAGCAATTTCATTGAACAGGAAGCTGCAGGTTCAAAAGGGGGAAGAATCAAAGATGTGAGAACTAAATTAAGGTCCCAAGAAGGAGGAGGGTTTCTTATAGGAGGCTTAAGAAGAAAAACTCCCTTCAAGAAAGCTTTGCAAAGCTTGTGAGACATGATGGCAGAATCTTGAGTTGCCCACATGAAAGTTAGATATAGCTGCCAATTGAACTTTAAGAGTAGAAGGAGATGAACCTGCATGGAAAAGTTCAGCCAGAAAATCAAGGACTATTTGGATGGGAGCAGTGAAAGGATCTATGTCCCTTCCTTGAGCCCAATAGGCGAAACGTTTCCACTTACTAAGATAAATCTTCCGAGTGGAAGATTTATGGGAAGCTATCAAAATATCTCGAACAGAGTGAGATATTTGAGGAAGCCTGGCTAAGGTTGGAACTGGAGGAACCAAGCAGTGAGGTTCAGAGAGGGGAGGGAGCGATATAACTGACCCGACTGATGGATCAAAAGATCTGGAACTAGGTCCAGATGCCAGGGTTGCTCCAACAGAAATTGATGTAGAAAGGGGAACCAAACCTGTCGAGGCCAGTAAGGAGCAATGAGGATCAATGAGGCCTTCTGAGCGATAGCTTTCTGTATCATTTGAGAGATTAGTGGGAAGGGATGGAATGCATACAGAAGTCCCCGGGGCCAAACTTGGACTAGAGCGTCTCTGCTGGGCTGGCCTGGTAAAGGGAAGAGGGTGAAATAATCTTTGCACTTGCTGTTTTGGGGAGTAGCAAAAAGGTCGCAGCAAGGCTGACCCCCCTTGAGAAAAATTTTCTCCAAGATAGAATCTTTCAGAGACCACTCGTGAGGCATGAGGATAGCTCTGCTCAACTTGTCCGCGATAAGATTGGACTTCCGGGGATGTGCGTTGCTATCAGAAACCGCTGAGAAGAAATCGCCCATTGCCACAGTCTGAGTGCTTCTCCACATACGGGGTAGGACCTGGTTCCGCCTTGTTTGTTGATATACCACACTACAGACATGTTGTCCGTCTGAATTGCTATCGTTCCCAAGGGAAGAGAGTCTTGAAGGGCTTGCAACGCTAAAAGCACTGCTCTCATCTCTAGAACATTTATATGCAAGTGGCGTTCATCTGGTTGCCATATGCCCTGGACTGTTCTGCCCTGATAATGCCCCCCCCACCCGATCAGGGAGGCGTCTGTTGTCAGAGTAGCAACCGGAGGGGGAGGGACAAAGGGTCTTCCTAGGAAGACCTGGGGGGAAGAAATCCACCAAAGAAGATGATTCTTGCATGCTTGCGTAATCACAATGGTGTGGGACACACGACCATTGTGTGAAGAGCATCCATTGAAGGATTCTCATGTGAAATCTGGCTAATAGAAGTAGAGGGATAGCAGCCGCCATAATCCCCAGTACTTTTAGAACTAATCTGACTTTGACTCTGTTGTTGCGGAAGAGAAGGGAGACCAGTTTGTGTATGTCTGCTATTCTTTGGTCTGCGAGTCTCGGAGACATGTTGACTGTGTCTAGATTTGCGCCTATGAAGGTAATAGCACGACAAGGCGACAAAACAGACTTTTCGCAATTTATTGAGATACCTAACTTTTGAAAAATGCGAAAGGTGTAGTCTCTGGCAAGTAGAAGAAGATGCTTGGTAGGAGCTGTGAGGAGAAAGTCGTCTAAGTATGGAAACACCTGGAATCCTTGACGTCTCAGGTGAGAAGCTACCACTGCCATGCATTTGCTAAACACCGGGGCAGTGGTGAGTCCAAAGGGCAGGGCTCTGAATTGAAAGTGACTGGTTCCCAGCCTGAAGTGGAGGAATCTCCTGGAGCGTCTGTTCATTTTTATATGATAGTACGCATCCTGGAGGTCTATAGAGCACATCCAGTTTTACTTTCCCAATAGGGGTACGATGGATTGTAGCGTGACCATCCAAAATCTTGTTTTCTTGACAGACTTGTTCAAGATACTGAGATCCAAAATGGGTCTCCAGTCCCCTGTTTTCTTTGGAACCAAAAAGAACTTGGAGTAGATTCCGGATCCTTGCTGGTCTGCTGGCACTGGCTGAATGGCTCTTTTTGCAAGCAACTTTGATATTTCCAACGCTGCTTGATCCCTTTGAGCGGGTGGAACATCTGGAAGGGATTTTTTTGATTGATTTGGAATGCGAAAGAACGGAATGGAATAGCCTTCGGAAATGGACTGTACCCACTTGTCTTGAGTTAGGGATCGCCAGGCTTCTGGGTACAGTGACAATCTTCCCCCGACTGCCTCCGAAGGTGGACAGTCGGGCAACACCTCAGGGATGCTGGAAGGGCTTATCGGAAAAGGTTTCTCGATTGCCCTGGTTCTGCGGACCCCCTGCCTCTAGGGCGACGTCTACCATTATTGTTCCCCCTCTGCCTCTAGAGGGGAACCGACTCTGTGCGTCAGGCAAAGTCCCTTGAGATTGTTTGTGGAACCACATCTTTCCACTTTTCTGGCCTTTTCCACTTTTCTGGCCTTTGGGGTAAGGTCTAGAAGGAGTAGAAAAATGGACTCCGACAGCAGAAAGAGTTTTGCCATCTGTCTCGCACCTTGTCAAAGTTTCTTTCACTTGAGGACCAAAAAGGGACGATCCATTAAACGGGGAATTAGTGAAAGACGTTTTAAAGGGGTCCGCAAAATTGCACAGCCGCATCCAGGCATGCCGGCGTAAGGCCACACCTGTCCCTGCGGCTCTGCTCGCTCCATCAGCCGCATATGAAAGAAGGCGCATGGAGGAGTTAGCTATAGAATTTAGGGTAGCCAGCTGAGTGTTCATCTTATCCTGAAAACCCGCAGCTGTAGGATCCTTTAACATCTCACTCGTCTTCAAAGAGACTTGATCAAGGAAGCGAGTGAAATGACAGAGGTAGTTCAGTGAACGCATAGCAAAGGTCGCTGACGAAAACATCTGCTTCCCGTGCCTGTCCATAGACCTAGATTCCTTGTTAGGAGGATGGACAGGCAACGAAGGATCAGCTAGCTCCTTCTTAGTGGCGGCAGCTACCACCATAGCATCCACAGAAACTCCCTTAGTCAGAAATTGCTTATCTGCTGGTGCTGTGATAAACTTTGAAGGTCTCCTGGGGGTAGGGTCCACAGAGTCAGAGCCGTCCAAGCCTTTTTAGCTACCATCTGCATGAGGGGGTCAAAGGGGGGGGGGGACACCCAGGAGGTGGAAGGGCGAGAGCCAAACGCCTCAAGATACACAGATTCATCCTCCGAAGGGTTAAGGGCTGGCCAACTTCCCCTCTGTTTCAGGATCTCTAGAATGTCTGCAAAGGAGACATCTTCAGAAGGGGAACGGGGGGAACCCTCGGAATCCTCTAAATCCGTGTCAGAGGTGACAGACTCAGGTGAGTCTATGTGCTTCCTCTGCACTTTCTCTTCCTAGGGGGCTCCCCTGCCAATTCAGGAGAGGCCTCGGAAGAGGATGAGATCCCCACAGGGGATTCTTGAGGAGCTGGCTCTTTGCGGTCTGGGATGAGGGAGTGAGCAGACATAACCTGAGGCACCGAAGAGGGAGGGACGGACGGAGCCGACTGTGGAGTTGAACCGGGTTCCAACACACTCTGCATGACCTCGAATGCACCCCTGTCAGGCAGAGCCAGAGGTCCCCGCTCCGAAAAGCTGAAAACCTCCCTCGGCACCGACAGCGATGGCTCCGAGGCCGATGTTGGAGCTGAACTCACCAGCGCCAAAGCGCCGAGAGGGAGAGCGGGGTCGGACAAGGGTCTGATGCCACTCACCCCCTCGGAGCCGACGAGGGAAGTCCGGCGCCGAGATTCTTCCAAGGAAGAAATCTGAGCCGACGACGGGGCCGAAGACAATTGTATCGGCTCCGACGCAACCACAGTCTCGGTTCCGAAACGCCCCGGCTCCGAGCTCAAAGGAGTCGGAGGAGGAACATTTTGAGAGATAGGGTTAAGCATTGACTGATGAGTCGGGCTCTGAAGCATTTGGGCCAGTGCCTCGGACTTAAGAAGTCGACTCACTACCCTCTGAAGGTCATGTTCAGAAAGTCTCGATGACCTAGAGGAGTGAGATCTATGGCTCCGTTCAGACAGCAAGGGAGATGCTAGAGCCGAATGAACGGAGCCAAGGGATGGTGACCTGGACCTCTTCCTAGATGTCGGTTCCGATGGTCTGATCGGAGCCGACTCAGATATTTCCAATACCTCGGCTCCAGCCGGAGCCGAGGGAACCACAGAAGTAGAAGTTCGAGTCTCATCGGCTCCAGCCGGAGCCGATGTTGTAGTAGACTTCTTAGGTGTCGACTCAGTAGCTGGAGTCAAGACCTAGAAGCCTTAGAAGGTTTGCCAAGAAACAGTCGGGGACCCTCAGGCTTTAGCAAGCCCGTAAATGAGCTTATTCTTTCTTTCCTGCAGGACTCTAGGGCTGAAGCCATGGCATACAGCACAAGAGTCCTGCAGGTGTAAAGGTCCCAGGCAGTACACACAAGAAGTGTGACCGTCTGTCAGAGACATTTTCTGACAGCACAAGTCACACTTCTTGAAGCCTGAGACCTTTGAATCCTTGGACATTTCAAGGAACAAGTGTAACCACACACAAGCACAAACACACCGATTACACTATACACTAAAAAACAGTAACTTAAACTAAATAAAATTAGATATTTTAGTTTATAAAAGTCCCTACAGAAAACACATACACTCCAAGGGGATGGAAGGGCCCGAAGGCCTAAGGGAAGAACATACAAGTTCTTGAGGTAAAAAAAAGTTAAGAACAAGGAGAAAGGGATAAAAATCCTTTAAGGTAAGGGGATACTGTATGGAAAACTAATTTAAAGGGTTTTAGTAAACTTTTTTAAACTATTTCCTACACTAACCTGAAGCCGGTGAAGCAACACATCTTGATAGCTGTAGCGGCAAATGAGATCTGAGGTAATACCGCCTAGCATTGTGGGATATAAGGGTAGCCTCGAGCCGGTGGAACCAACTCTCGAGCTTTTAGAGTGGCCGAGTCGGAGCCGAGGTCGGCTCCGAACCCATCCAGCAAGAATGAAGGCGAGATAGACAACTTAACATCAAATGTTAGCTGTGCCCCAATCACTCTGAAAAGTACTAACATTAGGCAGAAAAGTGGGGAATCACACAATGAATAATGTCAATAAGTGAGAGTAGACACTGCTTGCACATCAGAAAAGATGTAGTAATACATATGATCCGATTCCCTTGAAGTCTCAACTGAAATATGTCTTTAATATATTACAGGTGTATCTCACTTATATGTACCTTTCCCTGAGGCTGTTCAAATATATACCTGAGAGTATCTGAGGCCTGGCAGAGGCAGAAACACACAGGCATATCAGCAGTTCTGCTGTTACACACTCTGCAAATAGCTTTGGAAGAAGTCCCACAAGCATGCCCTTATGTAGGAGTACAACACAGAAATATCAAAGAATGTAGCCATGTACTGCTAGCAACCAATTGTGACAATGCCATTGTTCCAGTGCTGAAAAGACTGGTGTAGTGCACAGACAAAGAATAATAGGCTAACCTCTGGCTATCATCTGGATATGTCCACAGGTGGGAGCTACGCAGACAGACTACTTGCCTTGACAGACTAACAGGTACACAACAACCCTGTATGTTCAGCAAGATAAACATCACACGATAATAAATAATGCTCTCTGCAGTTCTGCACCCCTACTCAAAAGTACTATATTCCTGTGTATTCAGGCAAAACCAAGGGTGTAGGTAGGCATACTCAGTACTGAGATATGTCCAGTTGTCTTGAGCAGCCTGTGCTAATGTCAACACAAACAAACCACAAACTGTTCAGAAGTGAATAACTTAATAATTACAGTATAGCAGTTCACAAACAGTGCATGTGCCAGAGGAATACATTGCAATAACTACTTTTGTATGGCAGTTAACTGTCTAATTCAAAAAGAAAGTACATACTCCCATGTATCCTGTATTAGCATTTGGAGGGGTGAGTAAAAGTCTACACCGAGAAGTGTGTACTGGAACCAGCAACAGTCAGGTTTGAGTACAACATGCATATCACTGGCTATAACCCTAGCTTCAGATATGAGACATATACCAACCTTCTGACTGACACAATGGTGCCCAGAGCAAACGAGCATGGGCTCCACCTTGGAAAGCTGAAAGGGCTACACCTACCTAACCTAGCATTTTATAGCAGTGGGCTGCAATCACAGTGAGTACTGCAATTACCACACAGCAGGCTGCATGCAATTACTAAATGGTGGGCACCAATTTATGCAGAGGCCGTCACATGCACATGTGCAGATACCTAGAAAAGCAGGCTGTACCTGCTGTCCACACATGCAATAATATCAGTGTAGGAACAGAGAGAGAGACAGAGACACAGACGACAGAAACAAAAACAGAGAAAATCCAAAACACAAAACAAAAAAAAAAACAACAGTAACAACAGACGGAGCAGGGAAATGCAAAGGTAAGGTATGTAACACATATGTATTTGCCGGCATGTATGTAACACATATGTATTTGCCGGCATGTAGTAGATGTTCATGAAGAGTACTCTACATACTGTGAATCATCAATATGTGGCAGCAGTGCGTATCTATATGTATCTGCATATGTGCATAGGGCAAGGGACATACTGCAACTGTTAGTGAAGGGTGGACATATATATGTTGTTGAAGGTTGTTATGTGCATATATCTATGTAGGTTGTAGTGTGTGGCATAGAAAACAGCATGCAGTGCTGGTATAAGTCATGTGGTGGTTAAACACTGTGGGACTACTTGTCAGATCTGCTGTGTTACAGCCAGTGAGGCCTGCTAAAGCTACATGGGCTGAGGACACCAAAATGCATTCTGCACAACAGTGTGCAATATTATTACATAACTGTATATCTCACAACTGTCGCATAATTGAAATCCCCACCATGAAAGGTGGACTGTATATGTGCCACTGTATATGTGCCTATAAGTACATCTATATGTACAGTAATGGATGTTTAGATGTATGTGTGTGTGTGTATATATATATATATATATATATATATATATATATATATATATAAATAAAAGAGAGAGAGCGAGAGACACAGGGTCATAGTACTGCAACAGGTGCGTGGTGACCAAGGCACTGACTGAAGACCAGTGTCGATACTGCAGTGCCATCCCTCCTTTCCAAAACACTGTACCCATTAACTACCACATAGGTGGAAATCTACCTAACACTGAAGGTGTGATAAGGGAATATGGGACACAGGTGGACAGTAGCCTCCCCTTTGATAATCACAGTGCCACACTAGTCTTTTAATCTGTCTATGTGGTACGTGTCATCACAAAAGGTGCGTCATCTAGGGAAATATATGTCAGTGTTCCCCTCTACTCATCACAATGCCCAGTGTGGTATGTACCTCACATGACAACTACAGCAAGTGGTAAGGGGACAGACAAACCTCACAAAGCGTAATACTGGCCTCAAACAGATGCCCTATGCAGACTGATTCACAAAACCACAGCTAGACTGTGTTGCATACCGCCCACACAGAGGTGACCTCTGCCGGACATACAGAGGTATGGCACACGCATAGCTGTTGGAGAACCACCATGTCAGCATATCACAATACCTCCGGGCTACACGCTCTAGGGCCCTAAACCTTGTCAGCTCACTAAACAGCACATGCTG
Organism: Protopterus annectens; assembly: GCF_019279795.1. Lineage (NCBI taxonomy): Eukaryota > Metazoa > Chordata > Ceratodontiformes > Protopteridae > Protopterus > Protopterus annectens. The sequence continues at coordinate 155,743,472 of NC_056751.1, forward strand.
GCAGGATGGGTTCCTATCTCAGAGATATGCCATACTCTGGAATAAACCACCTATCAATAGCAAACAAGGCTCCTCATTAGCAGTTGTCATAAATACCCCTGATTATTGTTTGGGAGATAGGTAATACACCCTGGGAATCACCTCTGTGGTTCTGGTTGACAGGGGCAAGTGAAATCTAATTGCATGTATGTCAAAGGCCAGGGTAGCATATGGCTAGGCTGCTCTAGGGCCAATAGCGTATTACCTACCTATGACACCGTGCACACACACATGTACTCAGTGCAATACCTGCTATGTGAGGTTGAATGAGTGTGACGGTGAATGTGTGCAAGGTCTGTAAATGTGTGATAGCTTAGTGTGAATTTGTTTCTGTCATGGTAGTTTGTGTCCTAGCTGTGAGGCCAGCAAAAGATGTGTATGTTATTGCTAGGCAGACATAGTAGTATGGCATATGTTGTGACGTAGTTCCTTGTTGACGACTGTGGTGTACCACTGTAGACTAAAGCAATACATGTATGCTTAGTGAGTGGTACTGCTGGTGAATACAACTCCCATATGAACTGTAGTACTACCTGAAGCTGTAGGCCTAAACAGCACAGTATGGTGTATGTTCACATTGCCTGGAAACACTGTCTTGTGTGTTTCCTGTAGTCTGCACAGATTACGTACCTCAGGCATAAGGTTTTGTAAGTAGTGGCACACAGTACTGTATGGTACACAGGTAAAGCTCATCTGGGTTGGCATACATCTGTGTGTTATATGTATGTCTGATGTGTGTGTAATTATGCCTGTACCATGCCCGCAATCACATGTGTGTTACAGGGTATACGTGTGTATCTAGCAACATGTATACTCTGTTACAGCAGTATGCCACCTATATTAACAACTGCGCACATATGTTAGGCAGGTGTATGGCATCAACGACTAGGGTGGTTTACTGGTAATGCTGTAACTGTACTTTACATTCATTGCAATGGATGACATCCTTCTTCATGCATTAGCTTGATATATACCTCTGTGGCGAGGCTGTGCATTGTGTCACAAACAGTGTGCCAGGTACTGGTGTATAGTGGTTTGATATACAGAGTGTGCCAGGCACTGTCAGTCAGTTGTGGCCTGAGCACCAATATGTGGCATTGAACGTGTGTATCCTCTGACAGGCAGATGGATGTTATATATGGCAGTTAAGTGATATCTGTAGTTAAGGGTGTAAAGTGTGCCACATGACTCGCTCACACATTGTTCATTTCTCTTTCAGGGCGATGGCCCACGAACGTAATCCCTGTTACACAGCAGCGGAGGAACAGGAAATCCACCACAGCCTGGTGCAGCACTACTCCCTGCGGGTTTCCAGAAGCAGCCAGCACAGCATGAGCGGACTGCACTGTGGCAAGATCTTGTTCGTCAGGTAAATGACATAGGCATGCATAATCCGGACATATGAGCAGGTAAGCCATCACTGCAGTGATTTAATTAGACATGTCTAGCAGCGTGCATCTGATATCCATAGACAACAGCTTGCCACAGGTGGTGGGGTGGCCATTCATCCCCCCCTCACCAGAGTGGAGGAGTTGCTCCTAAGAGTGGTGGCTCCTGGCCAACAACAGCAACAGACATGTTGTCATGGAGGCCGGAGCCACCCAGCATGTTGACATGGAGCGTGCAGGTAACATGCCCTATCTGTAGACTACTGTTACCTGTATTGTTAGATTATGCATATGTGAGATGTGTACTGTGTGTTTAGCAGTTGCGCTGCCTAGTGTTGTGCAATACTGATATTTGGAATATTATCTGTACACCTGTGACTGTCGACTGTTGTTCTACTGTAGTTTAGCAAACCCACAGTAGCAATGCCACAGTTGTGGCCACTGACAAACTGTCTCATATTCTTGTAGGTCCCTCTGGTGTGACAGCAGGGCAGATGATCCATACTGGTGAGTATGTTACAACTTTAATATTGGTAATAAAATGTGCATGCCATAGGTGAGGTGAAGGCCATGTACAAGTAACACACCTATGCATAATGCATGCTGTGCATGTTTGCTGTGAGACGTTGCACATCTCAGTAATGTCAGTAGCTGTTGCACATCTCAGTAATGTCAGTAGCTGCCTCAATCACATGCAATACACAGAGCATCAGACACACTTGTGTAAACACTGTACTGCACATTGGATAGGCATAACTGATACACATGTACACAACATAAACACATTTGTCATACGCAGTACACCTCAACAAGCTACACATGGCGTAACCACACACCTGCTGTAAGGTCACACTTCAGTATCCCACATGTCATCCACACAGCACACATGATATGCCTGAGGGGTAGAGGCCTATCATGGGGCTGTGCAACACTCTTCAACACATAACACAGTCATGTTAGGCAATGCTCCCTATTGGGCACTTCACACACTCATGTACAAAGTGGCTGTGTAATTGTGAACGTAGCCACGGCACTGCAGTTCAAGTACAGCATGCTAGGCAGTGGTCTGTCATTCATTAGTAGGCTTGAGTGACCACATGATGATGATGGCTCATGGTACTACACCCCATCCAGTTACAGTGACCACAGTACTACACATAGCAGTCATTGCTTTGCACCTCAATGTTGTGCGCGTGCAAACATATGCACCTATACACAATATGCATAGCATGTTGTGTGCAAACATATGCAACTGTACACAATATGCATAGCAGTCGCCATCTGTACAAAGTAACACATATATGTCCTGGAATGCTATTGGGTATATAGGTCACATGACACACACAGCATATGTGTGATGTTTAATGTTGCAGTCATGCAGCATGCCATGTCATGGCTGGCACTGACATATCTGCAATATGTCCTAAACTCACCATAACCACTGTACAATGGCCATGTCGAGCATTGGTATTCCATCATGTATACATGCACCACTCATCCCGTGTGTGTGTACATAGCACGCATGTGCTACACCTGTGCCCACAATTATCTGCTACAGACACAGACACTGTAATCAGACATGGAAATCTATGTGACACACAGATAACACATGCAGCCATGGTATGTATACCTGTGAGTGATGGTGCACAGGACATTGCAGAGCTTATAAAACGTGCACAGCAATGTTGTGTCCTTGTACACATTGTGTTCCAGGGTGTAGCCAATCACTGAACAACTACACACATGCATCAAAGCCATGTATACTGTGGGCTGTCTACACTCGCACTGCATGGTCTTGAGCAACACATTCTGCATGCTGACACGTGGGAGGTGACTGCCTTGTGATACTGTCACCCAGTTTCAAGCACTATTGAGTATGTTTTGGATTGCTGGTGTGTGCTTGTATCTGCTGTAGCGAGGAGTGTATTTGTGTGCATGTGTGATATCATGTACAGATTGTGAAGTGTGTTTCCTGTCTTCCTCTCAGAGGTGCTGAGGTTGGTTTGGCTGAATGCAGCAGGGAACCTGAAGTCACTGCCACAAATACTGGACATGATGACACATGTATTGTGGCACAGGCAGGTTTGACAGGGTCTGTCATTGGTCTGCCAATCGACAGTACACAGCTTTCCACCCAATCTATGCGCACACTCATACTGCTAATACATCCCTCATCACCAATGGCCTTAGCCGAGGGACAGCATACAGTTGATATTGACCAGGACAGTGTGGTATTCATGGCACATGCATCCCCTCACAGCAGCCATACCCAGATTCTTGGAACGGTACCACATAGGCGGATGTCCAGGGGTTCTCGTGGGAGCACCACTGGTCATAATGCCCCTTGCAGACGTGCCCCCACAGGTCTTGCAACCTCAGGTATGTTCCAGGCTGTAATGCAGGCACAGGCACATATGGAACGGTACACCAGACAGGGACTAAGGGCGCAGGGGCCCATAACACCGCTATCAATGACAGTATCCGTGACCTTGCCGGTGCCATCCCTAATTACACTGAGGACATTGATAGACATTGGGGGGAGACATTTAGATGCCCTCCACAATGTGTTTTCCATGAGCCAGGACAGTGCGGGAAGGTTGAGACATCGACACGGATGTATGACAGCAACATCAACGGCTGGCAGTCGTCGCGGATGACCCACAGATCACAGCCGCTCCTGTAGTGGCAGTACCAGCCCCAGCTGGGGATGGCCTGTTGATTGACCATCCTAGTAGACCACGTGTACGTGGCTCTGGCCAGTCCCAGCAGGGACATGGGTCCAGTCGACATACCTCTGCCTCTGATGATAGTACCCAGTCAGGCTTGGTACCCGATACTGTCCGTAGCACCCCTGCCAGGCACAGGTACCGTGTCCGTGCCCAGAGACAATGATCTGTACAGCCTGGCAGGTACAGTCTGTGGCTGTCCCACAACCTCCCATATATGGCAGCCACATGGTGGAGCTGTGTGCATGCAGACACACACACATAAACCAAACACCTAGGGCTCACACATACACACACACATTACATCAACATTGGCCCAAACACCTAGGGCTCACACATACACATTACATCAACATTGGCCCATGCAGTACGGTTGTCCCTCACACACACACACACACACACACACACACATATACACATTACATCAACATTGGCCCATGCTGTATGGTTGTCCCTCACACACACACACACACACACACACATACATGTCGATTGGATGGTTCAATGTCGGGCTCTGGCAAACCAACAACACATCCTGTGCATATGATGAAACCTGTGCCACCTCCTGTCATCTGTAACATTGATGCAGGAACAGGCTAACATGGTGCTGATGCACAGGGTGACATTATAGCAGTGTAGCAATGTTAGCATGTTGTCAACAGGAAAGTGTAATGATATCCTTGTAGGTATATCTGAGCAGGCATGATGCATCAAAGCTATGATTGTCAATGTAGTATTGTTTACACCAGTGTTAAGTCTGAGCATGTATTGTCTACCCATGTACCACTTGGCTGAAGTGTTGCCAGCATGTGTTAGTGAGTGGATAGTATGTGTGTGAAGTGTGCAGTACAGATTAGCAGGTGTACATCTGTGAACATGGTGTGGGTGCACTGTCTGCATGTACGTGCATAGTGGACACATGGGACGTGAGACAAAGCCTGTATTACACAGTGTTAACATCTCATAGTATCTCTCAGTGGCCAGTATGCATTCTACTACAGATATGTTCTAACATGGGTACACGTGTGTATGACATGGTTTGACACTATGCTGTGGGTGATACTGTTACTATCTGTCAATGTTTTGCATTCTGGTAGTATACACAACCTCAACAGCCCGACTATAACCAATCATTAGATGATATCCTAACAACTGACACACAGATGTAGGGAACTCCGTAACAGTTGGATCCTTCCGGTACTATACTAGAACAGTAACCAGTGGTATTGACCGCCACCTGTTCCTGGGACCACACTGGTTTGGCATATAGCCCTCTTAGGTACATGCAAACACACTAGGGATATGTCCACCCACATCTGGAAATGCATGCATTGGCCTACAATGCATTGCTAGGCTTATAAATGCCCTTGGGCAGATAGCCTAGTATGAACCTATGAACCTATGGATGGGACGCATATCCTACACAAGGGTATCATACAGACAGATACCGGTTGTCCAACACATGCTGTATAGCTCCAAGCCAACTATAGCATAGTCATCCACATTTACTACACATAGTATCCCGACAGTACCACATAGATGGTAGCCCCCAACATGTATGTCGGGTACCAATGTGTACATACAGCCAAGTGTTAAGTCATCTGTCCTTTGGTATCCACATATCCAAAGGTATTGTGAAGTCCCTCAGTGTATCACATAAAAAATTAGGGGCCTATATGCATATCCACAAGGCTGCTGTACACCTATAATGACGGTCCATTATTGCCAGACTTTGTTGTGTATGAACATGTCTGACATATACCCCAGGCATGTACCCTTACTCACACTAGTCTATAGAAAAGTACAGTTTTGTACCTACCATAAATGTAGATGTTCGAGGATCCACATTGCTGCAGTCCTAACTATTGGGTAGTCCGCTGTCCAGTCGGCCCGAATACCAAAGTATATGGCTGACGTCGGTCAGGGCGCATTAGACTGACGTCAGTACGTCAGGGTACTAATGCGCATGACCGACGTCATATCCTCAGTCTTTTCTTGCCCCAGATGTCAGAAGACCCTAAAAAGATAAGGCCAAAAAACCAAAAACTCCCAACAAACCTGCACCAAAATATATATATACAAAATATACAAAAATAGCAGAATATAACCCCACCTACACAACCACCCCTAAACACAGAGGGGAAGGAGGGAGGAAATTGACTGCAGCAATGTGGATCCTCGAACATCTACATTTATGGTAGGTACAAAACTGTACTATGTTCTTCATTCCACATTGCTGCAGTCCTAACTATTGGGTAGAATCCCAAAGCAGAGGTAAGGGAGGCTGGCAAATCATAAGGAAGCAGGAACTGACAACATGCCTTGCAAAATAGCTGTGGCAAAACCAGCCCTAGACTTAGAGTAAAGAGGAAGGTGATAATGCTTAGAGAAAGTATGCACTGAACTCCAAGTAGCTGCCTCCAAAATATCCTTAGTTGCCACCCCCCTCAGAAATGCTGTTGAAGTGGCAGTAGCCCTAGTGGAATGAGGCCTAATCCCAGCTGGAATCTCCTTGCCATGATGGGAATAACAAAATGTAATGCAACATCCAATCCATCTAGAAATAGTTTGTTTTGACACAGGCTTGCCCTGAGAACTCAAAGCAAAAGAAACAAACAACTGCTGAGACTGCCTAAAATCCTTAGTCCTGTTCAAATAATAACGCAATTGCCTGTGTACATCTAAAGTGTGCAAAATCTTTTCCCCTTTATTTTGGGGATCTGCATAAAAAGTAGGCAAATGAATAGTTTGGTTTAAAGCCACACTAGAAACCACCTTAGGCATAAAGGAAGGATTAGTACGTAAAGATACCCTATCCTTATGAAAATCAAAAAGGCTCCACTGCCATAAGGGCCTGCAACTCAGAAACCCTTCTTGCAGAAGTAATGGCCAACAAAAAAGCAGTCTTCCATGACAAGTATTTCAAGTCAGCAGTAGCAGAGGCTCAAAAGGTTGTAGAGTAAGTTTCTCCAACACAAAATTGAGGTCCCAAGCAGGAGTAGGAGCTCTACGGGGGTCTTATATTCTTTGCCCTCTAAGAAATTGCTTGAACAAAGGATGAAAACAATGGTGGGTCACAATCATAGTGAGCTGAAATTGCTGCAGCATGAATCTTAATGGAAGAGAAAGACAAACCTTTGTCCAATAACTCAGTAAGATATTGAAGAGCCACACTCAGATTTGGCTCCGAAATCTCCAAATTGTTTGCTGCACTCCAAAATAAAAATCTCTTCCATTTTTCTGCACACTTTCCTTGTACTAGGTCTCCTGGCTTCCATAATCACATTTAAAACTTGTTGAGGAAGTTGAGACCTGCTGTCTTTCAAAACAGAATATGCCAGGCTGTTAGATGAAGAGAGTGAAGCTTGACATTGAGCAGGTGACCGCCTCTGAGACAACAGGTGTGGAATCAAGGGTAAAGGCCATGGAGGCTTCTTTACCAGACTCCTCAGTAATGGGTACCAGTGCTGCCGAGGCCAATCTGGAGCTATTAAAATCATCCTTGGCTTGTCTTGTCTGACCTTTAGAAGCACCTTTGGAAGAAGAGGCAGAGGTGGAAACGCATACACATGAAGATTTGTCCAAATGAAAGAAAGAGCATCCACTTTCCAAGCTGTGTGATGAAACCTCTTTGTGCAAAACTTTGGCAGCTGGTGGTTTAGTGGAGAAGCGAACAGATCTATGTCTGGACTTCCGCAGGACACTGTCAACTTTTGAAATACATGAAGATCCAGTTTCCACTCGTGGGGATCCATGATTTGTCTGCTTAACACATCTGCTAAGGAGTTCTGTGCTCCCGGCAGAAACCTTGCCTAAAGAGTTAGTTGCAAGCTGAGCGCAGTCTCCCATAAAATCATTGCTTGCCTGCACAATGGGTAAGAATGTGTTCCCCTTGTTTGTTGATGTACCACATGACAGTTGTGTTGTCTGTTAGAATCAACACCTGCCCTGGAAGAAGTAACTCCTTGAAAGCCATTAATGCAAATTGGACTGCTAACATCTCCTTCATGTTGATATGTAGATGCTGTAGTCTGGCAGGCCACTTGTCTTGTATCCACTTTCCATTTAGATGAGCTCCCAAGCAATGTCTGAGGCATCTGTCGTTAGAATCTGACTCTCTGGCCGGGTCACAGAGAGTCCCTTGTTTAGGTGACATTCCTGAGCCCACCACAAAAATTCCTTTTGAATGCAAGGTATTATTTGAATGACAGTGTCCAAATCCTGGCAGTGCTGTGTCCATACATTTTTGAGATACCATTGTAGCTTCCTCATATGCAGTTTGGCATTGGGAAGCACCAGAATACAAGATGCCATGAACCCTAAGGCTTGAAGGACTGTCCTTGCAGTCAGCCCGGACTGAAGAGATAGTTGATGGAAGTAACTGGAAAGATTCTTTTGTTTGTCCGGGGTTAAAAAGGCCAACTGGGCTGCTGTATTCAGTCTCACACCCAGAAAGCACATGTCTTGAGAGGGTACTAGACTGGACTTTACTTCGTTCACAGAATACCCTAGGCATCTTAGCACTGCTATGACATATTCCAGATGCTGTAGAAGGTCTTCCTTTTCTTGAGCCAGAAGCAGGCAATCGTCCAAGTAAGGATAGATTTGAATTCCTTTTAGCCTGAAGTAAGCTATCACTGGAGCCAGAACCTTTGTGAATACTCTGGGCGCAGTAGATAAGCCAAAGGGCAATGCAGAGAACTGATAATGAGAATTTCCAGCTCGAAAACGCAGATACTTTCTGCAACTTAGTCTTATAGGCACATGAAGGTAAGCTCCCTTGAGATCTAAAGTTACCATCCAGTGATCTTTGCCCAGCAGAGGTAAAAGCTGTTGTAACGTCAACATTTTGAACTTGGGAATGTCCAGATAAGTGTTGAGGATAGATAAATCCAAAATTGGTCTCCACATGTTCCCCTTTTTTGGTTCTAGGAACAGGCGAGAATAAAATCCTAGGCCCCTTTCTGGCACAGGAACCGGCTGAATGGCCCCTATTTGGAGTAACAGAGAAATTTGCTTGTGAGCCTCTTGTCTTTGTAGAGGAGGAATGTCTGGCATGCCTTTGAAAGGAGGCAAGGTATGGAAATAAAACCTGTAACCGTGGTGAATGATATCCAGAACCCATCTGTCTTGGGTAATTAAATCCCAATTTTCTTTGAAAAGAGACAGTCTTCCTCCCAACGGTGCTGCCAGGCGAGAACGAACTGGCAGCTGAAAAGGCAGGTCATTGGGTCTGCTTACGAAAGGACTGACCCCTGCCCTCACCAGAAGTCTGAGCAGGGGAACTCCTGTCCTAGGCCTAAAAGAACCCTGAGCTCTGCCCCTACCACGCCTAGACCTACCCCTAGACTGGGAATCATAAGCAGGATAAGTCCATCCCTTAGCAGGCCAATTTCTACTAAACTTCGGAGGCTGCACCTGCAAAAAATCTTTAACAGTTTGCATAGACTTAGCCTTGTCCTCCATTTTCTTCAAAACTGCTTCTACAGGCGAACCAAACAACACATCAGACTGCAAAGGAGCATCCAAAATCCGTGTCTTAACATGCTCAGCTAAATTCTGATCTCTTAACCAGGCGTGCCTCTAAGAACAGAACCAGTGGCAGCCACCCTGGAGGAGGCCTGCACAGCATCAAAACCACATTGCAGGGAATGTTTACCCACCTGTTCAGACACATGAACTAAATCCTGCAACTCTTTACACTCAATACCTTCCGCCAAAGCATCCACCTTAGATTTCAACTGTGAAAGCAGATAATTCTGATATTTCAACATGTGAAACTGACAATTCAACGCCCTCATGGCTAAAGTGGAAGAAGTATACACTTTCTTTCCCCATCTATCCAAAGCCCTTGCCTCTTTATCAGGAGGGACAGGATTTTTAACAACTGAGGCCTTCACACCTTTGGGCCCCTGAGAGACAGTTTCGGGTCTGCCCTAGGACTCTTAAAAGATACTTATGAGCTTCAGGCACCCTATAATACCTATCCGGTTTAACTGGAGCAGGAGGCAAAGAATCAGGATTCAGGGAAGCCTCTGCAAAAACATCTTCCACCACATTCAAAACAGGAAGTATAGCTAAAGGCCTATGCTGGGGTAAAAACAAGAATTCCCTAAGCCTTTTCCTGGAATCAGAGAAATCTTGACCTTCCCATTTAAAATGCTCCCTCATGGAATGCAAGGTCTCTGAAAATGAAAAATCCTCAGGAGGAGAAGCTGAAGGGGTAGAATCATCCACATCAGAATCAGAATAAGGAGGGTACTCCTGCAAGTCTGCAGTCAAGACTCAGAAGCCTCCGAGCATTGCTCAAAACTCTCAAACTCAGGTTCCACCCTAGGCCTCTTATCAGGAGGGGGCATAGAACCCCTTATCAAAGTAATCAAATCCTCTGCCATTTTAAGCATATGTTTCTTAGGCAAAGACCCTGAAGCACTAGGAGAAACCCCCACTGAAGCAAAACTTGGCCTGCCCTCAAAGAAGCCTTGGAAACAGAAGGGGAGGCTCTAACCACCTTAGGAAGAGAGGGAAGAACAGCCACCTGAGAAGCCCCCTCAGCCTGGCCTACTTCCTGAGAGGAAACATCCTGTAACAGTAAAGTCTCTCCCTGAGACTCCAAAGAAACACCTGGCAAAACCTCCGCTCCACTGAGTTTCTAAAGAACCGACGCCTGGGACTGTCGGTTCTTCCACTCTAGGCTTTGCTGTTTTGTCCTTGCTTTTTTTTAGCGCCGGAGCATCCGACGGCATTTTATAGTTACAACGCTTCCCAAACACTAACCTGGCACAGTCTAACCTTCTCTTAATAGTGTTTGTTAAACCTAGCACAAGAGCGGCATCCAACAACGCCGTGCTCAGGCCCTAAACAAGGTATACACAAAGTATGGTAATCCCTATGCGGTATCTGTTTCCCACAAGAAATACAGTTATTCACTTTTTCTGACATCCGTTAAATACTGAGGCAAGAAAAACAAAATATTCTAACGGGTACTTAGCCAACTTTGATTCGGTCTGAAACTCTGGCTTCAGAAACTTTCAGAACGCCAACCTGCACTCGCAAAATTGCTTCTGCATCGGACCATGCGGCAAAAAAGACTGAGGATATGACGTCGGTCATGCGCATTAGTACCCTGACGTACTGACGTCAGTCTAATGCGCCCTGACCGACGTCAGCCATATACTTTGGTATTCGGGCCGACTGGACAGCGGACTACCCAATAGTTAGGACTGCAGCAATGTGGAATGAAGAACATCTGTCATGGGTGTGTGTGACACAGATGACCTTGGCCACAGATCACTGCAGTGGCCGGCCTTGTCACATACATACATATGTGAGCTACGATCTGGAAACAGCGGCACAATCTGTCAAAGGTAACAAATGTATTCATGTAATATGCAGGCTTCACACCTATGTACTAATTGAGGTCACATGTACATATATTTATTTGCTACACAGATACCTGATGTGTGCAATGCACATACTGTTTTAATCCTGATATGTCATACCGGAGTAAAAACAAAACCCACACTGCATTGACCAACAGTGTCTCACACACACACACACACACACACACACACACACACACACACATAGCAATTGCAGGATTCAAACCCCAACCTAACTATGTTATGATACTAGAGACATACGCATTAACACGACGCGCTATATACTTTACTGGGGTTCTCATTTCCACTGCTATATTTGTAGGATGCGGACATCATCAGACTTTCCAAAGAGGAATAAACCTCTTTTAAGGTGTTTCCCTAGTCTCCAAAAAGGGCATTCCTCTCAAAGAAAGTCACACAGACACATACACCCCCACACACACACACACACACACACACACACACACACACACACACACACACTCAGCAACTGCAGGATTCAAACCCCTACCTAACTATGTTATGACACTAGATACGCACTAACACGACGCTCTATATGCTTTACTGGGGTTTTAATTTCCACTGCTATATTTTGTAGGATGCTGACATCATCAGACTTGCCAAAGAGGAATAAACCTCTTTTAAGGTGTTTCCCTAGTCTCCAAAAGGGGCATTCCTCTCAAAGGAAGTCACACATACACCCCCACACACACGCACGTGCACACACACACACACACACACACACACACACACACACACACACACACACACACACACACACACACACACACACACACACACACACTCCGCAATTGCAGGATTCAAACCCCTACCTATGTTATGATACTAGAGAGATACGCATTAACACGACGCGCTATATGCTTTACTGGGTGGTTTCTTTTGTCCTGCTATATTTGTAGGATGCTGACCTCATCAGAGTGGACATGGTAGTGTGTGTGCACTTTGTTTTAAGCAATCCCTGGAATGAACCATGTGGGTCAGCAGGTGTTATCAGCTTGAACAGGACTCCACAATTCTTAGCTTGTGTGATCTATCTGTGGACAAATTGCCATTCCTTCATATGACAATACATATTTATGCACAGATTGTTGATTTTGTGGATACGACATGTGTCTGGGATGTTGATAAAGGGCTATTCAAAGTCTATGTGGGACGTGTGTAGCTCCTTTCAGTGATGTACGTCTTGGGCGGCTGCCTTGCAAACAGTCTAGCAGGTTTGGGAACCATGATCTGCCCATGAACATACCACAGTTGGTAGGGTTGTGTGTTTGTTGGCTTCCAATAGCTCTGTTTATGACTTCAATCATGATGGACTCCATGGCCTTGCAGACCAGACTTCATAGGTTTATAGGACTATAGTTCCCATGGTCTGTGCCATATGTTGCTGTAACACATTCAACAGTTTCAGATCCTGTAGAGAGGGTGAGGCTCAGACTGTTCAGGTGCAGGGTATGTTTGTTCTGTAGTTCACTCATGACACATATAGGGAAAAAATGTAATCCAATTGATGCCATGTTTTCGGCTTTGGGGCGAGTTGTTTACCCATTCTACATGTGATATCTCCTGGTATGATGATAGGGACTTTTGTCAGTGGGAGGTGGGTATGTATATTTGGGCCTGTCTGACAGGATGTCGGCATTGCCAGTCAGGTACAGTTGGCCCTGACTCCGGACATATGAGTGTACACTGCTATTTAGGACATAGCTGAAGGAGGTGTCATGGTTCTGTCTGGACTCCTTCGCAGATAATCTTTCCAAAACACCAACAAACCTGAGCACTAAACCCCAGTTATACTCTTTTGCACACTTAACACCCTACTGATCCTTTGTGATCAGTCAACAGAGTATGTCATCATAATATCCTGGCATGTCCAAAGGTCGGTTTTGTGTGTACTCTCCAGTCCAGCTGGTGAATATTGGAATTTTGACGCAATGTTACAACTGCCTTATGTACACACACAACCCTCTCCTCCTCCCAACAAACTCAGATATATGTGAGAGAGGCATCTATATAGACAAACAGGAGGCTGAGCTCTCTCGACCCATGACTGGCACAGTCTATCAGGTGGTGAAGGTAACCACACACACCACAAATCCAGTCTCACATAGACCTATAAAGACAGCAAACAAAATACATTACCATGCAAAAACATACTCGGAGGCTCTAAATAAACTCTGCCTAAGCAGCAGAGACCTCCAAAGCAGACACCCCAACAACTGCTACCCCACAACAATACCCACATATCACATAGTTCACAAAGTCAGTGTGCCACACAGTCACTGCCCTTAGGACTAAACAACACACCTAATACACTTGTAATAGGTGACTCATTGTCAGACACACTGACATCCCACTCACCAGGCTGAACAAGAAGAAGGTCACTTTGAGCTGTCTGTCGGGTGCCAGGATCCGCCACATAACACATGCACTCAGGTCACTCTAAAACAAGTACAAATATAGCTCCATCATTGTCCATGTTGGTGTGAATTACCTCACACGTTCCTCCCTGGACTACATGACAAGAGACATAGAGGAGCTCTCTGATCATGTAGCCCAGGCCAGTATGACCCTGACCTTGTGTAGCATCTTACCCTCACCAAGAATGATGTCACAGTATACAGACAAACTGATCACTTTTAACAGTTGGCTAACATATTGGTGTCATTCAAAGGGGATCCAGTGTCTGTCAGCCTGGGATGACATGCTCGACATGCCACGTAGCTTTGCTATGGACGGCTTGCACCCGTCACCCCTGGACTTTCGAATACTGGCTAAGGCTCTTGCCACCCCCATAGTGCGTTTTTTAAGCGAGGCTCAAAAGACAAACCCACCTACATAGACATTACAAGGTAAAAGAAACTAAGGGTAATGCTGCTCAACACCAGATGTCTAACCCTCAAAATGCATGCACTCAGGACTCTCCTCAGTATGGAGAATGAGAGTCCTCAGTATGGAGAATGTCGATATCTGTGCAGTAACAGACACCTGGTTCAGGCTCCCGAAAGCACACTAGCACTACCAGGTTATACTTCATACCATGCTTTTCCGCCACAAGACACGGACCGGCCAACAAAAATAGGGGGAGTATCCATATACATCACAGATACACACACCTCCAGGTTAGTAGCACTGCACAAAGCATCGGAGACCATACATGTGCAACTAACAGTGGGCAAAACTGCCTTTCAGTTTGTAGCCTGCTACAGACCACCCTCCCAAACTCAGGAACCCCACTCGGCTTTCCTGGGAACACTGGAGAATATGAAGGTCTCTCCAAACACAATTATATTGGGTGACTTCAACTACCCAAACATTGACTGGGAATACTACTCAAGCCCCAACACCCTCGCCCAACAGTTGCTAGAATTTATAAACTCAAATGCTATGGCACAACTGGTCACCAAACCCACAAGAAGGGAAAACATATTGGACCTGATCATCACCAACATGGGGACTCTGTGTTCCACACCAGAGGTATACTCCTCATTGGTAAGGTCAGACCATACATTTATATCTCACACTGGACATCCATATCCCGTCCCCACCCCCATCCTAGGTAATCTCGGTGAAGAACTTCTCAAAAGCAAACGTCACACTTCTCCAAACCAAGGTGGTATCCTTCAAAGACCCTGGGACAGTGGTAAATATGGCTCAGACCACTGAATCCTATACAAACGCATTCTATGGACACCTACTGGAATGCATGGATCGTGCTATCCCAAATAACAAGACTCACTCCTCCAAAGGCAGGGGACCTGTCTGATGGACCCCAGCCATTAATGAGCTATATCACAAAAGGAGGAGGCTACTACACAATAGAGCACAATCCCAAAAAGGGAAGGCATCTCTGATCAGCACTAGCAAAAAGCTACGATCACTCATGAATTCATCTAAGGCCCGCTTCTAATGGAAAACTGCACCAGACACCAAGGACAATCACAAGGCCTTCTTTAGTTATGTCAGGAACCTGGGTGGAAACTCCCAGATATGCTGTGAGTTACTGCATACTGACAAAACATACACTGAACCCACAGACATTGCCAACATCCTGGCAAACAGGTTCAGTGCAAATGTCTCCCCCCATCCCCCCTAAAGAGCAAATGTCCATCCCAACAGAGTGTAGCCTCCCTGACATCACAGATGAACAGGTGAGTGCTGCCCTCTCCAAAGCAGACAACACAGCATCAATGGGACCGGACGGTGTCCCGGCCTGTGTCTTACACGAGCTTCATGACGAACATAACCCTCACATTAAGTCACTGTTCAATATCAGAGTTACTACAGGATATGAACCCAAGGAATGGCGTATAGCAACAGTGGTCCCGCTCCACAGAGGTGGTGCCACAACAGACCCTGGACAATATCGCCCTATAAGCCTAACTAGCCTGGTCAGCAAAGCTATGGAGCGTATCATCATGGAACTCATACACATAGACATCAGGAACCTACAGACACTGGATCCTACACAATTCAGCTTTGTTGTGGGAAGATCTTGCCTCTTGAATCTGTTCGACTTCTTTAGACAGTTACCAGGTCCATAGACGTAGGGAAGGTTGTCCACACAGCCTACCTCGACTTCGCAAAACCCTTCAACACAATACCCCACTCGGGCATTATACATAAGCTCACCAGCTTCGATATAGACACATATGTCACAAGATGGATTGCTAACTGGATCAGGGATAGCACCCACATGGTCAGTATTGCAGGTGCCATGTCTGACGATACACCAGTTACACATGGCATCCCACAACGCTCAGTCCTGGGACCTCTCTTGTTCAGTATATATTTCTCTGACGTACAGGCTAACACAGGAGGAATACGGCTGACCATCTTCGCAGATGACTGCAAACTTGGTGCCATAATCAACTCTCCAGCTGGCACAAACATCCTCAAAAAGGGTCTCACAGAGATGGTTGACTGGTGCCAGAGCCATGGCCTACAGCTAAATGCCATTAGATGCATAGTCATTCCCTTTGGGAATAACAACGTGCCCACACATTACCACATAGGTGGTACTCCATTATGTACGGTAGGAGTTATTAGAGATTTGGGGACACGAGTAGTTAGTACTCTCGCCTTTGACAATCACGTTGCCAAAGACCTTCTATATAGCCCACCTTATCCCATAAGGTTTCACATCTAGATCAAGTGAGGTCATTGTGCCCCTATACTCATCATGCCCATGCTTGGATACAATGCCCTATTTGGGATTTACCTTACCAGACACCTGCAGCAACTGTAATGGCCACAAAAGTACCTCACCAAGTAGATCTAGGGACTCACACAGATGCCCTGCGCAGTTCGGCTAAAGTAACTCCAGCTCTACTCAGTTGCGACCTGTGCCTGTTGTTTAAAGCCATGTCCAACCCAGAATTAATGGACATGCTCCACCTCAGGATATCCGAATCCCTTAGAGCTACACGCTCCAGGGAGGCTTTACTCACTCTGGAATGAGATCCCAGTCCCACATAGGCAGAGCTCCCCACTGACCACCTACAGGAGACATCTTGACAAGTGGATGGGTGATCGTATGTTTACCCCTGGGATATCTTCTGGGTCCCTGCTAGACAGAGGCACAATAAACTAAACGTAAATGGGCTATCTTGTGTGACCTACTATTCACAGGCACAGTCTACTAATCTAACAGGGTTGCGAAAGCCAAACACACTCTGGCTAGGCTTATACATGCCCTAGAGCAGATAGCCTAGTATCAACCTCTGAACCTATGATAATGTTCGGGATGCACATTGTTTATTGATGATACTGATTGCAGGTTTTTTATCTTCTTTGCTTTCCCACTTTCTATGAACAACCTAAGTATCTGCAGAACATATTTGATTATGACAGGGTTCCACTATATTATATATGTCTGTTGTCATATAACTGTGTGCACAAGGTGGATTGCTGAATAGTGAGAGGTTCCCGAGTTAACACATGCAACTGCCGGATATGTATGGCCCACTGCTGTACTCAGACATGGCCTAAGTGTGTGAGCATGCCCAGTTCAGCCTTTCAGTGTTTTGTTGCCTGACATTTGTCTCATTTATTTAAGTGTGTGAGCATGCCCAGTGTGACCTTTCAGTATGTTGCTGTTTATTGATGATACTGATTGCAGGTTTTTTATCTTCTTTGCTTTCCCACTCTCTATGAACAACCGAAGTATCTGCAGAACATATTTGATTATGACAGGGTTCCACTATATTATATATGTCTCTGTTGTCATATAACTGTGTGCACAAGGCGGATTGCTGAATAGTGAGAGGTTCCTGGGTTAACACATGTATGGCTCACTGCTGTACTCAGACATTTGCTTAAGTGTGTGAGCATGCCCAGTTCGGCCTTTCAGTGTTTTGTTGCCTGACATTTGTCTCATTTATTCAAGTGTGTGAGCATGCCCAGTGTGACCTTTCAGTATGTTCCTGTCTGAGGTCCACTACATTTGTTGATGTGTGTGAACATGACCAATATCAACATTTATACTATATGTTTGTTGAAAATCAGGTTCTATTCTTACTGCAGGGCTCACCTTTGTGTCATAACTCGACAGGGATTATGCTGTGCCTGCAGGGTTTTCATGAGATACTGTGCATAGACTTAACATTTCTTCATACAGGCTGACCACTGAAATACTGTCATGGTTTAGTGGTTCAGTACTATGACTGTAGTGCACAGTATCCTGGGTTCGAGGCCTGTCACTGCTTTATATTTTCATACTGAGCAGACCAGACTGCTTAAGGGCCAGTAGAGCAAATATGAGCATGTTGGCTTTTGTTCAGCTATGCCCAACTTAGACCAAGCTTGTCCAACATTGCTCAACGTTAACCAACATTGTTGAACATTGCTCAACATTGACCACAGTATATGAGCATGTTGGCTTTTGTTCAGCTATGCCCAACTTAGACCAAGCTTGCCCAACATTGCTCAACGTTAACCAACATTGTTGAACGTTGCCCAGTATTGCTCAACATTGACCACAGTTGTGCTAGTTAGTGTGTGCAATTTTGTTTACATATACTGAATGGTGATAAAGCTGTTTAGCACTGCTTTGTATTGCTTAATACATGGCAATCATGCCTCAGGTGGTGCTGCAAGGCTGCCTATGCCGGATGCACATACTACACTGCCTATACATGTTTGAAAACAGGTAGTGTCAAGTTAGGCATCCCTTTTACTACATGTGTGTGCGTCAGAGAGGTATAATTTCCAGGGTTCCTACTGAGCCAGTGTATGTGCTATGAGTTGCCTCTTTGCCAAGGCCAAAGCATACTGGGCACGCCTACTTCTGCCTATTGGGGCAGGCTCAGGTTGTTCCTCCTCCGAGTCAAGCTCTGCCTGTGATGGCCTTGGCAATGGTGGGGGGCTGTTTGGCCCAGCCCTATGGTGATCCTGCTGCAGCTGTTTTCGCAGAATCATATTATGTAGCATAGCACATACCATGACAATTTGGGTACATGTAGTTGGCGAGTACTGCAAGGCTCCACCAGATGTGTCCAGGCACTGGAACCGTGACTTGAGCAGCCCAAACACACACTCGATTACATTTCGTGTTTGTGCGTGTGCCTCATTATGGCGTTCCTGTTCAGGTGTGTGTGCACGTTTCTGATGGGTGTCATCAGCCACAGCTCCAGTGCATAGCCAGCATCGCCCACTAGGTGACCATGAGGGATGCCCCCATTGGCAAATGTCTGGTACAGCTGTGTCATATGCCAGACATGGGAATCATGGTAGCTTCCAGGCCAGCCAGCACACACATTCAGTATTATGCCCTGGGCATCACACACAACTTGGCAGTTGATGGAGGGGAAGCCCTTGCGGTTAAAGTAGACCCTACCCCGCTCACCGGCTGGTGCTTTGATGCGTATGTGCGTGCAGTCTATTGCACCCACTACCTCAGGGTATTCTGCTATTTGCTGGAAGAAAAACACATTGCTGGCCAATACCTCACAGGAATTGGGGAAATATACATGATCGCCGACATGGCATCCAGGAACTGGTGCAGTACCCTGAATGCTGATGCCTGTGATATCCCCATCATATCACCAGTTGGTCTCTGGAAGGTACTTGTTGCTAATATTCTTAGGCCAACACATACCTTGGTTTCCACTGGGATGGGTTCCCCTCTGCTGGTTCTGTGTGTGAGGCGTGGCCTGCACAGCTCAACAATTTGCTGCACGAGGTCTCTGTCCACTCTATAGTGCTCCACTATTTCCAGCTCATGTAGCCCCTGATAGGTTACCCTTGGCCTGTACACGCTTCTCCGTTTCCTCACTGTGGGTTGTCCAGCAGCATTTGCATTGTCACCACCCTCAGCATGTTGCATATGTCGCCTTATAACAGCAATGGCAGCCCCTAACATTTCTTTGTCTCAGTAAAGCTTTTTCAGCTTTCACTTCTATTAGCTTATTGCAGTGTTGCAGTGTCTTGGAGAGAAACATAGTTGAATGTTGTTTGCAGAGTTTGAAGTGCTGGGCTGGGCTAGTGTACTGCCTGTGTAATTGCCTGATTCTGATTGTTTTCACCTGCTAGCTCTGCTAGTACCCCCTGGTTAACTTCCTACTAGCTCTGCTAGTACCCTCTGGTTAACTTCCTACTGTTTGATGTGCTTCCTTTTCCCTTTGTTTCCTCAGGGGGGCTGCGCCACGCACACCAGCTCACACACACACACATGCTTACACGGACTAAAACTTGCTTACTCTTGCTAAAACGCGTGCACACAGGAGCTTACACACATTTCAACAACCTTAGACATGCTTACTCCGGCTTAAATGCGCGCACACAGTCTTACTCGGATATACAGGCGCTCACCCGCACGCAAACACGTTGCAAGCACTTCTACAAGAAACTTGCATACACCTTCAATTTCTTGCCTTTAGCTAGGGTACCTGTTGACACACCTCTTCCAGTGATGAGTAACTGACAGCAAACACATGCCACTCTGCTCCAATGAGCTTCACTTCTTTCATACATACCCCCCTCGTGATGTCACCTTTCTTCTACTCTGATACTCCCTTTATCCTATTTCTACACTCCAGTGACTGTGCTCATTTGCTATGTAAACTTGGGATTCACTATCCTTACCCTCATTTGCATAGGATTGCCTACTAATGCTTGGTTACATCTCTTAGACCGAGCTTCCCCCCTTAGCAACCTCTACTCGGTAGAGATGTTGTCTTCAGCCTGCCATTCACTTGCATTGTATAGTATGATATTCTATAAATTCCCTATTTGTGCCTTTCAATTTTTGGTTTTCTGTTTTTTTAGAGTGCAGCACGTTTGCGCGGCGCTGCCCTACGCTTAAACCTCCGAGATCGGGGAAAAATTTTTTTTTTTATGTTGCATCGGGGAACATTGCCAATGGCCGTATATTTGGCCATTGGCATGCTTCCTCAACTGGATGCAACCTTTATTTGGTGCCGTCACGGCTCCGTTTTGCTATTTGCAGAACGGTACTGAACTGTCAACAGAGTACATTTCTGCAAATAACACTGCTCTTACTCGGACAGGTTCGGGTTTCCTGGATCGCAAATTTATCTGCATGCCTTTCGGCAGCAATTGAGGTAATTTGCATATCCTAACCCTGTCTGTGTAAGAGCCGTTTTAGGAGCTCTCGTGCACGCCCCTGCCGGCTGCTCCTGGATCGCTCGGACATGTTGGCTGCATGGAGTCTTACTCTACTTAGACTCCGTGCAAGCCTTCGTGAATCCGGCCATTAGTAATACCTTCACTGTGTTATATTATGCAAAAGAAAATGAGTAAATGGATTATGACTGCATTTGCCAATAAACCTTAATCCACGAACGTATGCACTTCTGCAAAGTCAACTGCTGGAGAAACTACGGCAATAGGTTACGTGCTGCTGATGGGGTTTACTTAAATCATTTTTTTGGATTTTCTCCATTCCCAAGAAGTATGCAGTTATGAAAATAGGAAGGCACCTTCTAAAATTCACACTAAAGGTATATTGAATCATGTTTGGGAACTTGGAGGGGGGATGACTACTGACAAATTCAAGCAGTTAAGGAAGTTTTAATGGTTACAAGAGTTACTGCAATTTACTTGCTTGAGCATACCTCCTTGGAGATGTATATTATTGTCTGTAAGAACTCTGAAAATTTTATTTAGGACTAAAAGCCAGCAATTGTAAAGGCATATTGCATCTTTTAGCCAAAAACAACTTTGATAGTAATTTTTCAAAATTTTCTGTTTTACTTTCAGTTTATTGTTCAAATTCTGTATTGTTTGCATATTTATTTGAAAAGAAAATGCTTTGACTTCTTACTTTGAGTAAATTATCTAACTTTGAATCCTTGTGGCTGGCAATTTAATTATTAGCTTAAAGGTTCATGCATTTGACTGGACACACAGCTGTGTGGTAGATGTCCTATGAAGGTAATTGCAAGCAAGGTAACTTGCTATCATTTGAATATTTAAATGTTAGCTTATTTTAAAAGGTAAACAGCAATATGTATTCTTATTTTGCTAGTATAACTTGTGGTAGCATTACTGTAAACTTGAGAAGGGTGAATTTTCGTACTACAGAGTTACCATTTACCCCCAACAATTCTAGAAATCACTGTGTTTGTAATTAACATAATTTTGGTCAAGTTGTAATAACCATTGGCAAGACTGCAGTAAAAGGTAATGGACTCAGTTTGACGTTGGTGAAATTCTCAGCTGACACAGACCACAACTCTGACCTATAGATTTGTAGTGTAATGCATATTCGAATTTAGCACGTGTTAGTAAGCCACGGTGGTGCAGCGGTAGCGTTGTCGTCACACAGCAAGAGGAGGTTCTCCTGTTCGATTCTAGGATGGAGCACCTTCTGTGTGGAGTCTGCATGTCCTCCCCACTGTCAAGTGGCGTTCGAAAGAAATGAGTGAATGGCCGTGCCTTGGTTGAAGATTGGGCGTCAGGCTGGTACCTCGGCACCATAAAAATCGACTGCCAATCATTAGCGAACTGGAGGTCTGCTGTGGCGACCCCTAACCGGGAAAAGCCGAAAGAAAAACAACAACAACTACTACTACTACCCAAGGCAGTACTGCAAAATGATAGGGGCAATTTGCCTTAAAGGTGTTCTATTATCTTGAACTAGTGGTGGGATCCAAACCACATATTGCTTGTTCTGCTGCACTTTTGTTTTAAAAACACTTGGATTTAATTTTCCCAACTACAACCTTGCATTATGAGAACATGTACATTTCAATACAACGAAGTAAGACTATTACTAAAGCAATCTTAAAGTGATTTGCTGGTGGAAAAATTTATCAATGCATCATGGCATGTGTTATATAAACTACTGAACAAATGTTTCTCCCAATTCTTTTAACAATCAAAACTGAAAGTCTTTTAAACCTACATTTTCCCTAACCTAATGCAAGCAGCGATATGACGATACATTCATTAAAGTCTACAGATGCAACTCATGCCAACATCAAGGTGATGCCATTCAGGCACAGCCTAAACTGTATTTGTGCCATAGTTTTAATAAAAAGCTTCTTGTTAACACATTCCAAAAATGTAACGAGGGTCAGTAAGGAAAAATGCATTAAAGCACTTGGATCAGATACTGCAAATTAATTATGGACATTAGCAAATGACTGTAACATACCTACTTCATTTTCTCATACAAACATTTATTTTTTAACACAGTTTTTAAAAACGAATGCTACCACAACGACTTTCCTCCACAGTTAAGCATATTTTTAGTTTCGGCCTACCAGTTCACATCCCATCATTCTTCCTCCATTACTGTTCCATCCATACACTGGTTTTGTACGTTCTGTGAATGGCATTTATAAATGTGCAGTTTACTCTCCCTTTATCTTGTATCACTTTTATTATACTCAGCACATCTCCTAACGCCAGTTTAATATGCGACATCCATGTCCTACTGATAGCTTTTTAGTTGTTATCCTTGGTAAAAGCCTTCTTGTGTCTTATCTCTTCTAAATATTTACCGTTAACTTCAAAACGTCACCCCCCATTCGATATCACAAGTTCGCACAGTAGTTATACTAGAACTTAAAACACACCTTTATTAAAATTTTCACTTGTGACATAGGCAAAATTTTACATTTTCTACAAAAGTAATTAAATTGCATTAACAAACTATACTTCACATAGATTGCTATATATCATATAACCTAGGCAACATAACACAAATTATTCAATTCCTGACCCCTTTTTTAAACAAGAAACATCTTTATTAAACCATCACTTACAATATAAGCAATCATACATTTATATAAATGAAAACAAACCACACCGACACAATCCTATTTGCAAGCATTTTACATCACAAACCATATGGACACATTCCCAGTTGCAGACATTATACATCACTTATAATCTACCCAATCATTTCCAGTCAAACATTACACAGCTCGTTTAAATCCTGCTAAGCCTCATTCCTCCCCTGTATGTATTATTCCAACAATTCCCATTTTTCTTCCTATGCAGTTTGCTCCTACCCTTTTCTAAAGATCTCAATTCCAGTTGTTTTATCTTGGTTACATACTAGAACGTTTTGTAAGACTTGCTACAAACTGAACATGCCTCAACACTTCCAAAAACAAACCAACATTCTCCCAAACTCCACTTTCTTCACCATCGATTCTAAAGTATCTGAATTTCCTTGTGAATGTATTTTTGCAATCTGCTTGAAGTATAAAGGTATGCGTGCAGGCACTTCCAGTTGAAAATATAACCATCTGGATTTTGCTGCATACTTGGATGCTTTACGAATTCTTCCATTATTCCTTAATAATCTGGGTATTAATTTTTTCCTCCCAATATTGCCTTATTGGAAGCTATGTTTTTAAAGACTATTCCTACAACTTATTCTTGCAACTACCAAGAAGTACTTTGTTTGTCCTTTTTTGATATTCCTTTTTAAAACAACATTTTCTGTTCTTGGCACTATCAAGAATGTTACCCTGTCAGCATTTAATTTAATACCTCCCTCTCCCTGTCTTTTTGCTATAGTTTGCTACTAATCCTCGAGATAGTAAGCAAACTCTAGGAAGCAACTCAAAACAGCTGTTCATCTCTCCTCCACTCTGCTACTTTTTTGAATGGTTAATCTATTCCCAGTTATTTTCTATTAGCTTCTTACCTTTCTACCCTGCTGTTAACAGCAGGTATCCTTACTGGCAACATGTCTTCTCTAGTCTCTTTTTTTTCACTCAAAACAGTACCTATTACTTTACAAACGGACTGCTCTGTATGTTTAGTAATATACATCCAACAGGATGATCTCCCTTTTCATCTAGGGTATTTTATCCACACCCCCAATAACTTTATATTCTTCCCTTTAGATGTATAACCTTCTGCCTGGGTAATGTGCATATATTTCAACCATGTAGTCTTAAAGTAACCCCCTCAAGTCTGGCATTCCAAATCCCCCCTGTAACAAGGGAAGAATCGACCAATCCCATCTAATCCGTGGCCTTTTCCCTTCCCACATGGACTCTAATTCATTGTTGATTATGATCCAAGTGACATCCCCACTCAGGGCCAGTAATCAAGTAGCCTGAATCCAAGCCACTGACACTGCAGAGGGACATTCACTTGGAATACAACAAATGGATACACTCAGTATTTCCAGATGCAGACCTCTCTGCATCAAGCACAATTTCCCTTAAGGGCACACAGTCAGCCTAGAGTCTGATTTTACTTATATTTGTCTCCCTCCAGGGCCCCAATAAGGCTCCCCACTAGCACAGCTATATGGTTATGTCCTCTGCTGAGCGTCCAAGCCCTAGTCCTCCAACACCCGCTCTATGAAACCAGTGCTTCGTGTCCCTGCTCCAAGAAAATCACACACAAACACCTGGGAAAGGTTAACACACTGTGCCCCCTTCTGTCCAAGCTATATATATATATATATATATATATATAATCAGCTACCTAAGGCCCTTGGAAGGGTACCCAGTTATACTGAGAGTGAAATTAATAATACAAATGGTAATGTTGACCAAACAGCCATGCTTCGGGAGTGGCCACAGTGTCACCAATAGATACAAGTACTCTCAAAAGGTTAGGACCAAGTTTAAATAAATTTAATAATAAACAATAACATGAAAATATGAAGTATCTATTTACAGTAAACACCAGAGTTTCGATTACGGAAAATATTACAAATAACACAGCTGGCTGGAAAGATTTACAAAGTTACAGAAAAACAATACTTAACTGTTCTCACTATATTTTCCTGACTGATCTAGAGAATTACTGTTTTACTTACTTAACAGAGCAAGACAAGATGAAGCAAGTGAGGGATCCTTCTATGTCAGGTTCCAAGAAACAGACTTCCCTGAGACTACTGTCAAACCCAATACTGAAACATTAATATTGTACAGAAGGACAACACTTGCATCTAGTTACTGGACTTCTCCTGCAAACCCCCCCCCCCCCATTACTAGAACCTGGCAGGATTTAGCATCTACATGTCAATAATACACACACATACCCACACCCACACCCACACACACACTACTCAGATCTGGTGCAGCTTCTGGAAGACATAAAACAATTACAAACTTCTACTCCTCCTACAGAGACGAGCCATGCTTCTTACAGACACTGTGTATCTGGCTTCCTGGCCTAGGCCCAGTAATTTAATTTCTTGCCATTTCTTAAAGTTAGCTGGAGCTGAAGTTAGCCGGAGCTGAGCTTAACAGAGGATACTGGAAGAGAAGAGGTAAACGTATATATATATTTAATTCAGTTACAATACCGTCAGGACCCACTATTGGTACATTTTTAACACAAGCAACTTTATAAATCCATTTTCAACAAAAGCACCTGTACAAATCGGTTTCATATTCAAACATACAATTCCTTACTAAATTCCAGCTAGCTGTGCTGGTATATGTTACACATCCAGTAACTCAAGAAGAAATATAAATACTGAAAACAAACACAAGGCGTAGCTCCGGTGCAATAAAGGCGGTCTTCCCTTAGTCAAAGCCTTCGTTCCACATAAAAATAATTCCAGGAATAAATCCAGTATTGTGTATGTACTTTTTAATACAAAACAAACAATAAAAACACGGATTAAGCGCTTTCATCTCCCTCCGGAGACTTCATCAGAATCATAAATTAGCCATTTTACACACATTTTATATCATCACCTTACGTGTCACTGGCTGGCCATTCAAACATTTCAATTAATTAGTCTTTGTACCCTTGTAAGAATTTCATTCCAAACAAAGACCCTACTACACTTGTATGCTGAAGTACGTAATACCAATAAAATATAGAAATAACCTCCGAACATAAATATATATGTTCTTTTGACACATGTATATTGTTACACATCCACTGCCCTACTTCTCCTGGCATAGCTGGTAATACCTCACATCGTCACAATCCACATTTGCTCTTCTGGTAGGTATACATTACATACACAAACAGATTATATATGTGTGTCTATCATAGGCCTGACCTGTGTACACCAGTAAGGGGACCAAAATAGTTTAACTGCTTGTATACCATTATTTAAATCCATTGTCATGGTTTCTATGATCTCAATTTCTGAATTACCTTGTTTCCTCCCAAGTTGCCTTGGTCACTAATGCAGTTTCCTTTTTCACCCAAATATTTCATTTTTTATGCTCCCATAGGTATGGATTGTGCTGTACTAGCCCTAGCGTAGGTGCATAGTTCATCGCTATTGCTTTTGTTTTGATTTATTTTATTTTACACCCAGAAAAAAGCTCAGATTGCATCAATATTTCTATATACAAGAATGTACTGTTCAGGATTTTTCAAGTACAATATTATGTGATCTGTAAAAAGGGACAGCATCTCATGTCCATTATGATCATGTCCTTGAATGTTGTTTTTCTAACAAAGTGCTCCAGATATAATGCAAACAGAAGTGGCTAATAAAGCATCACTTTCGGATTCCTCTGTTTAAGCAAAGCCTTTCTTAAAGGGCCTGCCTCCACATTTATTAGCAATGAACTTGCACAGATATTAAATATTAAATCTGCAGCATTTTATGGAAAAACATACCATGCCATTGTTTTAGTCACACAGTTCCAGTAGACCCTGTCAAACACATTCCCTGTATCTAGACTCAACAGCAAGAACATTTTCTTATATTCAGCTTCCTTCTGTATCATCTTGTTAGTGTCAGTGAATACTTGCCTATCTAACACAAAGCCACACCGATTTATTTACTTAGGTTTACTTAGGTTTACTGAGAAGGGTAGGGGACTGGGCCAAAGTGAACTCATTAAAGCCACAACCCAGGAAGCTACAGAACATAAGAGAAAGGAAGTAATACAATTTACAAAACAGACAATTAAATAATTTTAATGTATGCTTTATTTCTTAACAAAATAAGTAATTAATTTTTTCCATACAAAGTAGTACAGAATAATTCAAAATAAACATGTATGCAAATGTACAAAATATCCAGGTAAGAGTCAGCACATGGCAGCTAGGCTTAATGGATGGGATGCAGATGGTGAACTGTTGGCTCATTTATGTTAGAGGTGTGTGTGTGTGTGTGATGGAGGGAATAGGTGAGGTATTATTGAACTGGTTGTGAGATAGGAAGATTGGACAGAACAGTGGAGTCTCAAATGGAGTAGAAGGTAAGGCAGACATATAAAAGCATGAGAGGGATTTTGTTTAGCTTATGTTATTGGGGGATTATTGAAGCATGTGCAGGTGGCTTTCAGTCTTAGGTGGTGGTAGAGTTAATCTCTGAATGTTGTACTTGTGCTTATGCTACTCTCCTTGACTTATGCGAGTCCCATAGGTTAGATGCCAGAACTGAGAAGGCATGTCCTGTGCAGGACAGTGTGTTTCTAGATCTAACTATTTGTGCACTACTGGTTTGTGAGTCAAGTTAGTAAGGAGTGTCATTGATGGTTAGACTATGACTGAGGAGGAGGATTTTTTTTTCTATAGGGAGTCTTGTGGATAAGGCAGAGTCAGACGTCTTCTCTCTCCTTTATGTGGAGCCATTTGGCTCACTGGAGAGTAAAGTAGGTATGCTTGTTTCATTCGGATTAGCAGAATAAAATCTACATATTTTGAGAGGATTTGCAGGTTTTTGAGGATTCTAGTGATGTAGTAAACTAGTAGTGATTGGACACATTCTAGTTCAGTCTGGAGGAAGTTTTTTCCTATTGCATTCTTTCCTTCTGGGGTGAAGAACTGTAAGATTTGAAAAACAGAGCTTATTTTTGCCTTTAGGTTGGTCATGTGTTTGGCTATGTTTAGGATGGGATCAAGAGTCACTTCTCGGTATCTGAATGTGGGGACAGTGTGACTGGAGATTACAAATGACACAAGTTGTGTTTTGTTGGTTCATAAGCATGACTATAGATTTTTAAAGGTGAACTAAATTCTTGCAGTTTAATTTTAAGTGTGGTAAAGAAGTAAGAAGTGAAAGAAGACAATATTATCAATGTAAAAGGATGACATCAGCCGTTTTAAGGTCAGCTTCGCAAAGACCTTTGAAGAGTCTTTTAGCTATTATAAAAAAAAAGAAAAAAATATAGTAATGATTCAAGATTAAGATACAGGTCACAGTCAAAGGATCTACAGAGTCTTTTGGGAGTGCTACCACAATTGCACTTGTCCAAATTTTAGGAATATCCCAGCCTTTTCATATACGATTTAATAACGTGTCATAGCTTTACTGATTTCTTTGCACCTAACTTCCAGATCTCTATTGGAATGCCATCTGTCCCCGCTGTTTTTCCTGTTGACTGGTTATGAATCACAGTTTTTTTTTTAAATCTCATCTCTACCTGTATATTTAACTGTCCTGTCTCCTCATTCATTAAAAGTCTTTCGACTTTTCCCGGTTAGGGGTCGCCACAGTGGAACTCCCATCTGCTAATGATTGGCAGTGGATTTTTACGGTGCCGAGTTGCCAGCCCGACGCCCAACCTTCAAGGAAGGCACGCTTATTCACGCACGCACCTACCTGCATGTCTTTAATGTCACTCTACCACAGGGAGGACATGCAGACTCCACACAGAAGGCGCTCCAGCCAAGAATCGAACGGGAGAACTTCTTGCTGTGAGGCGACAACACTAACTGCTGCACCACCATGGCCAGCTCTGTCTCCTCATCCATTACTACTGGCAAATTCAATTCCCCCAAGAATAATTGTAACTGTCCCTTTGCAAAATTACACAAGTCCTCTTCTCTGTACAGACTTTCATAATAACTCCTTTAGAATTACAATACCTTTTGCTGTCTAAGTTTTGGATAATGTCTGGGTTACTATCAACATACATTTGTTTAAATTACTATACTTTTATACTAATTTATATTATCCAACTGATCATTATTCTAGTTTGCATCCAACTGCTCTTCTTTCCATCAAGGTCCATTTTTGTATTATACTATTGTTACCCTTGCAAGTTCCTCTACATAACCTCATCTTATCCCAAGCAAATCCTAACATTCTGAATTGGTTTCTATTCTCCCCAAATAGATCCTACAAATTAGTCTGTTACCTAGTTCTCAAAAAAGTATGTAAATGCCAATGCCTTTCTTTAAAAATTACTTCTTTGTATCCCCAGGACAATCATTGTGAGAGCGTGGTCTGATACAGCTACCGGATGAGTCTCAAGCTTTTCAATCATCTAAGCATCCTCCTGCAATATACAGTTTCTATCCAGACTGGCCAGATTACCAAATCATAGAGGAGAACAGACAGAAAAAAGACATTAGCCAAGGTCTATTACAATTTGTTTGTACCCTTTTCAAGCTATTGCACTGTAAGAGGCAATAAATAAAGCATAAACAATCTTACCTGCCAAATGTCCTTGCTTTCTCTCTACATTAAACATTTACTTCACCTTTTTGTAATAATCATTTTATCCAAATATGCATAAAGTGGGATTTATCTGTCTCAGTTTTCTCTTTCAATTCTTAGCTCCTTTCTAGGACTGTCAATCCATCTGTTGATTTGTTTCTGCATGACTTTTAAGCAACTAGTTCCCTCTAATCTTTTTGGAATGTCTGAAAATCTCAAATTCTCTGTCTCTTCGTGATCGGTCTTTCACCACCACTAACTTTCATGTTGTGTCCTTTCCTATCATCATAGTCCGTGTCCTTTCCTATCATCATAGTCCCTCTCTTTTATTTCATTTTGATTTCTGTATTTTTATCAGGTCATCCTACTACCTACTCAAGGTCTCTTTGCCGTCTTCAGTTCTCTTGTTTGAGTCAATATATTCCTCCAGTGTCCCACTTGTCTTGAACACTATTTTTCTTCTACCAAGTTGAAAGCCATTCATTCTGAAACAACTGCATTCTTGTTTACTGTACAGCCACACTCTCCCCACCAACAGCTTATTTTTCTTCTTCTTGCGTTACATTTCTCACAGGAATTATTGCTTTTTCCCCTTGAATACATTCAGACTAGAAATTAAATACCTCTCAAGTATATAATAATATAGAAAAGGGAGCCAAGATGAAGGAGGTCCAAGTGGAGATTGTTAATGAACAAAAACAGGTAGCAACTTGATTTCATACGGATTGAATGTTCTATTGTTTAAATGGTTTGAAAAATCAGCAAACCTCAATGAAAAAGTTACAATAGTAACGTTTTTAGGCAGGGGATGGAGTGGTCACCATATTCAAATGCTCTTTTTAGATCAATAAAAATGGCACTTCTAGGTTACAATTTTCCATTTCAGAATATATACAGAGCAGGACAGTTGTGCTTCCATATTTAGGTTTGAATCCCTGCTGTCTATGGAACATGATGACACTTCAGAAGGTACTGAAGCAATTGGCTATAGGAGTTTTTCACGGATTTTTTTTTACTAGTGGATCAAGATTTGCTATGGGATGAAAGCCTTTATTTCTTTTTGGGAAGGAAACAGAGAAAGAACATTGGCATGTTTGAATAACAAGGGAACTGTTTTAGAGATAAGAGAAAGGCCGTTGATGTGAACTAATGGGGTAAAAAAAAACATTTCACTTCTTTCCTGGTGAACAGCTATGGATAGTCAAGTAGTGCATGTATGTTATAATGGGGAGCAAAGTACATGGCTGACTGGAAGAAGTTCTATTGTGGACTGGAGGCCTGGAAATATGCATATTAATGAAGCCAAGAAGCTTGTTTTAGTGTTTTAGATGGTACGGTCTTGGGAAAAATATTATGGGAAACTATGGTTTTAAGACTATTCCAAAACAGTTTATGTTGTCAGAGCAGAACTTGTTTTACAATAGCAGGCCATTTTTGCAATATTTGTGTTAATTGCTCAGTTGCAACTTAGACTGCTGCAATCATTATAAAGGATCAATTTCCACTCTACCCATGCCTTGACCCTGTTTTGATCTGCTTAGCTAGTTCTGCAATAAGCCTGTGTACCTTAGCCCCTCCTAAACTTCTGGTTTCTATGGAAAAACTCCCTTCTGTATGGAGGTAACTGTACTGATGAATAGAGGTAGGGCCATAGCCCTTCAGCAATAGCACCAGTATTCAACATGAGGTTTGTAAACATAGATATAAGCAAAACAGGTCAGCCACAACTTAATGCCCTTATATCCAAAACATATGAATTGGATATTACATCTGAAAGTGCTTTCTATCTAGATTTTAGTCATGCTTGATATATTTTATATTACCTGCCTGCTATGCATAAGAAGTATAGTAATGAAAAGCATTGATCATGTACAAGCAAACGAGAATGCTGTTTCAGTAACCGCCAAAAATAATGGATACAATACATTTCTGAACATACTGTAAATGAAACGCCTACAGGTCTTTCATTACCCCCAGAATTCTGTAACTTAACTGAAAAAGTGAGAATGACTGGAAGTATAAGAGTGAAACTATAAAAAGAGGTTTACAGATAGCTGGTTAGAAAGGTAAAAACGACGTGAACTATTACACACACACACAGTCTCAGTCAAATACAGTAATGATAAACAGCAAATTAACAAGATTAAAGATCTGGTCCAACTTGCTTAGGACCTCGGATGACAGTAATTCTGCATCATTAACCAACTCCTCCTTCTCCTCCTCCACTCCCTCCAAGAAATCCAAGCTAGTTCCAACATTGTCAACTGGTTCCAAGACTTAACAAAATAGGCACAGAGTCAAAATCAGCTCATCTCTATCACCTCCACTACTCCTTTCCAAAGAAGTGCCCCACGGCCCCATACTCGCCCCACTGTTGTTTTCGATCTTTATTAACAAACTACCTTCAAAATCTCCCCATGCTTCATCTCTCCCTTTACACCGATGACACGGTTATTCTTCAGTCTAATACATTCAATTATTCAAACCAAACTTCAATCTGACCTTCACTCACATAATTTTAGTTAACAACCATAAGCTATGCCTAAACCCCTCCAAAACAAAAAGTAGGATATTTGGAACTTCACAAAAGCTTTACAAAAATTACTAAAACTCTCAGGTACACAAACTATATCCTTGATATACCTAGGTTTATGGCTGGACCAGTCACTTAACTTTCATTATCACATTAAAAACACATGAAAAAATATCAACTATTTTATTACTCTAGTCCAGGAAAATCCATCTCTCCCTCTTCAGACCAGGAAAAGATGAAACTGGCAAATGAGCCCTCTTAGCTCAACATATCAAGGCTACAAAAAAAAAAAAAAAAAAAAAAAAAAAAAAAAAAAAAAAACTAACCCAGTCTACAGGTCTGTTGAAAACAAAATCTGCTAATTTATTTTCAACCTCGACCTCTCCCTACAGAACACCCTTGCACCACCTTCTCCAAAGCCGTATGACTTCCAGTCACCTACAGAATTCAGCAACTCCCTAGAGTCTCTTCTTTCAAACTGCTTCAAATAGGTGCCTTCCTGCCTCTTGCTGCCAAACACCATAAGACAACCAGCCCCTACAACTTCTCTCAGCTGACTCCCTCATTTCAAAACCCCCCCTCCCCAAACCCAACTATAATGTATCAACCACTCCTGCATTGTTGCAGTCAAACTCTGACCCTTGCTTTCTCACCCCCTAAAAATAAATCTCCTCCTTCCCCACTTTCTAAGCACAACTCAAAAGACACCACCATCAAAAATCTGACTGCAAGCACTTTTCCACTACACACACATCCTCATTTGCTCATCGTTTCAATTGGGTGATGAACTTTGTACCTTATGTCATTACTCCATGCTTAGGAGTCAGTTCTGTTTTATTTGCTGTAAATGTCTTCACCCAGGCTGGGTCTGTAAATGGTCTTCTGTGATCAGTACATTACCATGGTAAACAAATAAAATGGCAACTTCTGAAGTACTTTTATTCTATTAATTTGCTTGTATGAAGAATATGGTAATATAAAGGCCACTACTGTATTACACAATGTAAGTGCAAAAATTTAACAATATACATGCATGCACGTGAACACACACACACACACACACACACACACACACACACACACACACACACACACACACACACACACACACACACACACGGTCGGCAAATGGTCTGCTGTGATCAGTACATTACCACGGTAAACAAATAAAATGGCAACTTCTGAAGTACTTTTATTCTATTAATTTGCTTTTATGAAGAACATGGCACTGTAAAGAGCTGCTAAGATGTTGAGAGGCAAGAACATTCCTCATTTGAGTCTTAAGAAAGTCCATGTTCCTTCCAGTTTTATACTGAGCTGTTACACATTTCAATGTTAATATTTTTTACTAAATATCCATAGCAAATAACACGGAATCACATTAATTCATCAAAAGAAGTTTTTACATAGTACAATTTGAGTTTCCTATTTGAAGTTGTTAGTTGCTGTAAGCATTCCACATTTTGCTCATTTGTTTCACATTTTCAGAGGCAATATTCCATATTTTGGAAGTAGGAGGTCAAGAGCTATGCCTACATTACATTTGTGACACCTCTGCTGCAAAAAATAAATTATGCAGCAAACAAAGAATTTAAAAATGTATATCTAAGCACAAATTCTAGCAAGAATAATAATAATAAAAAGGGGGTGGGTGTATTTTGTGTGTGTGTGTTTTCAATAAAAGTAACTTTCAATGTTACTTACTTAAAGGATAGTGGTTTCAGTGAGATTACAAGAATCTCTTTCATTCAGCCTGCTAACCATCTATGCGTTCCTTCTACAGTCTTTAGTTAGTCAACACGCAATTTGCAAAGAAAGTGATTTCACTGTATCAAGAGTCAAAACTACTAGCTTTGGAAAAAGTACCTTACACTAGATCGGAGAAATAAAAGCCCCCTTTATAATGAGCCCCGCAGAGATACCAGTGTTTCAAATCAAAATATTTAAAAAAAAAAAAATGAAACTACTTGCCTACTTTTACTAAATGTTTAATAGGAAACAACATTGTCAACATAGCCATCTCTCAACAAATTGACAGGCTCTATCTACTTTAGGATCTGCTTATTAAATTAAAACAATAAAAGAAAAATCTTACCAGAAAAATCAATCCTTATAGCACAGAGAGTTGTGTAAGGACAGCACCACCTGGGCATCACTCAAGATATAGAAATTAGTTGCAGTGCGGCTGATGGTTATCAGTTTTATTGAAGTGTTGTGTTATCTTTTATTTGGCACATGAAACTACCTCGATGATTAGTCAGTTCTATGATCAAGTGACAGCTTTTTTGTGAGCTATATGCATAAGCCTGCATACGTTAACTTGAAATTTTTAAAAACTGCCAAAGAAATGCCAAAATATTAACCAGGAAAACAAAGGTTGTTTAGTTTGGCAGTTACCAATAATTCTGGGAATATATTCATTCATTTTTCCCCATTACCCACTTAAATAGATTTAGAGTCACAGGACAGTTGAAGTCTAACCCAGCACTCAAACAGTAAAAGAAAAAGAAATAAATCCTATATGGGAGGCATGTCGGGACACATGCATGTAAACACGTATGTGGCTGGTACATCTATGGGCATTTCTGGAGGATCACAGACTTGGAGAATGTAAATCTTAGCATTTCCATCTCATGAACTATGGAACTGTCTACACATAGTTTTATATTGTGACTAGAATCCCCTTTGGAACTCAGCTACTTGGTGAAAGAAACATGGCGGAGGTCCCAAAGATATCACACTGAAAAACTAGGTTTGGTAATCTCTTTTGCATACATTCAGTAATTCAAACATTCTGCATCTTAAAAACCAGGCAACAACTTTAGCATTCAACCAAACATTCAGAATAATCCTGAGATATACTGGACAGAATATGCCACACGTCTGTAAAAGCCACAGTGGTGGATGTAGACTTGGTCTGCTTACTTGTTTCAATAAAAATATATATATATATATTTAAATTTACAAAGCATTGCACATCTTATAAATTATATACTGGTAGAGTAAGGCTCCATTAGTCTTACCTGAGGGACTGCTGACTCTGGAGGGAACACGATAGACCTCTAGTATCAGTCTACAGAATCTAGCTTTTTGGTGGGAACTGGGATGTGCAACTTGCAGTTGTATGTTTTCTTTGACTAAAACTGCATTTGCAGTTTGCAATGAGAGTTGTTTACTACAATTTGTGGCACTAACTGCCTGGACACCTACCAATGTCACAATGAAACATTTGTCTTTATCCACTTATACAATTGAAAAGTCCTGGATACCGTGCTAAAAA
Organism: Protopterus annectens; assembly: GCF_019279795.1. Taxonomy (NCBI): domain Eukaryota; kingdom Metazoa; phylum Chordata; order Ceratodontiformes; family Protopteridae; genus Protopterus; species Protopterus annectens. Next base: position 155,779,643 of record NC_056751.1, read on the forward strand.
TAACACTCTTCATAAACATTTCAGTCCATAAAAGTTCTGCAACAAGTTTAATTGAACCATTTTACCTTCCTACTTTTTTTTAAGCAGACTAAAAGGTACTGCAAAATGAAGAAGTGCAAAGAGCTCAAAAGTCCTGTAACCTTTTAACATGATGTGCAGAAATCATGGGATTTGCTACACAAGGTGAGGTAGGTGTGGGGTATGAACTGAAAGACTTTGCACATTAATAGTTTAGCACACTATCCCCCTATCCTCACCCAAAGAAAAACAGACATTTCCATTTTAAGGAGGGAGAAAAACTACAGTAATCACTTTAACTCAGTTGCACACAGAATCAGATCTAATATGATGTCAAACATCACTTACGTGTTAATTTTCTAAACTGCGCATCCAGGTGACATTGTAGATGGCTGCAAACTGTAGATGGCTGCAAAGTGAACAGCAGCAGACAAGACTAGCTATCCCAATAACAGACCCACAGTCCTCCTGTGGTATCCACAGGCAGTCCCATGCACAGAAAATGATATGGTCGCTACTAAATGTATCCTGAGTTTGACCTAGGGACTGCTTCCCATGGGACGTGCCTGGACAGCCTCCTTTAGGAAGCGCCTAGGTTGCATCCTTACAAAGTGCCCAAACCATTCCCGGATCTCATCTCTACCCGACAGAAGAATGTCACTACTCCAAGACCTTCACTCTATTACTGACATTTAGCACAGTAACCATGCAATGGAACTACTTTCTGCCACCTAGCCACAGTCTCGTCCGACCTGCCACATCATCCTTTCCATTGCTACCCAGAGAGCTTGACCATAGTTGAAGATGGGGACACGGAGTGATAAAAGAAAACTCCATTGCATGACTTACCAATGACTTATCTCTTGATTCAATAGCACAGTTCAGTGCCAGGCTTGCAGCACTGCTGTCTCTTCACCAATATGTTTGTCATTTTGTCCTAATTCCCTCACTCATGAAATACACCTCAAGACTTCAATTTGTCCACTTTCGGTAGTCAATTCAGCAGGCAGCAATCTACTCCCTCCACAGAAAAGCACAAACTTTTATTCGAGTGAACTGGTTTTCATCTCATCCACTTCACAATCTACTACAAATCACTCAGGTTCATGCTAGACATCACAGCCACTTGAGGCCAAAAAGAGCAACATCATCTGCATGTACTCAAACTGGAAGCTCTCCAAACCTCAGGTGAGACTTGCTATTCTTTACCTGAAAATCACGAACAGAAAAGGAGAAAGACATACCCCTGATGGGGTCCTACATCAGTGAGTACGAGACTATAATAAAAAGGTAATACAAAAATTGAGAAGTTGGAAGCTCTGGATTATGAATATTGATAGTAAGGTGCAAGAAATGAAAATGTTTCTAGTCCCTTTAGTTTTAAATATAGGTCAGGTATATATATATATATATTTTTTTTTTATCAGAAGATGAGCTGTAACCATAATTAATGAAAAATTAATGGAATTTATATGTGTGGGAAAAATGGCACGAGTCAAGTGGGATAAGTTGTTTCTCTCCATATAAAAAGGAGATTTAGGATTACCAGATATGAAGGAAAACTTTAGAGCTGCACATTTAAGGCGCCTCATGAATGGAGAAAGGCAACCATCATCCCTCTGCACAAAGGTGGGCCATCTACAGACCCTGGAAACTACAGACCCATAAGTCTCACTAGTCTTCTATGTGAAGCCATGATAATAATTATCATAATCAATAGAGATATACTAAACCTCCAGACACTAGAGCCAATCCAGTTTGGTTTTGTCAAGGGCAGATCATGATTACTCAACCTAGTGGACTTCGAGAAGGTCACCAAAGCAATGGAGGAGGGCAAAGTCATTCACACTACCTACCTTGACCTGGCCAATGCATGTAACAATACCCCACTCGGGTATTGTTGACAAACTCAAGAGGTTATGTACAAACCCATGTCACCCGGTGGACAGCCAGCCGGCTCACAGACAGGACCCAGGAAGTTAGAATTGGGGAGTCCACCTCTACAAAGAGGCCAGTCACAAGTGGACTCCTTCAGAGATCAGTGCTTGGACCGCTCCTTTTTGGCATTTACTTCTCAGAAGTCAAAGCCAATGTCAGTGGTCTCTGGCTGACTAAATTTGCAGATGATTACAAATTAGAAGCTGTCATTGAATCTCACACTGATACAAATGTTCTCCAGGAGGGGCTGACACAGACAAACAACTGGTGTCAGAGCCATGGACTAAAACTAAATGCCAAGAAATGCATAACAGTATCCTTTGGGAAGTCATCCATCCCTGCTAACTATCATACTGACAACACGCCCCTTAGAGTTGACCCAGCTGTCAGGGACTTAGGGACACACATAGATAGTAATCTAGCCTTTGATCATCGTGTGTCTACAGTGGTGAGGAAATCATTCTATGCTGGGCAACTTATAAACAAAGGTATGGCATCAAAGTAGTCATTGTTCCACTGTATCTGGCATTCATCAGACCTATCATTGAGAACAATGCCTCTCTGGTTATGTACCTAACCAGACATATCCAACAATTAGAACGTCCACAGAGGTTCCTCACTAAAAGAATACAAGGCGCAAGTAATATGTCCTATGCAGACCGCCTCAAGGCCCTATGCCTGTATTCTGTCTCCTACAGGCTTTTGAGGGGAAATCTATGCCTGGCATACAGGGCATTGTCAGACCCCACTCTGATGGACCTCCTGCATATCCACAAAACAAACAGCACCAGAATTACCCATTCTAAAGACTTAAACCTTGCCTGTGATATAACTAGGACCTGCTGGACAGATAGGTATGTATCTCAGAGACTACCCAATCTATGGAACAGGCTCCCCATCCATGTGAAGCAGACTTCCTCCCTAACCCAATTCAAATGCAACTTGGACAATTGGATGGGAAATCCGAACTTCATCCCTGGTTTGGCACCCATGTCTCTAATGGGCAGAAGTAACCTGCAAATAGTTCATCTCCCAGGCCCATGCTTAGACTTATCAAGGGTATCAGAACTTGTCAGAGACTTTGGATGCATGGCTAGGCTTAAAAAGGCCCTTGGGGTCGTTAGCCTAGTAAACACCTATGAACCTATAAGACGTGCAGAAGATTACAAGTCAAACTGTACAGACATGATGTTGAAATGTGAGGGGGGGGGTAGTTCAAGAAATAAGAAGACAGTAGGATTTTGGATGCATGTCCACAAAGAGAACAACCATCATAAAAATATAAAGTAGCAGAAAGTATTTTAAGAGGTAAGCCAACGTGGGAATGGAGAAAGGAGATTTTACCAATAGGGATGACTGCAAGTACAAGAATAGAAAACAGACAAGAGTGGACTGGAATTAAACAAATTAGCAAAGGAGCCAAGGTACTTGGAGCAAATAACTATGGAGGGAAAGGTAGAGTGGGATGAGGACAAGCAGAAGTTTGGACTGTGGGTTGGAGACCACCTTCCCTAACAAGGACTGATAAACAGACTACAGACAAAGAGAAACTGATTCCGGAGTGCTTAGAAAGCCTAGCATTAGATGAATTTTTTTAGTAGAGTCTAGAACAAATGCTGCTCTTTAAGATGAGTTAATTAGTAAGGTTTATAAGATAATGTGTAACTGTAAGAATCAAATCAATCAGAAGAGGTTAAGAAAGACTAGAAAGTGAGAATGAAAAGGAAAAAGAAACCGTATAAACAAACTAATAAACAAAAATGCTGCTAAATGATGCCAAAGATTCTGACTCGTGGAATTTTATGTTGGAGTCTTTGGCATCGTTTTGGTTTGTAATATACAAAAGAATAGTGAGATGTCTGTATGGCCCTAAAGCAAGCAACAACTAGAAGGTTTAGAATTTTTGCCTGGAAGTGTCTGCGTAGGCATTTGATATCAAAGCATTAATAGTGTGATTTTATACTCTGTTACTTGTGTGCTTTTTATTATTCTTAGCATTGCTCAATGTTTGTATTCTATTCACTGTCTCCAAGTTTTTGTTATCTTGTACACTCTGCACGAGTGGTCATGTTACTGACCCTGTGCTAAGACTGAAATTACTCATTATTCCACCCTGGTAAACTAATTCAAATAAATAAATATTTAGATACCCAAAGCACACTTCAGAGATTTTTTTTTCCTCATGTAGACAGCAAATGCTGGAGGTGTGATGAGGGAGAGAGGAAACATGTTTTTTGAGAATATAAATAATTTGTAGATTTTAAAACTTCCCTATTGGGTACTCAGTCACACGTTTTGTGGGAGTACATTATTATAGCTAAGATATTAATTATTTTGAATTGGGATACAGAAAAATGAATTGCCTAGACACAGTAAGGTCTTACCAAGTTTAATGCTACTGGATGCAAACAAAAAAAAAAGGGGGGGGGCGATTATTAAACATCTCTACTTCACCAATATGCCCACATTGTGAGTTCCAAAAAGAAGACTTAATACACATGTTTTGGAGTTGCAAATGTGTATATAAATTATGGAATTCCCTAAAGATTCAGCTCCAAAAGATGGGATATGAAAAAACAATGTTGACATGGGAGTTTACACTACTCCATATCCCTCCCACGGATTTAATCAGCATCTCAAATCCGAATCCTTATTACACTCTTCCCTCTCATGAAGCTCTGTATTGCTTCCAAATGGATGAATAGCCTCCGCTGAAAATGGACATATATCCAGTTGGACTATCCAGGTCAACAAATGTAAAATAAAATAAATGTAAAATAAATTACATGGAGAGACTTTAAGCAAAAGGCTATCAAACACTTGATGGCATACAAGAGCCAATCTACTTGAAGTCTTGGCAAAGTTATTTAGCATTATATCTTCCTTGCAACCATAAATATCTATTTCCCCTTTACACAGACTATGTTGTTTTGCATTATCAATCTGACTCCACTTTTACTCCAGGTGCAAAGTATATTTGAAGTATACAGGTTATTAAATACTTGGCTGTAATAATAGCTGAATGGCACACTTGTAAATAAGTGCATTTCACTTGTCAGAGCGAAGCTTAATTGAACTGTTTGGTGCCTCATGAGTTTTTTTTGCTTTATTTTTATATTTTTAAATATGTTTGATACAACTCTATGTACACTCTATTTCTGTAATCTGTCTTGTGTGAAAGTGCTATTTGATAATATAAAATCAAATAAAGATTTTTGGAAAAAAGAAAAAAAAGCAATTAATACAAAATGGAAATCAATGACAAACTTTTAAAATTACACACTGAACCAAAAGAAACAACCTAGATGCACAACACACCACAGCACTCTTTAGCAGTACAACAAAATTAAACACTTTTGTCCTTTCTATACGGAGACTTCATCAGAATGGTAACATGCCTGTGCAATCCTTGTTTAAAAACTATTTAACACTAAACACATGGCACTGCTGCACCAAATCAATCCTTACCCATATTCAAACACTGCTACAATTGTTTAATTTGATTCAAATTTAAATCCTTAAAGCAATATACCCTATTTTCCAAGGTACATACATGTTCACTGCCCTCGAAGCCTCCAAAAGTGACCACAATAATAACCATAAAAAACATGCAGAAAAAAGTGGCTGAATAAATAATGAGATAAAAAGATCTGAAGTCTGCTGTTCTAAACAGAAAAACAATTGTGGGAATGGTACATCCAGAATAATGTTCACGAAGAAGAGTGAAATTTCATGGAAGGCTGGACTTGAGTAATTTATGTTCAAACATACTGGACCTGGTACTCTAATATGGGACAGCATCTCTCCCCCTACCCCCAGTGTCATGCCATCACAGGTGAGGTTGGACAATAAAGCTGTCTCTTCCAAAATAAAAATCAACTAGGTAACCCCATCAGACCTGTAACAGTTAGGAAGTATTCCAAAGCAAACTACAGCCTATTAAGCTACAGCTTTCTAAAATTCTATGCTCCTCCCAACCCCAAGTTCACAGCAACCTATGGCAAAACTGTTCACAAAGACCCTGTATCATCATGTAAATGGCTGTACAGAGGCAGCTGTACCCACTAGAAGCCCAAAATAAACTAAAAGCAAACCACACTGGTGGAATCCTAACCTTAATAGGGTCTATAACAAAAGGAAAAAAGATCATGGCTAAAATCAGGAAGAACAATTCCCATAATAACAGCTCTCTAATTAAACTAACAGAAAGTTAAGATTACTAATTCATTCCAACAAGGCCGATTATGAGATCAAGATAGCCTCACAGGCTGAAGACAACCAAAAGACCTGCTACGGCCATGTCTGAATCAAAGGCAGCACACATTAGTGTGCCAAACTGGTGGCCAGTGATGCCACCTTCACTGAGTAGAGTGACATAGTGAATTTGCTGGCTGACTATCAGCATCATCATCACCAACCTCCCCTATTTCCAGTATTCTACTTGGGATTGGGGTCTCGTGTCACTTGTTGCCATTGCTCCCTAGACAATACCACTCTTTTACCTTCTTCCAACACTCATGCCTGACTGTCGCAGGTCTTCTCTCACAAAATCCATCCACCTCTTTGCTGGATACCCTCGTCTCCTCTTGCCTTCTGCGGGTCTGTCAGCTGCTGGCTGACAAATTCAATGCCAACTTCACCCACTATTCTCTCCCTCCCTCCTCTTCCCATGAAATACCAAATAGTATAACCCCCCCAACTACGGACAGGGAACTGGTCCTGGTGCCACTTGCGAAGGTCAAAAACACAGCCTCACTGGGCCCCAACAATATCCTGGGATGCTTCCTAAATATCTTGAAACATGACCCAAGTCAATTTTCAAATACAGCCTCAAAACAGACTTTGACCACAAGAATAAAGGAGTCCAACAGTTATCCCACTTCGCAAGGGTGGGCCAACAACCGATCCTGGAAACTACAGACCTATTAATCTGACTAGTCAAATATGCAAAGCCATGGAAACAATCAACAAATACATAGGCAACATCAGACACTGGACCCAAACCAATCTGCTTTGTCAATGGAAGGCCATGCCTACCAAACCTGGTGGACTTCTTTGAGAAGGTTACCAAGGTAATGGATAAGGGGAAAATTGTGCATACCACCTATCTAGACCTGGCTAAGGCATTCAATACAAAACTCCACTCAGTATATTCAACAAACTAGGCATAAACCCCTACATAACTCACTGGATTGCCAGCTGACTCACAGACAGAACCCAGTAAGTCAGGATTGGTGAGACCACCTCCATTAAGAGACCAGTCAACAGTGGGGTACATCAGTGCTCCATGCTGAGACCACTCCCATTTGGCATCTACTTCTCAGGGGTAAAGGCTAATGTCATTGGCCTTTGGCTAACCAAGTTTGCAGATGATTAAAATTTGGGAGCAGTCACAGATTTCCTCCCCTGACACAAACATTTTACAAGAGGGTCTTACACAGGCAAATGACTGGTGCCAAAGGCATGGATTAAAACTCAATGCCAAGAAATGCACTATACTGTCTACTGGGAAAACTGCCACACAGGCTAATTTCTCCATTGATAAGACCCCCAGGAGTTGACTCAGTTATCAGGGATCTGGGAACATATTTAGACAATAATCTGGCCTTCGACCAACAATGTGTCCAAAAGTAGTAAGAAAACATTCTATGTTGCCCAACTCATCAGTAATAGCATGGCATCCAACTCATCAGTAATAGCATGGCATCCAGGTCCTAGGAAGACACAATGCCACTTTACTCAGCCCTTATCAGACCCATCTTTGAGTATAATGCCCCCTAGGGCATGTACCTGATCTGACATATACAATAGTTGGAATGGTCACAAATTCCTTACCAGGAGAATCCAGGGTATAAGCACACTGTCCTATACAGATAGCATAAAGCCCTGTTTTTATAATCTGTTTCCTACGGGTTACTAAGAGACAACCTATGCATGGCATACAAAGTATCCTCAGATCGAGCTCTGATGGACCTTTTGCACATCCACAAAATAAACAGCATCAGAACCAATAGATCTAAGGATTTAAATTTTGCTTGTACAAAAATAAAACATGTCGCTGAAACAGATGTCTGTGTCAAGAGGATCCTCATGCTGTGGAACAAGCTTCCCATACATATGAAACAGATTTTACTCACTATACGAGAATTTAATAAAGGTGCTTAAAAATGCTTAACAATTAACAGGTTGTTTGCAAAAATGCAGTATGGTTACAGTAAACTGTCTAATTCCGATAGCTGAGAATTTACAAGTAGCTTATACTAAGCTCAGAAAACACACTACCTGTCTTTTAATGTGTTTTGTCACTCTTGTCTATGAAAACAATATGGACTTCTGTACCACGGATACAAACATGAGAACTCAACCTGAAGCTGTATTTTTTTTCTCAGTTTCATTCATTTTCCCCAACCACTTTACACAAAGCATGAAAAAAATATGTTTATGGTATTCCCTCACCTGTAACAAGTCAATATCCAACAGCTCATGTTCTGTGACTACACAGTCTAGCACTCCGGGGGAAGAATAACATCAAGGTGACTACACACGCAGCCCTTTTTTCATCAAGGGCAAAAACATCCAAAGAAGAACCTAGAGCTCCAACCTCCAACTTTGCTTTTGCAACACTGTATTTTATTGCTGCTTATTCAAGTCTTACAGACATACCTTTCAATCCCTCAACTCAAGAATACAGAACATCAGCCAAAAATAATGAAGAAACTAAGACCCAAAATCAGGGGTACATTTTAGTATTGCTCAGATATACTTATAAAGTTACTAGAATAACATTTTTTCATTAGAATGCATTCCTTGAAAGATAAGTCTGAGACTCACAGTTATTATTTAGTGACTGCAATCAGATAAATTTGTCAGAGAAGAGCACATTTTTTTTACAAGCAGCACACCAAACAGGAGGCAAAAGACATTAGAGAGATATTTTACAGCACTTGTAATGCACTTAAAAAGATACTGTATTTACAGTTTTAGAACTACCAGTGATATGGGGATGTTCCAGCAAAATTCTTTTTTTTTTTTTGCTGGTGATTTTAAAGCTGATGCACTTGTTTACCACACTTTATTTCAGCACTGAACACCAACTGTGGTTTCACTGCCCTACTCAGAGCCCCCCCCCCCCCAAAAAAAAAAAAAAAAAAAAAAGAAAACATTGTCTTGCCTTCTGTCCCATTTCTTCTAGAAAATGTTTGGCCATGTGGACCAGAAAACATAAAACAAAATAACACTCACAAAAAATAGCACCATCTCTCTATACTGATTATCATTTCCAATATCTGTCAAATTCTTGTATGTACCACCAGAATACTTTCCAGACAAAATTGCCAAGTGCCATATAATAGTAGCATGAAGCTGTAACTATGGCTCAGGCAACCAGGGTTCAATTGGAAGCTTAAGCATCTGAGGCACTGGCAAGGAGGAACAGGTGTGCTCATCCTGGGGGATGGTGTTCATTGAAGGGGAGATGTAATCCACAGATGTGTCAACCTCAGAAATTGTTGATGAATGCAACAGTGACAGAAGAAAACAAGAGCAGGTCATTAACATAACCCCTCGCTCAACAGCAGACGCAGTTGCCAGTACTCCCCCCAGGATGCCCTTAAAATCCACTCAGCGAAAAAAGTCTGTGGGGAAGGGAGGAGGAGCAGGTTGACCTGGCAATGGATGGAGACACTGGAATGGTCTGATAGTATGAAGCAGCAAGGGGAGAAAAAAAATATTTTTCCAGAAAACTGATCATTTTCATTGCCATGCTTCAAAGTTCATATTCAGTTCAAGACCCCAGAGGGCTCCAAAATACCAGGAGGTCTTCCTTCTCACTAATATTCCAAAATTAAAGTTCTTCACTGCTGAACTGATATGCACTTTATTTTAGAAATCCAGACTTGGTGAGTATTAGGACGATTTATTCTCACTAAAATAGTTTTCAAGATAACTAATGATTGCATAAATGTTCACGTTACACCTGTAGTTTAAACAATGCTATGCTGTACTGCTACCATAGTTACACCTGTAGTTTAAACAATGCTATGCTGTACTGCTACCATATACGTTGAGGATTTGATAGTGTTGGGGTGAGCAATCAATGGAAATTCCGGTAAGTAAAAAAGCATGGAAGGCAACCAGTTCATTTAACAGTATTATCAGAAGCAAAGATAACTATACAAATATGGCAGATCAAGCAAACGTCTGTAGTCACTGGGTGTTTTACAAAATTCCTAACATTAAAAGAATGCCACAGCAGCTCAGAGATGCATGTTTTCCCCTCACTGATCTATGGCTTTCCATACCCACATTTGGATGCAAGTATATAAATGTGTAGCCTTGCATTTCATAACAGCAGTGCCAAACTTGGGCACAGTTCATCATTCTTCACGTAATAGTACCATTTCCAGTAACATCATACATGGCTGAAAGTTAATTATGTTGATTCATAGAAGAGAATATCATCAGAGATTTCCACGAAAATAAGTGCAATAATGAATATACCACCCAAAGTAAATTTAGTAGCCCAATGACAATCCTCACATAATGTTGGAGAGTCTACAAAATTAAACATAGACATTTCCTCAAACAACAGGTCATAATGTACATTATGGGATTGAGATGCAAATTATGGGACACTATACTGTACAGATCTGAAGATAATTTAACAATATAATAGAAAACCATCTATGAACACAATTTCTTACTACAGACCATACAGGATAAGACATCGGAGTACAACTCTTAAGTGACTTTAAAAACCCTAAGGACTTCGTTCTTGATGGATTGATGCAATACCTAATAATGTTGCTGCTCTTTCAGTATTCTGCAATTTTCAGCGCGGCTGTGTTATGTAAATAAAGTAGCTATCACATATAATGCTGTACGCTTTCAAACTGCTTACATCTTGAAGCCATAATTAAATAAATTCAAACATAAACCCTCCCTCCTTACATACAGCGAAGCTCAACATTATCTAAAAATAAACTTAAATAAAAAGGACAATAAATAATGTGTAACTGTAACATGCTTAACTCCACAAGATCAGCTCTATAATCACACTGCTTTTCTATCATAAGACTGTTCCCTACTGAAACACGTCCCAAATGGGAATCTGAAATATCGTGTATTAGCAAATGTGTTAGCAGGTCCTTTTTCCCCTCATACCAACTTACACTTGCCTGCGTCCCGATGCAGACGAACAAAGAGACAAACCTTTTAAAGGTGAAACAATATACTCACGTAATGTTCATAGAACTTAGACAGTCGTGGTTTGCCATGGTTATTAAAGATGAGAATGGCTTTAATCATGGTGTTCAAGTACGTCAACCGTATTGCCTACACAACCAAGTAAAAAAGAGGTGGACACGAGAAGAAAGCTAAAATCACGGATGAGGAAGATAATAATCCAGGTTCGTTTAAAGTAGTGTCCAAATAACTTGTTTTCACTGTAAGACTATTCTCACCACGGGATACACAGGCAAGAAGCGGAAATACTCCACGTCAGGAGAAGCAGGAGCATCGCTTTCAGCAGCAGCATTAGCAACTGTAGCTGCGGCCAGCGACGGCAAATCGCGAGGGTCAAACCGCTTCGCTGGCTGCTCAACCATAGATATTCCAGTATATTGCACTTCAGACTTACCTGGTTATAAAGCTGCAACAGGGATGTGCTTCAGGTGAGTGAGCATGTACTGATGACATATAAGGGAAGCAAGATCGGTAATTTTTTTGCGGCTGTAGGTAAATTGTACAGGTATACACAGCACGGTATAAACATCATAAAACATGATTAGCATGTTTTGTCAAAAATACATACGGTGTGGGTGTGTTTGTGTATTTTATATACAGATATATATATATATATATATATATAGATGTATATATATTCACAATGTAGTAATGCTTTTCTAAAACATATAATTTCCGTGCTGGTTTACGTAAAGAGAGTACTATTTTTGAGTTTCGGTCTTACTTGCTTTTCTAAAATATGTACATTCCGCACCGGTGTAGGTAAGGAGAACATTGGTATTCTGAGTTTTAACTTGAAATTACTAGATCTGAAGTAGTTAACTTAATTTATCTCCAACCTGTGGGTATTCGGATCCATATCAGATCCGAGCCAGTAACATTTTATAAAGCATCTGCTCCAAGCTCCTCCCCTTACCTATAATCCCTCACCTCTCCTACCTTCCCCCAGATCTCATTTGCCGCTTCATGCATACGCATCGTGGTTTCTATAGCTCCAAGATGAGTGTAGTAAGTGGAACTTTCGGTACTTAAATTAGTGTGTGAGAGTAGTTGTTTGTGAGCAACCCTTCCACCCTTCGTCTTGTCGTCGGTTTGTTGTAAAAAAAAAAAAATAAATAAAGTAGTTTAGAAAGTTTGTGTTTTTGAGGTAGAGTAGGCCTAGCCAACCCCTGTGTGTGTGCGTTCCTAGTTTAGCGTTTGGCTGTGTGGAGTGTGTTTATGGCTGACCAGCCTAAACCAACGTTTAAAAAGTGCACAGAGTGTGGTCACAAGCTTTCACCGTCGGATGGCCACACTCTGTGTGTTATTTCCCTGGGCATTCCCCATCTTAGTCTGCCATGTGCTGTGTGTGCAGGGTTCAGCCCCAGAGCCCTAAAAGAGAGGAAGGCGAAACTGGTAGCCAAGTTCCTGCTACCAGTTTCTGCCTTAGAGACGACGGCCTCGACATCGGCTCCAGTAGCCAACCAACCCACCCTTCAGGCTGGGACTCAAGCTCCATCTAAGCTTGCTGAGGCGGGGACAAATTCTAAGGATAAGAGGGAGGAAAAGGGTGGAAAGGCACTGCAAGCGATCTCTTGAGTGGGAGCTATTTCCCAGTCCACCTGCGAAAGTTGCTAGGACCACTTTTCCTCGGCTCCATTCACTGATGTTCTCCCCAGAGATGATGGAGCCTTCAGAACAGAGGCCTTCTTCGAGGTTGTCTCACAGGGCCAGATCTAAGTCGGTCACCTCCTCGTGGTTGACTCGGTGTCGGTCAGAGCTTGACGTGGACAGGATGATGCAGAGATTCATTCGGACCCAAATCCAAATGGGAGTCTTGCCAGGCCCCTCTCCGGCCAGAGAGGGGACCTCTATGCCCTTCTTCCATCCTATCTCTTCTTCCCCGATCTGACCTGCGGTTTCGGGGTTTATAGATCTGAGGATTCTCGGAGCTGGGGGTTCAACGCAGACAGTTCCTCCAACCTCGACACCGGCCATTACCTTGAGTTCCTCAGATCAGACTTGTTCGGATCCGAGCAATTCTCAGAGCTGAGAACAGGGAGCCGGATCAGAGGGAATGGAGATGTCTTCGGCTCCGAGTTTGTCGGATCCGAGCCATTCCTTCAGAACCCTGGCTACCTTGGCCATGGCCCCAATCCTCATGACAGAGCCGGGGAGAACTTCTTCCTTGTTGGATGACAAGGAGGTGCACTCTCCTTCGGCCTTCGACGTGGTGGAGAGGGTTTTCTCTCGGGGATTGAGACCCCAGCCCATTGCCTTGGACTCCACCCAGGCTGCTGTGGATTTGGACACAACTCCCATCAGTTTGTCCCAGGGACAGCCCATGCTAGAGGACCCCCAGGTGGATCCCATCATGGAACCCCCCCATCATTTACGAGCCCTCTTCAGAGAGTCCCACTGAGGAGGTCCCTCGTAAGCATTCATGTAAGAGGAGGCACATGGACTCCCCCAAGTCCCTCACAGAAGATACTGACTTGGATGAAGGTGAGAGTTCCCCCAGGTCACCTCCCGAGGATGTCTCCTTTGGAGACATCATGGAAATCCTCCGCCAGAGGTGAGGTTGGTCAGCCCCAAAACCCTCAACGGATGAATCAGTATTCTTGGAAGCCTTTGGCATGGGCCCATCTACATCCTGGGTGTCCCCTCCTGCAAATCCATTAGTGGATCTTATCACCATGTGGGCATGGAAGGAGCCTGACACCATAGAGCCAATACCCAAATGCCCAGACAGGATCCTTTCTCCTCCCACAGACAGACAGGCCTGGTACAAGGGATCCCCTGTGGATGCTATGGTGGTGGCAGCTGCAACCAAGAGAGAACTGGCTCAGGAAAGTTCTTTGGTCCACCCTCCGACGTTTTCCATATGAGCGCTGAATTATTTGGCACACATCATTCGACTCCAGCGAGACCTGGTCACGGAATTTGCTGTGTCGCCCCCAGAGCCCTTGTCACCAAAGGACAAGCGACTGTTCTCTGTGAAAATGTCGACTCTGAAATCCGTTTCAAACACGTCCATGCATCTTCTTTCCCATGCCACAGAAGGAGCGGCTAGGGTGGCTGGGACCGGAGTAGCTATGAGGCTGCACGCTTGGTTCAGACTCTGTCAATTTGTGGACCCCTTCAAGGCGTCATTCACAAATGCTCCCTTTGATGGTTCCTCCCTTTTTGGTAAGACAGTTCGTGACACTTTAGTCCAGAGCGAGGATGGGAAAACTCTGTCTGCCATTGGAGTCCATTTATCTAGCTCTCAAAGATCCTTTTCTAGGAATCGGAGAGGGCAGAAGAAGATGTGGTTCTGAAAATGTCAGTTTTCCAGGGACACTCAGGACAACTCATCCCCTAGAGGCAGAGGGGGACGAGACAGACGCCACCGCAGAGGCAGAGGGGGTCCTAGGAACTTTGGGTCTAGGGAGACCTACTCGGACAGACCCGTGCAGCAACCCTGAGGGGTTGCCCGACTGTCCTACTCTGGAGACAGTCAGGGGAAGATTGTCATTGCACCTAACAGCGTGGGAGTCCATCACAACGGACCGTTGGGTGCTCCAAATAATATCCAGAGGATACTCCATCCCATTCCTTGCCCCACCCATCCAATCAGAGCACCTCCTGGATGTTGCACCCATTCAAAGGGAGGCCGCAGTGCACAAAATTTCAAAGCTGCTTTACAGTTGGGCCATCGAACCATTCCCCATCAGATCAGTCCAGATTAGGCATTTACTCCAGGTTCTTTTTAGTGCCAAAAAAGATGGGGGACCTCAGACCCATATTGGACCTGTCAACCCTAAACCTGTCTGTAGTCAAGGAGAAATTCCGGATGGTCACCTTGCAGTCCATTTTACCTTATCTCTGAGAATGCGACTGTATGTGCTCGATAGACCTCCAGGATGCTTACTACCACATCAAGATTTGCAGAAGCTCCAGGAGATTCCTTCACTTCCAGCTGGAAGCCAATCATTTCCAGTTCAGAACCCTACCCTTCAGTCTCACCACAGCCACCAGGGTGTTTACCAAGGTTATGGCAGTAGTAGCGGCTCACCTGAGGCTTCGGGGAATTCAGGTGTTTCCTTGCCTAGATGATTGGCTCCTTGATGCTACCACCAAGCATCTACTTTGCATGGCCAGAGACTACTTCCTGCATCTTGCAGTCAGTCTAGGGATTACCATCAACATCTCCAAGTCCCACTTGAACCCGACACAGACCTTGGAATTTATAGGAGCATGGTTGGACACTCTACTGTTACAAGTTTTTCTCACTCAGGACAGGGTCCAGAACCTACGGGTCCATGTGTCAGCGATCCTCGGTCCCAGGACACCGATGGCGAGTGACGTTCTCCGAGCCCTTGGCTCCATGGCCGCAGCAGTTTCAATTCTTCCATGTGCGTGCCTTCACATGTGGGTGCTTCAGTGGACCTTGGCAGTTCAGTGGTCTTGGTTAGACCTCCCCATGGACTACCCTATATAGATCAGCAGAGCCTGCAAGATTTCTCTTCTTTATTGGTGCCAATCACCGGAAATCTTGGCAGGTCGTCCATTCTTAACATCCCCAGCCCAAGCCACAGTGACCACAGATGCCTCCCAGCTTGGGTGAGGGGGCACTTTTTGTGAAGGACGGTTCAAGGCACATGGTCTCAGACCGAGACCAGATTGCATATCAATGTTCTGGAGATGAGGGCAGTGCTTTTAGCGTTGGAAGCCTTTCACACTGTTCATCCCCCGGGGATGATTTCAGTTCAGTCAGACAACATGTCTGTTGTCTGGTACATCAACAAACAAGGAGGGGCAAGATCTTACCCTCTTTGCCACGAGGCCATGAGAGTGTGGGAGTGGGCAATTTCCACCAGTCAGTTTCTGATTGCAACGCACATCCCAGGATGCTCCAACATTTTAACGGACAGACTGAGTCAGGCTATTCTAATGCCATACGAGTGGTCTCTGAAATGATCAGTAGCGGAGGAGATCTTCCTAGCGTGGGGTCACCCTTGCTGCGATCTCTTCGCATCTCCTTCCAACGCAAAGTGCAGTGAGTTCTTCGCTCTGATCCCCTCCCCAGGGGACTCCCCCAGAGACACTCTCATCCATGCTTGGCCTCCCGGGTTACTGTATGCCTATCCCCTGCTTCCTCTCATTCTGACGTTTTCTCAGAAAGCTTACCGACTGGGGTGCAAAGTGATCCTCATTGCCCTGTTCTGGCCTCGTCAAGTGTGGTTCCCCTTCCTCTGGTCTCATGCGCTAACTCCTCTGCGGATTCTGGATCCCTGCCTGGATCTCATTTCCCATCCCTCGGGCATCAGTCCACCCGATCTGGACAGCCTCAAGCTGACGGCTTGGTTGCAACAGTTCCCTTGATCGCTAGGACTCCCGGTCTATCATTTTCGGTAAAGCGTATTCTAGTGGCATCCCTCAAAGCTTCCACTAGGAAGGTTTATTGCAGCAAATGGAAATGCTTCTCTATTTGGGCTTCTCAGAGAAACATAGATCCATTTACAGCCCCGGTTCCTGCAGTGTTGGAGTTTTTGTCCTATATTTTCCAACAAGGGGCTAGTTCCTCCACAGTGAAAGTACAACTGGCAGCCATATCTAATTTTCATGTCGGCGAAAATCTGAATGCTCTGGCCTCTTTGAGATTGTGCAAGGCCTTTCTAAAAGGTACTTTTCTCTTGTGTCCCCTGGTTAAGAATTCCGTCCCTCCTTGGGACCTTACTCTAGTTCTGCAGGCATTGGTGGCACCCCCATTTGAGCCAGCAGCGTCAGTAGGCTTAAAATTCCTGTTCTGGAAGACAGCTTTTCTAGTGGCCATTACCTCAGCTAGAAGGATTTCTAGGCCATTTCCAAGGTCTCCTTAGCTAGATGGATTACACAATGTATACTGAAAGTCTATAGGGATAAAGGCCTATCCCCACCTGGTCCTATTAAAGCTCATTGTACCACATCTATGGCAACTTCTGCTGCTTTTTGGTCTAGGGTTTCTCTGGATGATATCTGTGTAGCAGCAACCTGGGCAAGGTCACATACATTTGTTTCTCATTATAAGTTGGATTTGATCTCTAGAGGGAGAGCATCCTTTGGCTCTGTGGTGCTCAGGAATATCCTTCCATGAGGGCCTCCCAGGAGTTTTGGTAGCTGGGGACTCTGTCCCACAGGTTGCAGATAAATGAAGTTAACTACTTCAGATAAAGAAGTTATGTACTCACCATAACGTTCCATCTGAGTAGTTATATTTCATTTTCTGCAACCGTCCCTCCCTCCTTCCCCTGAACCTGTTCTAGGTTAACATTATTGAGTTGCTAATAGTTTGGTTAGTGGCAAACTCAATCTAAGGGAAGGTAGGAGAGGTGAGGGATTATGGGTAAGGGGAGGAACTTGGAGCTTGGATCAGATGCTTGATAAAAATGTTGCCGGCTCAGATCCGATATGGATCCGAATACCCACAGGTTGCAGAAAATGAAGTATAACTACTCAGATGGAATGTTATGGTGAGTACATAACTTATTTTTTTCTTCCATTCTTCCGTAATGGAAATATTCTGTTTCCCGCTTCTCTGAATTACAAATTGATTAAGCTGCAAAAACATGATTTATACAGTAATTGACCCTTTTAAGAATTTACATTATAAACTGTATATTACTTATTATTTTAATTTATTTATATACGGACTCGTATTACTGCTATGCCTCATATGTTTAAAATCAGTCTAGTAGGGGTTAAACATAGCTATACCAGTCACGTGCCCTGATTTTCATTACTGTACTTGATTTGACATCAAATGTTTTGTCCGCACTTCATTTATTTATTTTTACACAATGATTATTAAAGTGATTAAATAGAATAGTGCGTTACAATTATCATGTTTCCTCTTTACAAGTACACATCCGTGCAAATGACTGTCACATTTCAAAGTTATCATTGGAGTCCTTGTCCCTAATTATTGTTGCATTTGTCGCTAATTCCTGAATGGAATAGTTGACCTGTGACCTTAGCTTAGTTATTCAACTAATTTTTAATCTGTTTTCTTAAATGTGAAATCCTTTATTATCACCGTCATTTCCTTTGACATCACTGTCGAAATCTGTAACATCTCCGAAGATATTTTTCTTTCAAAGAGAAATGCATGAAAATGGACATGCTGTATTAGAGCTATATCAGATTTTAAAAAGTGTATAGATAATTAATTAAAAGATAAAAGAAAACTTAGTTGACAAATAGAACCCAAGAAGTTAGGGTGGGCGGGCTGTACCTCCCCTTAAAGACCTGTGAACCTAAAGGAAGCCGAATTATATTTGCCTCTTAGCAAAAGTGTAATATGTAAACGAAAATGTGCAAATTGTATATAAATACAATGTCACTCTAAGTATGTATTTCAGTTGTGACTTGAAAGGAGACCTATCTTCATTATTTGCAGTAGCTGAGTCTGCTGCTTGAGGATACAGACTAGGTCACATGATAATACATTATTGGACAGGAGGCAGTTGTGACTCTTTCGCCACCCTCACCCCCCCAAAAAAAGTATGTAACTGTATAAATGAGAAGGGTATTTACTTAAAAATCAAACTAAAACCAAAGTAAATCCTATTTGAGGACTTTATAAAATAGACAGAATGATGGTTAATCCAGAAATACAAAAGTACCAAAGCTACAGGAGTTTCTACATCATTTGCTGGATCATAGCCTCAGAGGCAGAGCTCAAGTGATTCTGTCTGTAGGGACTCTAGTTCAGTTTAAAAGCCAGCAAAGTGTATCTTCAGCTGAAAGCAGATTGTTTCAAGTTTTATATATTAAACATTTCCCACCATTACATGGGTTTTTGAATGTTTTGTTTTCAGTTTCTCATATAAGGCCTTTCCTGTCTACATATTTACTTGGAAAAATGTTTAACCTTATTAATTTTAAGTGAGGAATGCTATTATTCAAGCTTCAATGCTTATGGCTAATGTTTTATTTATTATTTGTGCTATACATTTTACCTAAAAGGTAAACTGTGTGGCGACTAGCACTGAAAGATAACTACTCAGAATTAATTGCTGTAATTTGAAAATATAAAAGTTGGCATATTTTAAGGTAAAAATTATTATTTTTTTTACTAACTGGTGATAGCTTAACTTAAAGTTTGGGAAATATTGCATGAAGATGTATGTGGAAAATAAGTTTAAATCACTGTTGGTAAGGTTGCACTGAAAGGGAGGGAATTCAGTAAAAATCAGTAAAATCCTGAGGAGACATTAATTAAAACTCTAATCTGTAACTGTGCAGTGTGAGTCTTATCAGGACTTAGCAGGATTTGGCTATTATGCAAGGCAGCAGTGCACATTTACTGTATACTATGAAAGCAAATTGCACTTTGTACCAGTGCTGGAAGTTAAGCCCCGTGGTATTGTTTTTTAGGCATAATGTGGTAGCTTATTTTATTTATTTATTTATTTATTTTACATTTGTTGACCAGGATAATCCAACTGGATGCATGTTCATTTTCAGTGGAAGCCCGGGGAGAAAAGCTCCAACATACAATATGAAAACAGTTTAAACATAATAATTAGATGTTTAAAGATATTTGTTATACAGTCAATAGTATGAGGCCTTAGAAAACATCTAAGAATTTACTAAATTACACTCTACAAGAACAATAGGACATTCATACAGATAAACTTTATATACAGTCTATATACACAACATTGGGTCTAAACAATGATAGCAGATGAGATTCTGAGGAGAAATGGGTGGAGGTAAGAACTGTATATTCTATAGAACCAGCTGTGGCTAGATAGAGTAGGCCTTTTCTAATAGAGGTTAGACATGGAGTTAATTGGGAAAGTGGTAAAGGTGAGATGAGGAGGATAATGTTAACCCAGGTGCAGAGCAGGGACATAACTAGTTTACATTGAAGTGGTCTTTTATAATTTTCTTGAAGGAGGTAGAGAGTTTTCAAAGGTAATGATGGTAGGAAGAGAGTTCCAAATCCTAGCAATATAGTTGGAATAGAGTGAGTCACCTGCTGAGTTATTAGATTTGGCGACTTTGACTTGGAATTTGACACTAGAGCAGAGATTTCTTGAATTGCAGTAAGGTTGGAGCAGGTTTGTGAGTGCTGGTATTTTGTCTGGGTTATGAAGGAGTTTATGGGCAAGTATTAGTTGATTATAGGTCAGGAGATGGGAGAATTCTAGCCATCTTAGAGATTTGATGCTTTTGCAGTGATGGGTATTGTGTGTAGACCCTGTTGCAAATTTTGCTACTTGATGGTAACATGTGGACAGCTTGCATAACTCTGTTTTGGAGATGTTGGGTAGGATAGGACAGGCATATGTAAGTGTGGAGAGAAGGTGGGTATGTGCTATTGCAAGTCTAGCTGAGGGGGTAAGGAAGTTTTTTTGTGAGTGTTTGTAATGGTTTGGTTAATATGGATATCAAATTTCCAATTATTGTCAATGGTTACTCCCAATAATTTTGTACGTGAGTCAGGGGTAATAATGGTCCCATTCCTGGAGACTATCCTAAAGGAATTTGCTAAAATGGCAGTATGGGATGAAGTGAATACTAGCAGTTTTGTTTTCTTAGGATTGAGGAGTAATTTATGGTTGACAAGCCAGGATTCCACAGAATGAAATGCTTTTTGGGTGACTGCAAGCAGTTGACTCATAGGGTCTGCTGTGCAAAGTAGTGTGGAATCATCTGACTATTGAATTATTGAGCATCATTGGTGGAGGTGTGAGGGTGTTGGTAAATATGGAAAACAATAGGAGACCCAATATGGAGCCTTGTGGAACACCAAGGGTGGTAGGTAGCAGTGGTGATAGGTTGTTATCCCAACGTACTGTCTGCTTCCTACCCATAAGATCATTTTGGAACAAGGAAATAGTCTTCATTTCACAGCCAAGATTACTGAGGGAATGTATAAGCTTTTCATATTTGACCATATCAAAGGCCTTTGACAAATCCAAAAATAATGCAGATGTCAGTTTGCCAGTATTTCTCTTGTGGTTCACCATGTTAGTAAAAACTAATAAGGCAGTAGTGGTACTGTGGACAGGCCGGAAACCATGCTGGGTGTGGGAAAGGTGTTGGTGTTTTAATAAGTGTCCCATAAGTTGGTGGTGGATACATCTTTCTATGATTTAGAAACGGGGAGACGATGGCAATGGGAGATAGTTCGATATTTCTATAGAATTACCACTTTTATGTAGGGGAATAATGAATTCCAGATTGAAGGAATAGTGGGTTCAGCAATAGACTGATTAATGAGGATGGAGATGGGTATAGCTATTTCGTCTGCTGCTCTTTGTAAGTATTCGGCAGGAAGAGAGTCAGTGGCTAAAGTAGTGCATTTAAGAGGGGTTTTTTAATATAGTTAGTGGGGGTTGGGTTGAGATGGAATGTGGTATTTGGTGGGCTAATGTTTTCAGTATTATTAGTTGGGGTATTATCTTGTTGGAGGGCCAATGCTTAAATTGATTCGGTAAAGTATTTGTTGAAAGATTCGGCTACATTTGTGACAGGGGTATTGGTATTTGGAGAAGGGGTGCTGGCTTTGCCAGGATGTAGTATCTTATTTATACCAGCCCAGAATTTCCAAGTTTAATATTTAGTTACAAACAGTTTAATATTTGAGTCAGTATTATGATTCAGCTTTGGACAAACGTAGTTTTGCAATTTTGTAGTGAATCTGATACAAAAGTCTATATATCTGTATTTATATCTATATTTATATTTATGTCTGTCAGTCTGCCTTTTTATCTATCTACCTAATATATCTATGTGTGTGTTTGTGTGTAGAAAATATATACATGGTGTCATGACAGAGGCATTTAAGTCTATGAGTCTAAGAAGAACACATTCCATGAGGATATCTGAGTTGGGTAACTGCCTATTAAAATGGAATCTAAACAACACGAATAGAGGGGTTTGTATGTAGATCAATGTGTGTGTATGTACCTTTAAGAAGCTATCCAAGGACTTTTGCAAGTGTATAAATACTGAGCAGGTGAGAACCTGACTGCCATTTTGTAGTAAACTGTTGAGATGTGTGTATGTATGTATATAAGGTCTGTTAATCAGTTTGTTTATATTTTATGCTGCTGTCCATCCTGATGTGTTTCTATGTAATAAAGCATCTAAACGAACTACCCCACCTGCTTGTCATCTGTGTTAGAGAAAGATGAGTGACAAGGTGTCAGAAGAAGCATATCTAAAAGGGCATGGTGTCAAAGGAAGCGTGGCCAAAACAACTTGTTTCCAGAAAGAGCTCCAGTTTCTTCAATTTGAGTCCAAGAGGCACCCAGTTGGTATTGGAGGAATATACAGGAGTGGATCATCCCTACTGCATGTTGTTGTTGTTGTTTGTCTTTTTGGCTTTTCCCGGTTAGGGGTCACCACAGCGGAACTCCAGTCCTCTAATGATTGGCAGTCGATTTTTATGGTGCTGAGTTGCCAGCCCGACACACAAACTTCAGCGAAGGCACGCTCATTCATGCATGTCTTTCGGGAGCCACTCGACCGTGGGGACATGTATAATTTGCAAAACAGATCAGAAACGAATTTCAGATGTTAAAACTTGCTCAAATATTTTCTTATTTGCAAAATATGAAACAAGGCATTTTAAACTCTCTAAACAATATTTGAATAAACCAATATGTTCTATATTGATAAAATATTCAAATTACTATGGAAATGTTTGAAATAAAGTCCATATTGCATAAAATGGATAAAATAAGAGGAAACACAAGCATTTTTACTAAACACTTATTTTTCATATTAATTAAAGATATCAGAGTTATCAGAAGTGTATAAAGTGTTTGCATGTTTGTACAGTATTACAGTAAAGTTATTTCGCAAAACACAGCCATTTCAGAGTACATTTCGCAAAGTATAGTGTTTTGAAGAGTTTATTGTGCATTTGAATGTTATTACAATCTCACAGAGCAGTCTGTTCATACATAATTATAAGGGCCATATTTTTAGTGTCTTTGTGCATACTTTGTGGGCATGGCTGACAGATTTCAAAAACCCAGTGCACTGTTTGACAATAATATTGCACTCTTCAAAAAAAATCTTGATGAGTGGATGGGAAATAGGAAATACACCCCGGGGATCACTTCTGTGTCTCTGCTCGACAGTGGCAAAGGAAAATAACTTTCTTGGGTGGCGTAAGCCAGGGAACCTTGTTGGCTAGGCTTACGTAGGCCCTTGGGCCAATAGCCTAGTACCTACCTATGAACCTATGAACCTATGTGAAACATACAAGCTATATAACAATATTAGATTTAGAACTTTATACAATAATTTATCAGACAAAGAACAAAGTGTTTTGAACCAACTTAGAAAAGACCACGGTATAAGGGTTATGAAACCCAATAAGGGGGGAGGAGTGGTCCTTTATGACACTATGGAATATGTTACTGTGATGTACAGAATTTTGAAAGAAACAGGGAACTATGAAACAGTATCCATTAATGAAATTAACATAGGATACAAGAAGATCGATTTGTTCCTTGAGGAATTTCTTTTGGACAATCGTATTACCATTGATACATATAATTATTTGAAGGTAGAACACCCTACGTTGGCAACAATAGTGGGTATACTGGAAGTCCATAAGAATATAAAAAAAAACCCTTTTTGTCCAATTGTCTCTGGTACCAGATCTAAAACTTACCGCATTGGTGTAGCCATTGATAAGTGGCTAAAACATATTTATGGTAGGATATCACATTTGATTAAGGATTCTTGGGCCTTCTTGGGTAATTTAACAGCTAGTGTTTGGAAAAAGAATCTTACATTTATTACTATAAACGTCATTGATTTGTTTTGTTGCATCCCCAAAAAACAGGGATTGGATGGATTTTGTAATAGTATGAGGAAGTATTCCAACTTGGAATGGGATAATATCTGTCTAATTATGGAACTTATGGCAATAGTACTAGATTATAACTATATTTATTTTGAAGGTGAATATTTCCAACAGACCAGGGGGGTGGCCATGGGGGCAGATTGTGCCCCCATGTTCACCAACCTGATTATGCTGGATTGGGAGGACAATCACCTATTTAATAGCCATTATTATAAGTACGTGCACCATTATTCAAGGTTTTTGGACGATATCTTTATATTATGGGATGGACCACTCAATATTATAGAGGACTTTGTGAATTATTTGAATAGTACCAGCACTTATTTGAAATTTACATATTCCAGTAGCCCAGAAGGTATATCATACTTGGATACATGTATTTCTCATATTGACAGTGGTTTTAAATCCCGTATCTATAAGAAAAATACTTTTTCCAATAGTTATTTGGAATACTCAAGTAACCATCCAAGGCAAATGATGAAAAATGTTTTTTAAAGGGCAATGCATTAGAGCTGCTCGAATGATGTCTATGTATATGGATATGATAGAAGAAGTTAACTTTGTAAAATCTTTAGTTATATCAAGAGGGTACCCAGTAGACATGCTTGATAAATGTCAGGAATTACGTAGTAAGCGAATGGGGAAAAAAATACCCACCTTTACTTGGGAAATAATTTATTAAAAATATGGATATAGTGGCAGATAGTAATGAAATACAGTGTAGTTGGGCATGTGTGTTGGAATATTCCCCATATGTGAACAATATAAAATGTATATTAAACAGGAATTGGAACATTTTAATGGTGGATAAAGAAATAAGGGAAATAGTAGGGAATACACCAGTATTTGTTTACAAAATGGGGAGAAACATTAAGAGATTATTCGAAAGTAGATGTTACATAAAGGGGAGGAATGATCAGAATAAGCACACTAAGAGATGTGGAAGCTGTGGGCAGTGTCACGCTATATTAGAGGGTGAAGGAATAGTCTTAGAAAATGGTAATAGGACTAGGATTAGTTTCAATTCAAGGAACTGTAATTCCAAATATATTATATATTTGGCTAAATGCGTGACCTGCTCAGCTTCTACATAGGTAAAATCGAGAGGTAACTAAAGAAAAGAATCTACGACCATTTATATAGTATCAAAAGGAAGGATACAAACAATGCACTTTATAGACATGTGGCCAAACATGGTGAAGGTCATGTCTTTAAATTCGCTATACTTGAACAGGTTAGTCAAGGGCCACGGGGGGGGGGGGGTAATTAGAAGGCCCTTTTAGGCCAGCAAGAAATTAAATGGCAAATATTAACTGATGCAGCTATTGAGCCCAAACTAAATGAATTTATTACTATTAAACGTATTTTACAGTTACAACAATAATTGTGCATATATGCGAATAAAATTTGTTCATTACGTGCATTTATTAAATATGAGTTAGGATGATGCAATAGTGTTTGTATGGATAGGTATGAATTTATGAATAGTGTATGGTATTTGAATGTTATGTTCATTCATTTTCTTAACAATATGAGTATATAAGGAAACATTTTTTAGACTTAGAATTATTGGCTAATTATTATGTATTCAAGCAAAGGAATATACATAATTGATTAAATATGATATATTTTGACTTTAGGAAATGAATCTGTATATCTCATTATTGGTTGGAAAATTTTGAATGAATTTATGTAGTTCATGTAGTCAAATGAAGAAGAAATGTTTTAGCTGTGTATAATTTTTATAGAAGTATGTGGTTGCAGCACCGTGTAATTTTAGTAATTTTTGCATTTTTTGACTTTATACATGGAAGTACTGGTAGATGCAGTACTAAATAAAGCACAGGTTCACTTTAAATGCAAAAAATAGTTTAAATGGGTAATTTAATATTTAATGGCAATTTATGGCGCCAAAATGTAGTATATAAGTGGGTAACTGAATTATTATTGTATTCTGATGAAGTCCACCTTAGGGTGGGATGAAAGTGCTAAATAAGTACAAATGTGATTTTGTTTTACATCAAAAGTGAGCAATTTTAAGTATCCAGTTTGTGTTCCATTTCTACTGTCATAGCACAGCGTTTGTGTTTGCTTTTGGTTTATTCTGTGTTGCTCTCATACTGTTATTGGAATTATTCGTTGTTTTTAGGAAATCATAAAATGACTATATGGGGAATAAGAAATACGGGTTTAGAGTTATGTCAGCCAAGCTTCTAGATGATCTCTCTAAATCACAAGCCTGATATTTAGACCTCTACATCTACAAATCTATGTCTCATTGCTATTATAGGATCAACAGGAAGTTCTATAAGACACATTTGAAATGCACGCTTTCATTGGCTGCATGGTGCAGAGGGAATTCCCCGACTATGACTCAGAAGGCCTAGGCTCAAATAGCAGAGCAGGAGATGGAGAAGCTGATAATTGGGGAGTGTAGTAATTCAGCTTTGCTTGTATTTTTCTAGGCGAAGGGATAAGGTGATGTGTTGGGGGGCTGTGACATCCCCTCTCTGGGCCAGTAGTCAAGGAGTCTGAATCCTCACCACTGACACTGAGGAGGGAAGTTCACTTTTAACAAAAACAGATACATCCAGTATTTTCAGATGCAGGTTTCTGCATTAAGCACAGTTTTCCTTAAGAGCACACAGTGAACACACTTTGTCCGGGATCTGGATTTCTCTCTCTCTGTCTCCCTCCAGGTCCCCAGTAAGACTCCCCACTGGCAGAGCAATAGAGTTGGGTCCTCAGCCGAATGTCAAAGCCAAGTCTTCCAGCACTCTCTGTGTGAAACCAGTGCAAGCAGTTGACACACACACACACACACACACACACACACACACACACACACACACACACACACACACACACCTGGGAAAGGCTGGCACATATTTACTAGCTATGCTCCCTTCTGCCCAGATTATAAGGGAGTTACATTGCCACCAGACACTCTAAATCCAGCTACTCTAAGGCCCTTACAAGGGTACCCAGTTATATTGAATTAATATTAATATAAATGATAGTGTTTGGCTAATGCAGTAAGGCTTCCAAGAGTGTCCACAGAGCCACCAAATAGATATGAGTAGTTTCAAAGGTTAAAATATTCTCTAAATAACCAGAAACATTAAAATAAAAGGCAAATAAATTCTCACAGATTCAGAAAAACAGTGCTTAACTAATCTCACTATATTTTTCTGACTGATCTAAAGAATTATTATTCCCTTACTAGAGCAAGGCAAGGTGAAGTAGGTGAGGGTTCTTTCCTTGTCAGGTTACAAAAGCAGACTCTAATGAGGCTTCAGTCTGACCTAGTATTAAAACATCATTTTTAGTGATGGATTACATAATGACATCACATGCATCTAGTCATCTGACTTCTGGTTCCCATGCTACCCCCACTGCTAGAAACTGCCAGAATTTAGCACATATGTGTCAATAATACACACACACACACACACACACACACACACACAGTTTAAGATCTGTTGCAACTTTTGGAAGTCATAAACACTTTCAAACCTCCACCCTTCCAGGTTAGCAATTAGTTCATCCCAAAGACAATGAAGAAAGCTTCCTAGTACAGACGTTTTGTCTCTGGCTGCTTTGAGAACTGTAAGATACAATCTTTATGGCCTAAGCCAAGTAATTTAATTTCTTGCTATTTTTTAAAGTTAGTAAGACTTGAGATTAACCTCTTCTCTTCCAGTATCTGCTATTACACAATATATATTTGAACAGTTACAATAATACATGTATATTTCTTCCTGTGTCCAGCAGGGCACACTGTTGATACATTTTTAACACTAGCAACTTTACAAATACATTTTCACCACAAACATCTGTACAAATCAGTTTGATATTCAGATAGCATATAATTATTTACTAAATTCCAGCTAGCATGTTGGCATATGTTATACATCCACTGCCCTACTTCTCCTGGCATAGCTGGCAATACCTCACATCATCACAGGGGCCCATTGACTGTTCACATTGCACAGGCAGTAATACCGGGTCTGTACAAGGAAGCAAAGTCAAAGTGTAGGAAGGCAGGTAAATTAGGAAAGCAGCATCATATAAGTGAAGATGTTTCTCTTCTACCATCTCTTGTTCCATTACCTCATAACACAAGCCTGCATATCATTAGGAGGTAGGGCTTACAGAAAAAAATAGTTGGAGCTATATCTTACAGACTGTCCACCTGACTTTGTCCCAAATAGTGAATCATGATACACCTTAGAAACCAGACCCTCACAATTCAGGTAATACTGGCAGATGGCATCACCATATTTGGGGTCCGCTAAGGACTTCAGCATCATGAATGGTCCAAAGAACATCCTAAAACCAGCAGAGGCTGTGGTAAAAAAAAAAAATCACCGCATCACTTGACAATCTAAAAGGATCACTTACAGTATCATAGCATACTTAAGTTACACCTAAGCACATAGACATGTTCCACAGCCTCATATTTTGTTTCATAACTGGCTGAAAAGATGATGAATAAGAATACAGGGGGAGGATTTTCTTCTAACAATCAAGGAGCAGCTTTAACTAACACCACAAATAAGTACTATGTGGGTACAGAAATTGTATTAACCAGAGAATAGTAATTAATTCACTTGCCTGTGAGGAAATGTTATTCGGTAGTGTTAAAGTTCACAAATAAATAACAAAGAGTTTAACCTTTTAGTCTTGAATCAAGGATAATGCTTCAGGATGTGCAAAGTACTTGTTTATTCCATAAACAGCGCTGGGAGACTGCTTACTTAAATTTTCAGATACGTCTCCAAGAATAAAGAAAACCTTCAATTTTTATACCTTTTCTCATCAATTTCATGCATGCAGAACTCTGGCATTACATAGCTTTAACAAATAATAACATTTTAAAATATTTTATGTCCATGTGATCCTCACTTAGAGCTTCATGTGAACACTTGACAATTATGCCTTTTTAAAACCTAGACCACCTGTACTTAAGATTTATTGGCCTGAAGCTTTGTAATATTAAGTAACAGTACACACTATCTCACAGACATCCTGGTAAAGACTCATCCCCCAGCCTGAGAAGGCCAGAGTAATGTTAACTAATCTGGTTCCCACTGATACCTGACACAATTCACTAATTTTCAAACACAAACATAGCATAACATCCCTTGATTCCTTCAGAAGTTACTTTGCCTTCAACTATTTGTCAGTACAAACAGAGAGAACACAATTGTAAAATACGTGAAATATAAAGCTACTACTTATGTGAAAATATCTTGCATAATCATGCATCTATTTTTCATTTATCTTTTGACATAAACATATTATAAAAAAATATTTTACACATTTGTGAAGAAACTACAAGTTAATATGCATTTTGTGAAAAATAAACCTGAGACCTAATAACTTTCCAAAACAGTCCACCCTCTGACACTATGAGTATCATCCACAATTATATTTTGATTCTTCTTAATTTGATAAAATACGCTTCGGCATCATAATATTCATTATTTTCAATAAGTTTATTATCATTACATGATTTTATAAGTGGCATTACTCATGCGGGTGAGATTAAGCATTTTGTAATCATGGCCATTAGAACAGAAAATACTAAAACAACTAAAAGAATAATACCAATTATTGTAATGATACCTTGTAATTTATTACTTCTCCGTTTACCAGATGCACTGCCCAGCCATCCAAAAAGTGTCCACTGTTTAGCTGTACTGTCCATATCCTTGGCTGTTTGCTCCCTGAAACTGGCTAACTTCTTGTACATCATGATAGTCACTAATATAAGAACAACAATGACTCTGTATTAGGGCATATGACCCTCCCCCCCCAGGCAGCTAGCATTATGTCAAGTGCCAGATGATTTTGTAATACCACAGTTCGAATTTCAGTCATTTCTCAATTTGCCATTCTGATGTGATGTGAAGTATGGCTTGCTACCTCCTGAAGAATTTGAGCAAGCATGGTGATTTTGAGCATTGTCCTTTGCACTCCATTCCCAGAAGTAAAGACTTAAAATATATGCTCTGCCTAGTGAATTGCTAGTTTATTTCTCAGTCTGCCTACTGGAGGGTTTTTGAATTGTTGAATAGCAGGAGTGATTTAGCTTACAAAACAACATTCAGACCAGTTTGTAGGCAACCATGAGTAGGCAAGATCACCACAAATGTAGTAACGATCCTCTATCATGCCCATGCCATGGCCCAGCCGTAGCTTTTTAAGTATAAAGAGTTCAACACACATTCGTGTCTAGTGTCATTGCATCTGCTGGTTCCCACTGGTACAGTCCAATTTCTGGCATAACATGTGTCTCCACAATTTGTGGTTGCAAGTTGAAAAGCCGCAGCTTTTGAAGTCAGTCACATTACGGCAAGTTAGATTAATGTCACTAAGTTCCTTTTCAAATGTCATTTGAGATGCAGGGATTGAAATCATGGGATTACCTGCCTTTAAATGATGAGGTGTATGTGAACATATCCAACAGTTTGTCACATTTAAGTCTACAGCATGCTGTCGAAGAAGCAACAGGAAACTAATTTTGCCTGACCAGTTTATAAAAGGAAACAGCAACAAAAACAAAGTAACAGTACCTGTTGTCACTGGATTCATCATGGACTGTCGTCTGAGTCAATTTTCTCTTTTAATTCTTCACTGGGGCAGATGATTTGTCCTTCATACTTTGATCATCCTTTGCTGACAAAGATAATTCGCCTGGGGCTTCCACATGACAACTCTTTTTACAGTGAGATAAATGCATCCAAGCTGGTAGTCCTGCACAGCGGATTGCAGTGAAAGTGGTAATCAGGACCTGGAAAGGCCCTTTCCACTTTGGACTCAAACAGACCTTTCTCTGGAAAGTTTTAACATAAATCAAATCACTAGGCTACAGTTGGTGACAGGGTAGGTCAAGATGTTGAGGAAGAGCTTCTCGTAAAGTTCTGTGGTACGGCTGCATGAAATAAGTTTTGTGCAGTAAGACAATATAACATCATCCTTTAAAGTTAATTCGTCATTTGACACAGGGGGAGTAGCTGGAAGGGCCATGGGTCTTCCCATTAATATGTCATAGTGGCTCAATCTCCTTGTAGTATTTAATGTACCCCTCATATTCATTGCTGCTAAGGGAAGTGCCTCTGGCCATTTAAGGTTTATTTCAGCACAAATCTTCAAAATTTTATTTTTAAGGGTTCTATTGACCCTCTCTACTAATCCAGATGACTGTGGATGGTTGGGATAATGAAGACTCAACTTAGCATTAAAACTCTGTCTTGTCAGGGAAGTATTAAAATGTGTTCCATGATTACTATTGATAGTACAAGGTACCCCAAATCTAGGTATAAATTCAAAAAGTAGTTTCTTAACAACTGTCACAGAATCTGCCTTATGACATGGGTAAGCTTCCACCCATGCAGAAAACATGCATACCACAACCAATATAAATTGTAAATTACAAACCTTTGGCATCTGGACAAAGTCCAGCTGCACATTAACAAAAGGTCCCCAAGGTGGTGATAAGCATGCAGCTTTCAAATACAAAAACAGCCAGCACTCAAGGTCAGCAGATAATAAAAAACGAACTGGTTTCAGCAAAACATTGCCTTCTTCAGTGTAATTCAATACAAGCTTAGCATACCAATTAACTGAGCTACACCCATTAATAAATATAATTACAAAATATCATTAAGTCCCGGTGAAAACAGTACCCCTAATCTGATATTCCGACCCTGTTCTTTTCTATTTTTATTTAATATTCCATGCTAACCTAATTTATTGTATTTACCATGACATATTCTACCTATTGCTATAAAATTAAATACAGCAGTAGGATATTTTACAATAGGTTTCTATAGGGCATTGGAAGAACAATTGTTTCTAAAGTCCAACTGCACATTAACAAAAGGTCCCCAAGTTGGTGGTAGGCATGCAGCTTTAACATTCATGTTTTTGCTAACATTATATGTTAGACATGCTGTACAATTATTAACATACTGAAGTATCAAAGAGGAGACATGAGGGGCATGCCAACTTTGGGTAATTTGATGAAATAATGTTCTTACCTGCATGGGCTGGTAAATGATATTTCCTTACCAGGTAAGGTAGCAAGGAGGCCGGTACCACCAGTCAGCCATCCGGATGTAGCCATAAGCCATTGTCAGATTTACTGCATCAGTCTTTAAGCCACCTCTGAACTTTTCCCTGTGATGCTTCAGCTTGGAAAGCTGATACTCTCTTAAAATCAAACACATCATCACTGTTAGATTCTTGCAATAACATCCTATGTAAATTTGCACAAAGTCCTACAACTTAATTAGCAATTTGATCTGCCAAATTATTTCCCTTTGAAACAGTGTCTATACCCTTTTGATGGGCAATACATTTAGCCCAATTCTGCTAATTCTTTAGGTAACAAAAAGAGTTTAAGACAGAATTCACAAAAAAATAAATAAATAATCTGAGTGCCTATTGAAGTTATAAAGCCTCTCAGTTTCCATAGTTGCCCAAAATCATGTGCTACACCAAAAGCATAATGACTGTTAGTGTAGACATTGGCAACTTTGTCATTGGCTAACTCACAATCCCTTTGTAGAGCCATTAACTCAGCTGCCTGGGCAGAATGTACACCCTCTAGTCTTTGTTGAAGCAAAACATCACTATTGGTGCAGACAGATATTCCTGCGACCAGATTTCCATTTCGATCTCTTCCACAGGAACCATCCAGAAATAGGTCCAGTTCAACACTGGGTATAGGAGTGTCCTTTAAGTCCTCCCTAGGAGAAAGCAGATAATTAGTTACACACAATCACGCTCTTCGCCATCCTCAGCAGTAGGCAACAGAGATGCAGGGTTTAGAACAGGACAGAGTATGAAAGAAATAGATGGATTGGAGAGAAAAGTAAGTTCATATTTAAACCAAATAAAAGGTTTGCTGGAGAACCAAATAAGTGCGCCAAGACAATGTGTTGCACACTGTTGATGTTAAAAACACCCAACTGGAAATAGTCAATGTGATTTATTGTGAAACCACACAACTTAAGTTCATATTTAGTTAGACGTGCAGTCGAGAGGGGTTGAGTTTTTATTTTAAGTAAGAGAGATGATACAGAGTGAGGAACGGCTACTGTGATATGATGCCCGAGCACCAGTGATTGCACAAGATTTACTAGAATGATGGCAGCAGCCACCACCCTTAAACATGGTGGAAATTGCTTCGCAACAGAATCAAGTGCTGTACTATAATAATCTAATGGACAATAGTCGCCCTCATGTTTCTGGGCAAGCACTCCCTGAGCAAATCCATTTCTTTCATGACAAAATAAAATGAAAGTCTTTCCATTATCCGGTAATGCTAAAGCTGGAGCAGTAGCTAAAGCTTGCTTTAATTACTTTTCCTCCTTACTATCCCAAGGGAGGCGCTCTGGTGTATCCTATTTTGAAAGATTTGTCAAAGGTTTAGCAGTTTATGGATAGTTAGAAATCCACTGTCTGCAATATCCTGTCATACCTGAGTAGTTGGACGTGGGGCTTTAGCTATTTTTCTGTAGGTGGTATGCAACACAGTGCTGGATTTGAAACCACAGGAAAAGTCGGTAATACTGCATTGTTTACAGTGCTCAGATCTTGCACAAACCTATAAGTATTATTTCATGACTTTTTCACAGGGAGAATAGGAGTAACAGGGCTGTTAGCTGGCATTATTATTCCTTGTTGTATCAAGGACTGAATTACTGGTTTGAGTCCCTGGTCTGCTTCTGGTTTTAGTGGATACTGCAGAACTCTAGGGAGAGGTTTAGATAGATTCAATTTTATTTTTCTAGCTCTGCAGAATATAATATACCTACTTCATTAGCATGTTTAGCCCATACGTTAGCAGGTACCTGCTGCAGCAGTTTTTCAGCTGTCTCTATGCTTTCAACAGGCTGCTTCTCACTAAGATTGGTAACACTTCCCCCAAACCTCTCAACTGTCCAGATTTTTGCAGAATGTCCAGATTTTTGCCTCATATTTTTGGTCTATTCCTCACAAAGTTTGTGGTTTTCTGGCAAACCACTGGGATTATCAGAGGACTGCAGTCATTAAATAATAACATACATTTGAATTTCAGACTTCAAATCCTTCAGAAAAAGTATGTTAACACAAACCCTGTTACTGTATCAACTTTCTAAGTTTATAAGAGCAATATTTAAAATCTGTCCCTATTTTTGGGCCTTTGTTCCCCCATTTTGTCAGGCTTTGTCCTGATTTCTTGCACTAAAAGGTTAAGAGGTATGTGTTCCCCCTCTTTTTGTGTTGGAACATCCAAATTCACCCCTTCTGGTGTACAGTAAACAGTACAACCCAGTTTGCATAACAGGTCTCTCCCTAACAAATTTACTGGTGCAGTAGTACTCAAAAGGAAAGAATGCCTTTCTTCAGTTGGTCCTAAAGAAATGGGTATAGGTTCTGAAACAGGTTATGTAACAGTAGCATTTGTTACTCCAACTGCCTTTACTTTATGTTTTAATACTGGTATCTGAGGTAACTTTTAATACAGACCTAGTGCCTCCAGTGTCCACCTGGAAAGGAATTTTCTTTGAATTTATTTCTGCCTTAACATAGGGTCCCTTTTGATCTATTGGCAGCAGAGGATTAAGATTTATTTCTGTTTTATTATTCTGACATAGTCAGTGTGGTGATTTCTGACTCCCTCCACTCTGAGGATGTGGTGGAGGGAATGCAGCTTTGTTATAATTCAGCTGTCATTCAGTCCAAGTATCTTGGATTCTCACCCTTCGCTTGTTTGGACATTCTCCTATCCAGTGCCTTCACCACAATTGAAGCAAGATCCATAAGACGAAGAAGGAAAGGCACTGCTAGTTCATTGTTGCCAACCAGCTGCACCTTGTTCCCCTCAAACAACACTCCTACTAAATCTTCTGAAAATTCCTTTCCCCCATCCCTGCCTCTGCTTCATCCCCCCTGGGGCTTCTAACTGTCTTATTTGCAAAGTTAACAGCTTATCCTCGGTCTCCTTTCTCCGTTTTTCCCGATAGTGCAGCGATTTACAGCACTTAGTTAGGACTCTAAGTCCTTTCCCTGCCAGTCTGTAAACACTTGCTTTATTTGATTTTGTACAGAGGTTTGCAGACCCTGCACAAAAGCGCTGCAATAGCTGGCTTAACTTGTTCTTCCTGATCTGTTATTCCTGGATGTCTAGCAAACACTGCTTTAAGATTATGCAAATAATCTGCAGGGGCTTCCCCTTTATATTACTTACATGCCTGTATCTTAGGCCAATCTGTCCTAACTTGACACACTTCTGGAATTTTATTTAACGATGTTGCCCTTTTGTCTATTATTGCATTCCCTGTGAATATAAAATCTGTTATTTCAGCCTTTTCAAGTAATTGTTTTCTTATTTCATCTGAAGCGACTACCCGAAGCAGCTGGTTTAAATCTTTCAAAGTAGGGTTATACCATTCTATTATAGTTTTTAATTCCTCATTAAACCTTAAAGGATCTTCTCTAACATTTAGAAAATTATTAGACATAGTATGCAAATCAGCAGGAGTCCAATGATGATGATGATGAACAAGCTCTCCATTATTAGCCCCGAATATTTCTCTAAGAGGTGCTAAAAGATCCTCTCCAGAGGCAACAACCTGTTGTCCTACCCTGTCATGTGAGCATGTGTGATGGGCTGTGAGTGTATCAAGTACTAGTGCTCCTGCTGGAGAGGTAGAGGCTTGTTGGAAATGAGAAGGAGAAGAAAAAGAAACCTCCCCAACTACAGATGCCTGTTCTGAAGATGAGGGTTGAACAGGGGAACTGGGCTGAGGTGTAACAGTACCATGCTTACCTGGTGTCCATGGGACAGTTATCTGAAATGCAGGGGTCTGAGAAACAGCAGAATCTTGTAAAGCAGTCACCCGTACTGCTGCATGTGGGGTACATATGGGGGTGGGGATGCAGTAGCTACTGGAGGATCATCATCCTCTTCCGAAGTTTTTGCATTTTGGCCATCACCAGTTTCCTCCAAACCTGCCAAGACAAGATAAAGAGATCCCTTTTTGCTGGTCTGTACTGCCTTCTTAACCTCTTCTACCTGTTGTAACAACTTCTTATTAGTATGGCGAAATCCCCTTAATGCTGATTCCTTTTCCCTTTTAAGCGCAGTATACCAAGAATAAAATACTGCCCATTGTTCCCCACTTACCTTGTTTTTCTTTTCTTTCAAAATATATGCAGGTATTCTCTTTACAGGGATTTGATCCTGCCTGCCTAACTTTGTTCCCATTTTCTCTGTTAAGACTTACTTGTAGGTCATGGATCCTGGTAATTCAGAAAAGAAAAATGACTGCATCAGTTCACACACCATTCAGGGAGGAAAGGGTAGGGATTCTGTTTTTGTGCAGTAACAGAGGAAAGGTTTCACTCAGCCTGTTCCCACAGCACCCCCTTGCTTTCATCCCATCACAAGCTCAAAATTTACAGCCCCAGCATTGCTATCTGGATAATGGGGCAGATAGGTACTGTGTCCAGAAATGACCACTCTTTCGGACCCTCTCAGGGTACTTTCACACAGTCACACCTACATCCCAGCATGCTACGGGCTCATAAACTTGACTACCTGTACACCCACACCTGTGTCCCAACATGCTATAGGCTCATGCATTTGGTTTATACACACACACACACACACACACACACACACACACACACACACACACACACACATACACACCTATGTTCCAGCATGCTATAGGTTCGTTCACACACACAAACACACACACACACACACACACACACACACACACACACACACACACACACACACACACGTCCCAATGAACTTGATTTAACTTTAACCTTGTTTTTTTCTCTTTCTCATGAATCTGGTTTATCCACACACAGACACACACACACACACACACACACACACACACACCTATGTCCCAGCTTGCTATAGGTTCATGAACTTGATTTATACACACACACACACACACACACACACACACACACACACACACACACACACACACAGGTGTCCCAGTATGCTATAGGCAAATGAACTTGATTTAACTCTAACTTTAACCTTTTCTCTCTCTCTCTCTCTCTCTCTCTGTCTTCACTCATACATTAAACAACACAAAACATCTCTCATGCTTTTTATCTTTTAGTATTGAGGGTACCGCCATCAACACAAGCGTCTCCTTGTGTTAATTTTTTCTTTTGTTGTATGCGCATACACATTGATAAACTTTTCCTTATTTCCTGCGGGATCCTCCCATGGCTACTTTACATATACCTAACAAGCAAACTCAGTCATTCAACAAAACAGTTATTCACTCATTCCACTTTTTTAACTACAATTATCTAAGAGAAAAAAAAAAACATTTTCTACAAATCCATCTTCCCCATTTTGAGTCTAGCATATTTGCACAGCCTGAACAGTTAGGTATCTGAATCCATACAAAGCAACGTGGAATTCAC
This sequence comes from Protopterus annectens, assembly GCF_019279795.1. Lineage (NCBI taxonomy): Eukaryota > Metazoa > Chordata > Ceratodontiformes > Protopteridae > Protopterus > Protopterus annectens. The sequence goes on from NC_056751.1 coordinate 155,817,141, forward strand.
AGAAAAACGTTCTGTGCTGGGCCATTGTAATTTATTGCACACTGCCCTGCAGAAATACCAAAGTTCAGAATCAGAATCTTAAAGCACCAAATGTTAAAGTTCACAAATAAATAACAAAGAGTTTTATCTTTTAGTACTGAGTCACAAATAACACTTCAGGATGTGCAAAGTACTTATTTATTCCATAAACAGTGCTAGGAGACTGCCTACGTACATTTTCAGATCAGTCACCAAGAATAAAGAAAACCTTCAATTTTTATACCTTTTCTTATCAATTTAATGCACGTAGAACTCTGATGTTACATAGCTTTTAACAAATAATAAAATTTTTAAATATTTCATGTCCTCATGATCCTCACTTAGAGCTTCACATGAACACTTGATAAATATGCCTTTTTAAAACGTAGACCATCTGTGTTTAAGATTTATTGACCTGAAACTTTGCAACATTCGGTACCAGATCACACTATCTCACAGACATCCTGGTAAAGACTCATCCCCCAGACTAAGAATCCCAGAGCAATGTTAATTAATCTGGTTTCCACAGACACCTGACACAATTGACTAATTTTCAAACACAAACATAGCATAACATCCTTCAGCACTTACTTTACCTTCAACTATCTGTCAGTACAGAGAGAATACAATTGTAAGACGCTTGAAATGTAAGGATACTAGTGATGTGAAACTATATCTTGCATAATCATGCATCTATTTTTCATTTTTCTTTTGACATAAACATTATAAACATTTTATTTGACTCATTTGTGAAGAAACTACAAGTTAATATGTGCTTTTTGAAGAATAAAGGTGACACATAATAACAGTAGTAAGGAGGAAGATTCTGATTACTCTTTATAAGAATCAAGTATGTGTCTTAGGTAGCCATTTCAGCTTTCTCATGGTAGTGTAACTGACTGAGTGATCAAGGAAAAGTAACACTTTTTATTTCCTCGCCATCTACTTCAGTGTAATTCTACACATTTATTCTATTTTAGGAAGTCAGATACTAGGAAATAATTCACCCATTTTGTAACTGATTGTTTATCTTACACTGTAAATCCAAGCAAGTAAAACCTTCAGAAACTGTGTTGCTTTAGATTCATAGATTCATAGATTAGTACTAAGCTAACTGCCCTTGTGAGCCATTTTAAGCTTAGCCAATTATCCCTTGTGAGACTCAAACCCTGCACCTTGTGTTTGTAAGGCAAACACCTTAACCATTAGGCCACCCTCCCCACCCCTTTACTTCATTAGGAGTTGTACTATACGGTTAAGCTGAGATGATTACTTTTAGAAGTGCTTCAAACCCAAGTTCTTGTTATGGAACTCAGACAAAAGCATTGCATCAAAGAGTCTTCTCATCTGAATGTATGTTTTCATTATTTAAACTTCACATCTCTTTTCTGAATTTGACTAAGAAAATTGATTTTCTCTCTCTCTCATTATCTGTTTTTTTCTCTCTGTAACATATCTTATGAAAGCTTGAAGGGATTTTTTTTTCTGTTCTAACAAAACTTAGTAAACCAACGAAGAAATGAAAATTGCAGCATGTAAAAAGAGTTGTATAATGGCCAGAGTGAAAGAAAACGTAAGAAATAAAGAGTATAAGAGTCTTAAGACTGTTAAATGGCATACTTCCCAGAGAACCTCCCAGTAAATCATAACTCTGCAAATGATACTGGAGTTTTAGCATATGAGTTAAAATAAATAGTCATGTGTTCCCTTAAACAGATAATGCCCTTTGAGATATTGTCTCTCTTTTGGAGGAAATTGAGTCAGCACTGTTATATTGATTGAAAATAACACATAGATCATTCTAGCCAAAGTCCAAAGAACCACATCAGTACTTCAGGCTAGCAGTAGTAAAATTTTACTTTTTTTCAGAGAAAATAGTTTTGCCAGTTGCTGTATGCAACAATTCTCCAGTTATGTACAGAGGTGATACATTTCCTTGAGACAATGATTTCTGTAATATGGCTGTAAATAAAAAATGAATATATTATCGACTCTTGATGAAGTAAATACAAGCTGCAAATTTAAAATAAATCAACACTCGTGTCCAGCAAAGCTGCAGTCTGAGATGACAATATTTACCTCACTGAAGAATGCAGTTACAGAATTATAACAAGCTAAACCCATCCCTTGATGCTCACCACAATGAAATGGCAGATATTACCAATGCTACTGGCAAAAGGTATCTATGGGGGGATCTAAAAATAACGTTAATTCTGATGTATATAAATAAATTACCATGACTGTTATTTCAGTGGATTCACTTAATAGTTTAGTAATAATATAGAAAAGATGCTATGTATACTTTCCTCCATCATGCCTTTTCTTTAATTCATTTTACATTCCATTAAGATAGAACTTGAAATATGACTGAATAAAAGCTGAAATGAACCACAGGTTTGATATGAAGAGCTATTACAGTACGAGTTACTGCGGTAATAAGTGAATCAATACTCTGTCTCTTTTATTATTAAGCAGTATGCTTCTAATGAAGTTGGCTGAACTAATGTGGATTATGATGATGACTATGCCAACTCAGTCATCCATCATATAATATGTTATTTGAGGGAGTTCATATGTATATTTTGGATTCTTGGAGTGCTTGGTACAGCAAATGTTAATTAAGGAGCCTGCTTTTTCATAAATATTGACTACACACAGGTAAAATATATTAGTGGTGTACAATAGTATAATACATTCTGTGTAATGATTAAATATCTCTGACTTGCTGTTGTAAGGGGTCAAAATGTTAGAGGGTATTTTTGCAGTAAATATGGTTAATATTTTGTTTATTTTGTTTTACAAGAATTATATTTCACTTGATGAATGTTGAATATAAAAGTATCTCTCCTCTGCAGCAGGGAATAAAGGAGCGAATATTTACTAATGGGTTCATTTTTGCAGTGGCTCTGTTATCTGTAATCTAGTTTATCCATAGTAGTTACACAAACCTTTTGATTTCTGCTGTGTTAACATTTAAAACTGTGTGCTAGTCTTGATGTCAGATGATTTTATATATATAAGCATAAAGTTGTTCACTGAGAATAACTAGGTAATGTAGAAGACATTCATACAATTCCTTCTCTATGTTCTGTCAACTCATCCAACAGCAAATCACATTTCATTAGATTTTGAATATTGAGAAGTGTAACTCAAAACAGCAACATTTTCTTTCTTGTAAGGGGACAGTCTCCTACAACTGCCATATGGGGGACTTCACCCTCACATCCCTCTAACTAATATTTTTCAGCTCCATGAAAGTGGTGAAATTAAAAAAAACATAAACACTGCAATGCACCATTTGATTGCTCCATACATGTCAGTGTGGTTCCAAGGAAATGCAAAAAAAAAGAACTGAAGAAAATCACTTGAGATTGAATGCCTCACTGGAGTGTAGGTTTGTCTCATACAACAGTCTTTATAGTTAATGCCAATGTTTTCACAAATCCTCATCTGTTTAGCTGTTTGTCTAATAATGATTCCGAGTACACAGTAAGAAAAGCACTGGTTGTATTTATGGGATAGTATGTACAGCTATCAAATTAACAAATCACGTGTAACTGCTGACTTCATAGATTAATAGTTTTAAGTGTCAAGCTTATAACGTGATCTTTAAGAAGCCGATTACAATTATACTGTCAGTATTTTTTATTTACCATATACAGAAATGTATTTAAAAACTCCTATTTTGATGAGCTTAATTTTATTGTTGGTGGTGATTTTATGCCTACTGTATCATTCCCATTTTTATCAGTTATATATATTTATTTTTAGCAGGAGGTTACAATATATTTTATTGTATTGCCTGTACCAGTTTTATATTCTAAGCGTAGTATTTCAAATCAAATCAAGTTGGATGTGGCTTTGGATGATAAAGCAGAGATTCCCTCTCAGCAGCCCATTGGACATAGACAATGACAACACTCCCTAAATTCTGTGTGAGCAACTATTGTTTTCCAAATTCTCCATTCTCTTAGTTATGAACCAAAATGCTGCTCTTTCTATAACTATGTTCAGTGGCTTATTTTAGGCTACAAAACAGCATTTATTTGATTATTTGTCTAATCAGTGGGGTATGTCATTTGATTACTTTTGTTGATTGGTTTAAACCCAGTAGGCATTCTTATTTTCAGAGGAGATCCAAGGAAGTTTTCCTACTGAATGTGGGAAACTTGGCCAGGACTCCGCTGAAAGTCCCCTGTTGATGTTGTTTATTGATGTTACAGAACAGAGCAGAAGATATGAAGACAATTTGGTCAATAAAATGGGACAAAAGCATGTATTAAATAAGTTAAAGCTCTGGTTGTGGAAAAAAGGGATGAAAGTGCTGAGTAGGAAACAAAACAAATGTTTCTTGTTCAAGCGCACCTTGTGTACAAAGAATATGTATGAAGTATTTAAATTATATTTAGCTTGTAAATGTTATATGCTATGTAAAATACATTTTAATTAACCAATTTTCAGTATGGTAGATGCCCATTTTGAAGAAAGCAGTAGAGGAAAAATGGGTGGTAGAGAAGAAGGGATATAGGGACAAGGCTGACAAAATAGCTGGACTTGGAGAGACTGACTTGACTGTGGAAGTGCTTGTTTGGATATTTGATGAGTCAAACCCCATCTGGAGTGTAGACAATTTATTTATTTATTTTCTAGAAAGAGGTTATCCTATAAAATTTATTCAAGATATCAGGAAGGAAGTAGAAATAGGTAGGAAAGACAGATTTCAACCTATAAAAGGGGTTATGGAAATCAAGAAAGTGGAAGAGAAAAAGAAAGATATTTATATGAATGAAGAAACAATACAAAAAAGACTTATTATAGAATTTAATTCTACTAACAAAAATACAAAAGGTATTATATACAGGGAATGGGAAAAATTCCTTTCTTTCACAGATATGGAGGAAATTAAATATATGAGACCACAAGTTTTTCATAGAAACCCACCATGTATACGTAATATGATTGAAAGAAAAGTAATGGATAAGAGAGGGACGAGCCATAGAAGGAAAGGCACTTACAAATGTGGACGGTGCCAGCAATGCCCACACATTATGAATGAGGGAGAGGTATACATTGAAAGTAGGAATATGAATATAAGAGGTAAAGATTATTATAATTGTGATACCCAAGGAGTGGTATACCTAGTAATTTGTCAGACATGCCATGCATTCTATATTGGCAAACCAGAAAGATCCCTGAAAAAACGAATTTATGAGCATATGTATGATATCAGTAGAGCCAAAGAGACAAATGCACTATATAAGCACTTTAAGGATTGTAAGGAAGCTAAATATTTATGGTTTGTAATAGAACAGGTTAAACGTGACATAAGAGGTGGTCCATGGGAGGACATTTTAGAGAATAGGGAACTATGGTGGCAGGTTAGAATGGATGCAAGTAGAAAGCCTGGTCTTAATGAAAAGCTTTCTATAAGACCATTATTAAAAGTAAGAGCTAATAAAATTTGAGAACAAGGTAGGAAGTTCTAGTCATTTTTGTCCTGAAAAATAAGGGTGTACATAACATTTATATTTTAACAATAACATTTATATTTTAGTAATTCATGTGATTTTTATCTGTTATTCATAACATTGTTTTATTAATAATGTAAATATTTAGTACACATGTTAAATGTTTTATATATATTTAATGTTTTACATATATTTAATGTTTCAAAATTTATTTATGAATTAATGGGGAGATTTATTGAAATGTATTTGCAGGTTTTGCACACTAGAGGGAGTTATACCAACATGAATTTGTGAAATAGTTTCTGTGGAATAAGGTTTTAATGCACACAGAACCATTTCAACATTGTGAAAAAAAAATTATTTTTATTTTTTTATGTGGTATATATCAGGACTGAGGTCTATACATTAGTAAATACAACAGTTAACATATATATATTTTTTTCAAACAAAATAAGAAAAATAAGAGAATGTTAGTAATGCCTATTATATGTTTTCATTTCATTCTCATGAATATGTATCAGTGCCTTTTAATATTAATAGATAATAGACTGTAGGGATTGGTACATTTAAAATCCGTTTTTAATGGTTTTATTGGATAATTAAATAGTGAATAAAGTATTTAAACTGTTAAGAATTTTTATGTAATTATCTGATGAAGTCCTGGTAGAGAGGGACGAAAACGCGTACTGTGGCTGTAAATGTGAAGTGCGTTAATGGACTGTTTGATCGCAATAAACTGAACTTTTCATCAATTCGAAATTTGTTCACGACTTTTGTGGCTTCCATTGGTGGATTATTTGTTGTTTGAGAGCTACAAACCATCTATTTTTGTGTTTTAGTGACTTTTTTTTTGGTGGTCTAGTCGCGTGTAGACTGTAGAATTGTACACAGAGCTATGAATGCGGAAGGGCAAGAGGAGGTGGGTCAGACGCTTAAGCTGATTGGACAGCTAACAGAACTCCTTGATTTGCTCACTCCTCTTTGTAATAGTCTGCTTCCTGCCAAGATGAAGGTCAATGGTAATGGAGATTTAACGGAAACGTTACTCGGGCCAACTTCTAAAAGAAAGAGGGAGCTTATTGGCGGTGACGATACAGCCGGCGACCCTGTTGAGATCGAAGGAACTAGTTTTGACCCATTGAGAACGCCTAGGATTTTGGATGTAGGGGCAGGAAAAATGGAAGCGACTGAAAGAGTATATAATCAACAAGGGGCTAGACCGAAATCATCACTAGCGCCTAAAGGTACTGTTGTATTGGACTGTCTAACCACAACTGAGTGGTTACAGAAAGAATATTTGTTCAAAAGTGATAAGCAAAAAGTTCCTAACAATTGTATTGATGGTAACACATATACAGTCATATTAAATAAACTACATAAATTAATGACACAATACAGGACGCTAAGCATAGAAAATACATACCTTAATGAATGTTTAATTAAGGAAATAGTCCCTAAGGGGCTTAGGGTTTATAAATACCCTAACAATGTTGAGATTGGTTCACTGTTTCATGAAAGTTTGATAAAAGTATTTAATAAATGTGGACTGGAGTTTGTCCAGTTGATTATAGAAGACAGTGAAAGGAGACGAGAGATATTGGGAAGAGATATTCACGAACTAGATATGTGTATCAAAAATGATTTAGTTTTCAGTATTGTAGAAGAAAAAGAACAATATTTTAAAATTAGAAAGGATATTGATGCAAAATGTGAGACTATTATACAGCGTAAGATGGGGAAACTCCATAGAGATATTCAGGAATATAGTAACAATACTAGTTACCCTAAACCTGCAAGTACTAATAAAAGGAGAGACCATGAAACATTTTTCCAACAGAATAATAATAGGAGGGATATGGAAGAGGGGTGGGGGGGTGTGGATATGTATGATGATGAATTTCCACCTTTGGAGAATAAGGTGGAAAAAGTTCAACCACCTCAGTACAGGAGAGGAAATTTTCAGATGAGAGGGGGGAGAAGGGGGAGGGGAAGATATTAAGTTATATCCCTATTCCCAGGATGAATTTGAATGATTCACTAGACATTATTACAGAGAAAGATAAAAGTACATATAGAGGTTTCTCTATTTACAATTTTAGTGATATTGTGTTGATTAAAGATCATTTTAACCTGCTGAGTAAAGGTCTTAAATACATTCCAGTCAAAAAAGGAGAGGTGACAGGAACGATTCTGGATGTTAAATTATTTATTAGGAAGGTCAATTTGTTTATTCTAGCTTCAAGAGCTGGGTTCAATAGAAGTGATAATGAGGGGGTAGGGTTAGCTAGGAGTTCCCTATATAACCCACCCTTAATGCCTCAACTTAAGAACCTAGAAAATGTATTAGAAAAAGAAATTCAAAGAACAGTGAAAGGGAATAAAGTCAATGATAAGAATAATCTTAAGGACAAAGAAAAAGAAGTATTGAATGACTTAATCAACAGTCAGGGTGTGAGAATAATGAAACCAGACAAGGGAGGGGGAATCGTGATCATGGACAAAATACTATATGAGGCTAAAATGAATTCTATCTTGAGAGATGAAGGTAAATATAAGATAGTATCTAAGAATGAAATAGAAATAGCATATAAAAAAAATTGATTTGTTGCTACAAGAATTGGTAATAGAGAAGGTAATTGACATCAAGACATATAGATATTTTGAAATCAAGCATCCTAGGGTAGCTACCATCTTCGGTATACCCAAAGTCCACAAAAATCAGGATGACCCCCCCCCCCCCTCAGACCCATAGTGACAGCAGAAGGGGCTAAGACAGTACCCTTAGCTAAGTTCGTAGATGAAAAAGCAAAACCTATTTGGGTCAATAATAAAATAATAAAGGATTCATGGGATTTTTTAAGGGAACTCACACCTGAAGTGTACAAAGATGACTTAATATTTATCACTATCGATATTATTGACCTTTTTTCCAGTATTCCTTACAAGGAAGGGATGGACTATTTTGAAGAAAGTATTTTCTCAGATCAAATAATGACGCATGAAGAGAAGGTAGCCACAGTTGCTCTCATGGACACAGTTTTAAAATACAATTTTTTAATCTTTGATGGGGAATAGTACCAACAAATTAATGGGGTGTCCATGGGAGCAGAGTGTGCTCCTACATATGCAAATATATTCCTTTCAAAATGGGAAGATAAATATGTGATGAATTCTAGTTTTAAGAAGTTTTGGATATTGTACCATAGATTCCTAGATGACATAGTGAATTTTTGGACCGGATGAAAACAAATGTTTTTGGAATTTTTTGGATATATCAGTTCGACAATAAGTTTTTGAAATTTACATATGCCATAAATACAGATATCTTAAACTATTTGGATGTGGAGGTTATTAAACTAAATCATAAATTTGAAACTAGGGTCTTTAGAAAAGCCAACATATTGTAATTCCTACCTACACTATGATAGTTCCCACCCCCCCATTGTAAGGAAAATATAGTCAAGGGACAATTTGTGAGGGGGTCTAGGATGACAAGCAGAGATACTGATTTCAAACAGGAATGTGATAAATAGGAAACTATGTTTCTAGAAAGAGGTTATCCTATAAAATTTATTCAAGTATCAGGAAGGAAGTAGAAATAGGTAGGAAAGACAGATTTCAACCTATAAAAGGGGTTATGGAAATCAAGAAAGTGGAAGAGAAAAAGAAAGATATTTATATGAATGAAGAAACAATACAAAAAAGACTTATTATCGAATTTAATTCTACTAACAAAAATACAAAAGGTATTATATACAGGGAATGGGAAAAATTCCTTTCTTTCACAGATATGGAGGAAATTAAATATATGAGACCACAAGTTATTTATAGAAACCCACCATGTATACATAATATGATTGAAAGAAAAGTAATGGATAAGAGAGGGACGAGCCATAGAAGGAAAGGCACTTACAAATGTGGACGGTGCCAGCAATGCCCACACATTATGAATGAGGGAGAGGTATACATTGAAAGTAGGAATATGAATATAAGAGGTAAAGATTATTATAATTGTGATACCCAAGGAGTGGTATACCTAGTAATTTGTCAGAAATGCCATGCATTCTATATTGGCAAAACAGAAAGGTCCCTGAAAAAACGAATTTATGAGCATATGTATGATATCAGTAGAGCCAAAGAGACAAATGCACTATATAAGCACTTTAAGGATTGTAAGGAAGCTAAATATTTATGGTTTGTAATAGAACAGGTTAAACGTGACATAAGAGGTGGTCCATGGGAGGACATTTTAGAGACTAGGGAACTATGGTGGCAGGTTAGAATGGATGCAAGTAGAAAGCCTGGTCTTAATGAAATGCTTTCTATAAGACCATTATTAAAAGTAAGAGCTAATAAAATTGGAGAACAAGGTAGGAAGTTCTAGTCATTATTGTCTTGAAAAATAAGGGTGTACATAACATTTATATTTTAACAATAATATTTATATTTTAACAATTCATGTGATTTTTATCTGTTATTCATAATATTGATTGTTTTATTAATAATGTAAATATTTATTACACATATTACGTTTTATATATATTTAATGTTTTACATATATTCAATACTTCAAAAGTTAGTTATGAATTAATGGGGAGATTTATTGAAATGTATTTGCAGGTTTTGCATACTAGAGGGAGTTATACCAACATGAATTTGTGAAATAGTTTCTATGGAATAAGGTTTTAATACACACAGAACCATTTCAACATTGTGAAAAAATTGTTTTATTTTTATTTTTTTATGTGGTATATATCAGGACTGAGGTTTATACATTAGTAAATACAACGGTTAACATATATATATTTTTCAAACAAAATAAGAAAAATAAGAGAATGTTAGTAATGCCTATTATATGTTTTCATTTCATTCTCATGAATATGTATCAGTGCCTTTTAATATTAATAGATAATAGACTGTAGGGATTGGTATATTTGAAATCCGTTTTTAATGGTTTTATTGGATAATTAAATAGTGAATAAAGTATTTAAACTGTTAAGAATTTTTATGTAATTAACTGATGAAGTCCTGGTAGAGAGGGACGAAAACGCGTACTGTGGCTGTAAATGTGAAGTGCGTTAATGGACTGTTTGATCGCAATAAACTGAACTTTTCATCAATTCGAAATTTGTTCGCGACTTTTGTGGCTTCCGTTGGTGGATTATTTGTTGTTTGAGAGCTACAAACCACCTATTTTTGTGTAATAGTTTTAAGTGTCAAGCTTATAACATGATCTTTAAGAAGCCGATTACAATTATACTGTGTCAGTATTTTTTATTTACCATATACAGGAATGTATTTAAAAACTCCTATTTTGATGAGCTTAATTTTATTGTTGGTGGTGATTTTATGCCTACTGTATCATTCCCATTTTTATCAGTTATATATATTTATTTTTAGCAGGAGGTTACAATACATTTTATTGTATTGCCTGTACCAGTTTTATATTCTAAGCGTAGTATTTCAAATCAAATCAAGTTGGATGTGGCTTTGGATGATAAAGCAGAGATTCCCTCTCAGCAGTCCATTGGACATAGACAATGACAACACTCCCTAAATTCTGTGTGAGCAACTATTGTTTTCCAAATTCTCCATTCTCTTAGTTATGAACCAAAATGCTGCTCTTTTTATAACTATGTTCAGTGGCTTATTTTAGGCTACAAAACAGTATTTATTTGATTATTTGTCTAATCAGTGGGGTATGTCATTTGATTACTTTTGTTGATTGGTTTAAACCCAGTAGGCATTCTTATTTTCAGAGGAGATCCAAGGAAGTTTTCCTACTGAATGTGGGAAACTTGGCCAGGACTCCGCTGAAAGTCCCCTGTTGATGTTGTTTATTGATGTTACAGAACAGAGCAGAAGATATGAAGACAATTTGGTCAATAAAATGGGACAAAAGCATGTATTAAATAAGTTAAAGCTCTGGTTGTGGAAAAAAGGGATGAAAGTGCTGAGTAGGAAACAAAACAAATGTTTCTTGTTCAAGCGCACCTTGTGTACAAAGAATATGTATGAAGTATTTAAATTATATTTAGCTTGTAAATGTTATATGCTATGTAAAATACATTTTAATTAACCAATTTTCAGTATGGTAGATGCCCATTTTGATGAAAGCAGTAGAGGAAAAATGGGTGGTAGAGAAGAAGGTATATAGGGTCAAGGCTGACAAAATAGCTGGACTTGGAGAGACTGACTTGACTGTGGAAGTGCTTGTTTGGATATTTGATGAGTCAAACCCCATCTGGAGTGTAGACGATTTATTGTGGAATGTAACTGTTTGAGGTGCAGCCATGCAGACAAAATGAAAAAAAATGGGGGACTGTAGGAATCAGTAGTGCATGCTTTGGAGCATGGTGACATTCTAGAGGACAAGAAGATAAGATAATGTGGGCACAACAGCAACACTGAGCAGATGTAGAGAAACATTGATATCAGAGTGGCAGGGGAATCCATAAGTAGAACTGATAATATTTGGTATTTATGAAGTGCCTGGCAAGTGAGATGCAACCTTTTGCATTTTTAATCTAAGCAGGTAAGTATCCTGATACAATTGAGTTTTCAGACAGATTTTCAAACTGATTGGTATCTCTGTATAGCAGCTCAGGTCAGTAATTCATAGTGGTAAGGAAAAACATTATGAAAATATAGGCAATGGGTTGAAGTGCATAGAAAACTTTAGTCAGAAGCAAAAAACAGGTCTTGGTTAATTTTTTTTCTTTCAAGATTTTGTAAAGTTGAAAAAAAAATGGATTTATTTGCAACTTAGGATTAATATTTTGAGTGACATTGATATTAAATAGGATCTAAAAGCATATTGTGCTGAAGTACTGGACACTTGGTGCAGTGGTTAATGTTGTTGCCTCACAGCAAGAGGTTCTCTGGCTCAATTTTCAGGTGGGGTGCCTTCTGTGTGGAGTCTGCATGCCCTTCCTGGATTCACGTGGGTTTCCTCCAGGTACTCTGGTTTCCTCCCACATTCCAAAGACATGATTCTGCAACATTTATCCCCGGGTCTCCACTGAAAATAGACTCTGTCTAGTTGGACTTTCCTAGTCAACAAATGTTAAATAAATAAATAAAAAGAATTTGGATCATATAGTTGTATGAACTGGGGCTGATCTGTGCTAATGAATTTTAAAATTACTGATGGGCAGGCTGTGCATATTGAGAATGTTATTAATGTACAATCTTATAATGTGTTATTTATTATCTTCACCTTTAAAAAGTTTGATATTTCCATGAGAAATCAGGAGCATTTAAAAAGAAGACACAAAAATTGTGGGGAGAGGGACCATCTGAAATTCTAACATAAAACGAGATGTTGCAGATGTAATTCTGATTTTCATTTCTGGGTTCACAGGACTGGATCATGATGATGATGAAAATATGAATGATAGTGAAAATGATAAAGAATATTTGGGAATGTACAGAGGCTGAATACGAAAATTTTAATTTATAAATGTCAAGGGAGCAGCTTGAGAGGATTTTTTTTCTTTATTTAATAGAGATGGGGATGGGATAAATGGGCTTATCTGGTGAGGATGTGTCTATTTCAGAAAGAGTTAGGAAAAGAAAAATGAAGTTGAAGGAATAAATGGGCCACAAAGAAAAAATGGAAGTTATTTATCTTAATATAAAATGGTTTTATGGATGACGTTAGACATTATTTGAGTGGTTAGAAAAATAAGAAATTTAATTTGTGTGAAATATATAAGGTGCTTGTGATGCGGATCTCCCACCGCTGCCAGCCAGTATGTGATGCGGATATCTCACCACTGCTAACCAGTATGTGACAATCCTCCACCTTTGGCCAGTAATCAAGGAGCCTCAATCCTCACCACTAGCACCTGTGGGGAATGTTCACTGGGAGGATAACAGGTACATGGACAGTATTTCCAGATGCAGCTCTCTGCATCAAGCGCAATTTCTCTAAAGAGCACACAGAGAACACAGTCAGTCCGGTGCTGGTTTCTCCCTCTTTCTCCAGATCCCCAGTAAGACTCCCCACTGGCACAGCTATAGAGTTGAGTCCTTAGCAAGGATTCCAAGCCAAGTCCACCAACACTCTCTCTGTCCAACCAGTGCTTTGTGTCCCTGCCCAAGTAGCTGATATTCACACTCTTGGAGATTTGTTTTACACATACATCTGGGAAAGGCTGGTACAGGCTTACTAGCTATGACCCCTTCTGCCCAGACTATAAGGTGGTTATTGCTGTCACCAGAACCACTCGCTAGCTGCTTTAAGGCCCTTTCCAATTTTACTGTGTAATATTAATACTAATATAAATGTTAGTTTGACCAAGATCAAGACTATTAGGGGTGGCCCACACCGTGTCATCAAATAAATATGCAAGTACTCTCAAAACCTAAACATTTCTGCAACAATCAGCCCCAATGAAAGGTTTAAAGATATTTAATAATAAATAATAAAAGAACAAGCAAATACTAAGTATGTATTCACAGTGACGTCAGGGTTCAAAACACAGGAAATATTTAAAATAACATTGAAGGACAGGCTCAGACAAATAAAGAAAAACAATATCTAAACTAAGCTTCACTATATTCCTGACTGTATCTAAGAGAGTTACTATTCCCTACTTACTTAACAGAGCAAGGCAGATGATGTGGTGAATGGTTCTTCTTGTTGTCAGACCCAAGACAGAATACAAAATGCTCAGTCTTACTAAGAGACTTCTCAACATATTATCTAAAACATTACATCTGAGATAGCTTGCAGAATGACATCACTTCTGGTCATATGACTTCAAGTTCTAATGCAACCCTCCCATTTCTGGAAGCTGGCAGGACTTAGAACTTAACCTGTAAAAATATACACACAAGGGCTTTTGCTCAGGTCTTTGGCAGGTGCTGGAAGTCATGAAACAATTGCATACCTCCACACTTCCAGAGTAATAATTAGTTCACCTGAAAGACAATACAGAAATCTTTCTAGTACAGTCTTTGTGTCTTTGACTGAATTGAAACCTGTGAGATAGCATATCTATGATGTAGCCTATAAAGTGATTTAACTTCATCTATTTTTTTAAAGTTTGCTGGACTGAAGTTAACCTTCCAGTTTCCTCTGTTAAAACTTATATATTTAAACAGTTACAAGAGTGCATGTACATTTCTGTTCTCTCCAGTAGAGCACACTGTGGATACATTTCAAACACAAGAACTTTACAAATACCTTTTCAACACAAATATCTGTATAAATCAATTTGATATACACATGACATACAATTCTAATGTATTTGTATCAGCAACATCTTATATGATATACAGTTCTAATACATTTGTAGCACATGCATCTTGTATAAATCAGTTTGATATTCACAAATGACATATAATTATTTACAAAATTCCAGCTAGCTGTGCTGGCAGTACCTCCTTTTGTCACCCCCCTCCCTTTCGAAGACTCAAACTTGTTTTTCAAGTGCCCCTTGAGAAATGTTGCTTGAGAGGGATGAGCCTATCTGGGAATACATTACCCCATACCCTGTCTGAAAGCCCATCTGCATTGGCATTGCTAACCCCACTGCGGTGCTGCATTATCATATCATATGCTTGCAAACCTAGGATCCACCATAGTAACTTGGGATTTTGCTGGCTGGCTTCCTGTAGTCATAGATCCCCTCATACTCCTCCTGCCTCCTAATGCAAATACTCAACACAAAGGCCTCTCTATCATGGTAAGGTTTCATTGTGTTAACATTGTACAGTTTGGGCCCCTGCCTCTTGCTTAGCAGTTCTACCATGTAGTTAACATCATTGACCTTCCTTACCACTTTGAAGGGTCCCTCCAAAGCTGCCTGCATCAGACAGGAATGAGAACCATAACCTGCTGCCCCACAGAATACTCTCTGGCCTGAGCATTCCTGTCATACCAGACCTTTTTCTGGTGTTGGGCTCCTGCCAGGTTTTCCTGAGCTAAGCCCATGAGGTACCTGAGCCTTATCCTGAGGTTTAGGACATACATCACAACAGACCCCTTGTGGGATTCACACTCACCCTCCCACTCATCACAAATGAAATCTAGAGGTCCCCTCACCATATGCCCATACAGCAAATCAAAAGGTGAGAAATCTGTGAATTCCTGGGGCACCTCTCTGTAAGCAAACAACAGATGGAGCAAATATTTGTCCCACTCCCTCTTAAACTGGTCTGCAAATGCGTGTAGCATGGTCTTTAATGTAGAGTTTAACCTCACCACCAGACAATTAGTCTGGGGGAGTTAGAGGTGGTCTTTAGGTGCTTCACCCCGCAGTGCTTCCACAGACAAGTCAGCAGGTCTGACATAAAATTGGGACCTCTGTCAGTCAGTATTTCTTTTGGGAACTCTACCCTGCTGAAAACTCTAATAAAGCATTTGCCACCTTTTTTGCCTCAGTAGAGGACAGGGCCACCACTTCAGGGCATCTGGTAGCATAATCTACTACCACTAGGATATACTTCTTCCCTGTGTCTTGGGGTACTGAAAGACCCCACAATATCCATAGCTATCCTCTAAAATGGATCCTCAATCACAGGCAAAGGCACCAAAGGAGATCTGACCTTGTCTCCTGTCTTGCCTACTTTTTGGCACTGCTCACAAATCCTGCAGTACCTTGTTACATCCCTTTTAATCCCAGGCCAATAAAAGTTCTGCATAATATGTCTCTTGGTATGCTTTATGCCCATATGACCTGCAAAGGGAATGTCATGGGTTATGGCTAGAAATGCCAGATGGTAGGCTCTGGGCACTACCAACTGCTGTATTCTCTCACCCTCTAGCCCTGCCTCAGGGGTCCGTTCTCTATACAGTAACCCTTTGTTCCAGTATATGGAATCCCCTTTTCTTCGAGATTCAGGTGTCTCCCTGGCTACCTCCCTCAAGCCTTGTAATGTAGAGTCTGAGAGCTGAGCCTCTCTAAACTCTCTTTGTGTAACCCTTCCCAGCTCCCCTTCCACAGGAAGTCTGGTATCCTCTGACAGAGGTGTCTCACTGTCAGCCTGGGTACTACTACTCACCTCTGCCCTTGCAGTCACTCTGTCCAAGGGAACAGTAGTACCCACCAGCAGCTGTGGCTCACCTTCAGTCTCACTGCTACAGGGTAGCTCCCTCCCTGAAGTAGCCACCTCACCAGTCCTGGCTTCAAGTGTTCAGTCTGTCCGGGTCCCTCCCAGGCTACCAGACTCACATGTCTGTCTTCAAGCCTGACTGCATGTAACTGCATGCTCACAAGGTATTGCATCATCAAAATTATTCCCTATCAAAACATCTGCAGGGATATCCTCAAACACACCTACTTGCTTGCTTCCTTTTCCACCCTCACAGTCAAGGTGAACCCTAGCCAAAGGTATTTGGAATAGGGCCCCCTCCTAAAGCTCTGACTGGAGTAGACTTCCCAAGCAAGTAGTGCTCCCCTTTAACCATTTCAGGCTTCACAACGGTTAGGTCAGAGGCTGTTTCTCTTTCAGCAGTGGCCTGTTTCCCATCTACTAAGATAGGATATAACCTCTCGTGGTAGTTTGGTACCCTTGTTGTCTTCAGACAACTTACCACAGGCATTCTGTTATTCCCACTTGCCCCCAGTACTTTCAAAACCTAAGTATCTCTACAAAGATTGGCCACATTGAAAGGTTTAAATATATTTAATAATTAATAATAAAAGAACAAGAAAATGTCTACCTTTATTCCCCACCTTGCCTCATTGGAAATCTATATGCTACATGGCCCCAATGGTTACATTTAAAACACTTAACCCTTGATCTTGGCTGTGTACCTGAATTAGTGGCTTCCCCTGTTACTGGTGGACTCTGTTGGGGTAGTTTAGGCTGCCCACCATGGTTCCCCTTATACCCATGTGCAGTACTGGGTATCCCTTTCCTGTGCTGCGATGCCCTGCTTGCTAGGTATAGGTCTCCTTTTTTCCCTAACTCATCTGCAGTGCTGCATTCCCTATCTGCCAGCCAGATTCTCATGACCTCAGGCAAAGTGCTAAGGGCTTGTTCCCTCACCAAAAGCTCTGCCAGCCCCTCAAAAGTGGTGACCTGACACCCACTCACCCACCTATGAAAATAAATGCTTAACTCAGCAATATAATCACACACACTTTCATCTGCCTTGCATCTGTGCCCATGAAACTGTTTTTCTGTAAACTTCAGGTGTTAGCTTAAAGCAGTCCTATAAACAATTTGTTAACTGTATTATAATTTAAGCAATCAGTATCAGACAATTTAGAAACAACAGTTACAGCTTTAGCATGGAGTAAGGCGCTCAGGAACTGTACCAAGAGCCCTTGGTCAACATTATGCTGTTTACATACCCTTTTAAACATATAAATAAAACTATCAAAATTATCACCCTCTATAAATTGTGGAAGAAATTTACTGACCTTTATTGCTTCTGGGGTCCGGCTACTCTCTTCCATTTTACCTCCATGATGAAGAGTCAGCATTTCCTTTTCATGTTGCCTTTGCCTCTCATTTTCTTTGTCTTCCAGACATCTCAGTCTCTTTGCTGATTGTAATTCCATCTGTTTCTCCTTTTCTTCAGCCTCCAAATGCTGCAGTCTCTCTGCTGATTCTAGTTCCAAGTGTTTGACCTCCAATTCAAGTCTCTTTAACTCAAGACAGATTTTTAAGTCCTCTAAGGAAAAGTTCAACCATTTTCTGAGAGTTGTACATCCCCAAGGCCAGTCTGGTTGTCTTCCTGGTTGCTGGTCTTTGATGCAGCTGTGACTAAGACTGCAATAATTTCCCCTTTAATCAAATTGGCATGCACCAGTCCTTTGGCTTGGCACATCTCAGCCAACTGGCTCCTTGTCTAATTGCCATAATCCTGTGCTGACATTTTTCCCTGTTCTCTCTACAAACTAAGCTAACAAAAAGTAAATAAAACTATTGTGATATGAAACCCTGAATGTCTACCATGTGGCTGGTTGAGAGCACAAACACATTCTTTAGTGACCACTGTTTACAGGCCACAGGAGTTCAATATCCATACCACTGAATCCCAGTATGTGATGTGGTGATCCCACCATTGCCAACCAATATGTGATGTAGATATCCCACCACTGCCAGCCAATATGTGATGCAGATATCCCACCACTGGCAACCAGTATGTGATGATCCTCCACCTCTGAGCCAGTAATCAAGGAGCATCAGTCCTAACCACTGGCACCTGTGGGGGATGATCACTGGGAAGATAACAAGTACACACACACTATTTCCAGATGCAGCTCTCTGCATCAAGTGCAGTTTTCCCTTAAGAGTACAAGAGATAACAGTTAGTCCGGGGCTGGTTTCTCCCTCTTTTTCCAGATCCCCAATAAGTCTCCCCACTGACACAGCTATAGAGTTGAGTCGTTAGCTAGGGTTCTAAGCCAAGTCCTCCAACACTCTCTCTGTCCAACCAGTGCTTCATGTCCCTGCCCAAGTAGCTAACACACACACACACACACACACACACACACACACACACACACACACACACACACACACACACACACACACACACACACACACACACACACACACACACACACACACACACACACACACACACACACACACACACACACACACACACACACACACCTGGGAAAGGCCGGCACAGGTCTACTAGCTATGCCCCCTTCTGCCGAACCCCTCGTCAGCTACTTTAAGGCTCTTAACAATGGATGTCCAATATGACTGTGTAATATTAATACTACTACAAATGGTAGTTTGACCAAGAGCAAGGCTATTAGGGGTGGCCCACACAATGTTACCAAATAAATATGCAAGTACTCTCAAAACCTAAATATCTCTACAAAGATCAGCCACAATGAAAGGATTAAATATATTTAATAATAAATAATAAAAGAACAAGAAAATGCTACATATATATTCACAGTGACATCAGAGTTCAAAACACAGGAAATATTTAAAATATCAGTGAAGGACAGGCTCAGGCAAATAAAGAAAAACAATATCTAAACTAAGCTTCACCATATTCCTGACTGTATCTAAGAGAGTTACTATTCCCTGCTTACTTAATAGAGCAAGGCAGATGATGTGGTGAATATTTCTTCTTGTTGCCAGGCCCAAGACAGAATACAAAATGCTCCGTCTCACTAAGAGACTTCTCAAAATTATATCTAAAATATTACTTATGAGATAGCTTGCAGAATGATATCACTTCTGGTCATCTGACTTATAGTTCCCATGCAAACTCCATTTCTGGAAACTGGCAGGACTTAGTACCTACCTGTAAAAATACACACAATGGCTTTTGATCAGATGTTTGGTAGGTGATGGAAGTCATAAAACAATTGCATACTTCCACACTTCCAGAGTAGTAATTAGTTCACCTCAAAGACAATGCAGAAAGCTTCCTCTTTCAGACTTTGTGTCTCTGGCTGCATTAAAACCTGTGAGATAGCATCTTTATGGCCTAGCCTATAAAGTAATTTAATTTCAGATATGTTTTTTAAGTTTGCTGGAAGATGCATTAATTGAACTACAAGACAAATAATGCTTGCCTCCAGTTTCCTCTGTTAAAACATATACATTTAAACAGTTACAATAGTACATGTACATTTCTGTTCTCCCCAGTAGGGCACACAATGGATACATTTCAAACACAAGCACTTTACAAATACCTTTTCAGCACAAACATCTGTATAAATCAGTTTCATATACAAATGGCATACAGTTCTAATAAATTTGTAACGCAAGCATCTTGTATAACTCAGTTTGATATTCACAAATGACATGTAATTATTTAAAAAATTCCAGCTAGCTATGCTGGCCGTACCCTCTTTCGTCACAGTGTTATAATAAGCGAGTGATTGGGTGGGTTGGAAAGATGAGATAAGAATGGTCTTTTGGGCTTCAGGAATGTTCTGGTTTGCTTTTTAAGTACAATGAAAAAAGAAGAATTTTAAGCATTAAGGTTATATGATCTAGAAAAGCACAATTAGGTGTTTTTGGGGTGGAAGGAAAACATGTAAGGGTATGCAGCACTTAATGCTTATATTAAAAAAGTGAAGAGAATTATTTCAAAAGATAAGTATGCATCTCTCAGTAAATGATTCAAGATTAACTGTGTCAAGTAGAAATGGTAATGGGAACATCTAAGAGATAACTTATTAAAAAATTATATTTTTGAAACCCCTCATTTTGAGAAGCATAAGGCAAAAGTGTTTGTACAATTTCCAATGTTTGAGCATTATTTTAACAAGGGAAACAATGAGATATAATGGAAATGAAAGATAAATTGTGTTAAAATTTGTTTGTGAGGCAATTAAATAGGAACAATGAGCATGGAGGTGTCATGCAAATATCATTTATAGATGATAAATGATTACAAAAAATGCTCTCAGTTCTGGTAAATTTTAAAAGATAACATAAATTTAGAGTATATCACATCAAATTCCCTGTCACAGCCCAGGTCACTGTATTCCCTTTGAGTCAATTACATTCCATAAATCTTTTGACTTCTCAAACAATCTACTTAAAAAGTAAAATAAATAAATGAATACACAAAAGACTAGATTTGCAGTATAACTGGCAAAGAGTAGATTTATTGAATTGAATTTTCAGTAAGGGAATATTAAATCAATGTCTCGTTTGCTGAAGCAGTTAAATTAGACTTTTAGGTGGTGCATAAGTAATTCTTCTCGTCTTACAGATGTCTCCATGTACACATACTTTTCAGTAAGTGTGACAATTACTTTCAAAACACTAGCAGATGTGTCAGATAGAAACCCTTGCCATAAGAGCAGAAGCTGCTTGTCCCTGAGCAGTTGGGTGACATGTCTGTTTCAGTGTGGCCACTGACCATTAGGCAACATCACAAGAACTGAAAATCATGTCAATGTGGCATGCAAAATTTACCAGTGTCCCTCATAGGCACAGATGCCCAGGACTGCTGATCCCTGGATTACTGCATTCATTATTGTTTTGTCTTTTGATTTCTGATATAATTAAAGATTACTTTAATGCTGCTTACAGCTATTTAGCCTAACTTAGCTTCTATAGCTGGTTCTGACTGATGTGATCATTTAGTACCACTTTTTTGGTGTGTGTTTTGTTTAAGCATGATTTATTTTCAGGATTAGGTTATTTTTGAATGTGATGAGTACAGATGTATTTCTTCTGACAGTCTAATTAGTAGTTGTAAATTTAGATACATAACATCACATGACTTAATGTAACATGACACAATGCGACATTGGTTTAAAATAAGTTAACGTAACATAGCGTAAAATTGCTAGTGGAAGGAAATTGTGTATCTGTCTTATCTGCCTGCTTATCATAGCAGCCTTGGGATGCTGCCACCTCCCTCTATCCTGTCTCTCCAGGAATCCCAAAGTGATTTATAGAGCATGTGACATCCTTCCAGGCATCTTAGTTTAACATACTTCAGCAGCAGTGATGTTATAGGTGTTGAAGTCAGTATTTATTCTGTAAAATGCAAACTCTTTTGTTATGTTAGTGACATTTTTCTTTCCTGTCAGCCCATGCTGTCTGTAGATTCAAACCATTAGAATAATGCCATCTGGGAATTAGACCAGGTTTCCATGTAGTAGCAAAGCATGCTGGATAAACAACATTAACTTGTATCTTCAGATATATAAGTATATATTTGTCTTATAGTTCAATTAATACAACATCTCACATAGTCAATATCAAATTCAAATCACTTAGTTGACAATATGTACACGAGTCAATGCAAGTTTACTGTGTCTGCGTCTACCACATGAATGTAGTGGTATGTGTACTACTGTGGATTTTGAGATGTCTGGGTACCACTGATACATGCAGTTTATAGTTATGTACTTGCTCTCCTGTGGGAACAGGTTGCAACTATAAGTTTATTGAAGGGTTGTCCTTAAAGATCTCATTCAGTGTTTTTCATACTTTCTGTATGGGGGATTGGACACTCTAAAATGGCCATAGGTGTGAGTGTCTGTGAGAGTGTGTGGTATGAACTACTGTGGCAGGACTAGCCACCCAGAGGTGTAAACCTTTGTTTGAGATGATTGTCACTGTTGAAGTGACATTCTGACCCCATGTGTAAAAATGGGAAAAGGGGTTGAGGATGGATGGAGGGATGTCTGGGGTGAAACAGAGTGCTAGCCTCTTTCACATGCTGTCACATTCTGGTGTATGCATGTCTAATGCATTAAAGTTAAAAGCAGATACATGTTTAAAAAATCAAACACCAATGGTCAGTGTAAAGAAAGCACTGCTTCCTGAACTGATGTCTTCAAGTACTCCATTTTTATGGCACTAATTCAGGTGTAGTTTGAAAGTTTGTTTGTTTGTGTCTTTCGGCTTTTCCTGGTTAGGGGTCGCCACAGCGGAACTCCGGTCCGCTAATGATTGGTAGTGGATTTTTACGTACCGGGTTACCAGCCCTGACGCACAACCTTCAATGAAGGCACGCCCTATTCACGTATGCCTCCACACAGAAGATGCTCTAGCTGAGAATTTAACGGGACAACGTCTTGCTATGAGGCGACAACACTACTGCAGCACCACCACCGCAGTGTGTAGTTTGAAAGTAAACATAGTTTTTACCAAGCTGCAATAATGCATTTGATCAAAACCACATATTTTATAAGTTTGCAGTGCAAAAAATTTTATTTACAGAAATTTCCATTCTGAATCATTACTGTTAACAGATTTGAATGGGGTAGTAATTTATTGTTCATTATATTCAGTGAGAACAAAACAGAATGGGAGGAAGCAGACAATGTAGACAGAGAAGGACTGTACACTGAACACCACAATATTATTTTTTGTTGTTCAATTAAAAAAAGTTAGAGAAAGAGAAAGAGAGAGAGAGAGAGTTCCTTTGAACCACTACCTGAGAAGCGGATGCCACGTGTTTCACTGTGAGAGGCAGCATTACAAAAAGTGAGAGTGCATGCTTACATTTTTTTTCTTGTGATAGTTACAGGAATACTACAAAATTATTATTGGGCACAGCTCTTAGCCTCATCTCCCAAGAATCAGGAAATGAACTAGTGTTTATTGATTCTAAAAAGTGATGTAATAAGAGAAATTTAATTTACATGCATTTTCTGAAATAAAGATGTCTGTCACAAATGACTACCCTTAGTTGTTGGTAGTAAACTGCCACCTTTTTTTTTTTTTTTTTTTTTTTAGAAAGTTGCAGGTTTTGGAGGAAAACATCAGAGTTCTGAGCTAGATTCAATGCCATTAGTGAAAATCAAGGACTGTTGAGAGGTGTATGAGCTGTGAATTATACTCTGTTTATGGAGGTGCTAGATTGCCACTTATTAACTCACTTCAGAACAATAATTTGGTAAACTAAAGTAAGGTGAATTACAACCATAGTAAGTAGTAGTAACTCCAGGTTTGAATATATATCATGCTAACGTAACATGCTGCCTCCTGCAAAAGTTGCAATATCCCTAAAGTGAATAAACAACTGTGTTTCTTACCTCTGAAATCATGGTTGTATTTGGATTCTATATACATTAAATATGAGTGCCTACGAACACATTTTACTGTTATTGTTAGGTCCATTTTTTATTTTCTGTACTGTAACTGGTTTTCTCGAGTGCCTAAGGTTTTCTTTGCAGATAGCTTTAGTAGTGGACTCTTAATCCCCCCACCAGAATTTGCAGTTATACAGATGCAGGACATGCCTGTCCACCATCGGCATTTTGTATTACAGGCATGTTGTTTGTCATTCTCAAAAGCAGCTGGATGTAAAACACATGACACTGCTTTAAAGTTGTATGAGAATTACTAACTAAGTTTGTGGTTTTCAGACAGCTTGTTAGCTATTTATCCAGCTGAGAGTATAGATGATGTCCAACTACCAGTGTCATGTTTGGCTGACGGTATGAAGACATGCTGCATCTGAAAAACTACGTGATAGGTGCTGCTGGCATTGTACTAGCATAACAGATACAGCAGACATACATATCCTGTTCTTTAAACTGCATGCACCTCTCCGAAAAACTTTTATGTGAAGCACTTGCATATGGCTATAGATGTATGTGGTTTAACACAGGGCTGCAGTACACTTTCCATGTTGCAAACACAAGATAATACATAAGTTGTAGAGGACTCACCCCAGTGACACCCCTGCCCCTACTGTAGCCAAAAAGCATGGTAATATACAAGCAGAACATGCCTTACCCCACTGTCACCACATGCAAGGTGGGGTAAGGCATGTGCTGCTTGTATTAGTCCACTATTTGAACAGCAGCACACCGATAAGTAGGATAGGGTTTACGGTATGTATTATTTTGTGGTACTGTGCTTCTGCCACCCAATACACATTATTAAAAGCATGCAGCACATACATCCTTACTGTCCCTCATATGTTTTACTGCCATGTCATAAGTAATCTATATATTCTTCATGATGTGTGCTCTGTTTTTCTACCACTGGCTGCTGACCATCAACCTTTCCACAGACAACTGTGCGGTGTGTTATTCCTTTAGCAAGGGTGACACCCTGCTGGAAGAGTCTATCATTTAGGCAGGCATATGACATGGGTAATGCAAGGTTCTTTAAATGACTAGCTTTGCAGCAGTAGGATGGGGATACTTCTGCAAAAGACTGCTCCAGGATGGTAGGCTGCCATACAAGAGTACTGCAGCAACAGCTTTGCAAAGTCAAGCATATCACTGGTGAATCTGCTGCATGGAATTTTCCTCTGTGCTCAGCAAAATACACTACTGCAGCGAACGACTCTCACCCACTCCCTGGAATGGTTGAGCCAGTGTAGCCCACCTCAAAAGTCCCCACAGTTGTTTGACACACATCTGTGTGTATGTATATATATATATATATATATATATATATATATATATCCCCAAATGGAAAATGCAGAGGCAATGAAAACCAGTAAACACATATATCACCTCCAACTGGAAGCACACATCACCAATAAAGACAATCCCAAACAATATATGTAGTCTCAAAAATAATAATGCCAGAAACATCAAATGGCCAAACAGTTACGTTTGAATCACACACCATTTTATTCACAGCTCAGCGAACCAAAATTGGGCACTTTTGTATCCAAAACAGAAAACGTCATCAGAATGAAATTGACAACACATCCTGTTCCATTTATAAAATCACAACCCATTTTTCATTGGTCCACAAAACTGTTTGGCCATTTTGTGTTTCTAGCATTATTATTTTTTGAGACTACATATATTGTTTGGTGGGTCCTTTCCTTTGGTATTGCCTTTATTGACACCGTGTGCATATATATGTGTATACATATATATATATATATATACATATATACGTATATACATTTATACACACATATATATATATATATATACATTTATATATATATATATATATATATATATATATATATATATATATATATATATATACACATATGGTTTACTATCACAATGTGGAAAATCAGAATAATTTTCCACCTTTTGATCAAACCAGTTAGCTGAAATTGGTAATAATGAATTGCCAAAATTTCAGAAATGACAACACAGAATTGACATTTGAACCCAGGACGTTCCAGTGTTGAAAGTCCTTATGGCCGGTAATGTTTTTGCAAGGGGGCAAGCCCCTCTGCACATCCCACACCCCCTACATATTATATATTCCAACTGAGATTACACTACAGTGGGAAAATTGTACATTTCCTGGTTCCACTGTAATGTGATCTGTTATCAGACTGTCAGTTCCACATTAGCAAATGCACACTACCATTCGCTAATGTGGAGTCGAACATTTTCCACATCAGCATTGCAAGAACTTGAAAAGACCCTTTTGCCCTTCCAAGCTTTGCTTAAATGCCGATGTAATTTTTGCTAGTAAACCTATATATGCTTGTGTATGCGTGTGTATGTTTCTGTGTGTGTGTGTGTGTGTGTGTGTGTGTGTGTGTGTGTGTGTGTGTGTGTGTGTGTGTGTGTGTGTTACGTGTATATATAATATATGTATGTATATATACTTATATATGTGTGCACACACACACACACATGCACACATATGAGTATATATATGTATGTATATGTGTGTGCGTGTGTGTGTGTGTGTGTGTGTGTGTGTGTGTGTGTGTGTATATATATATATATATATATATATATATTGCTGTACTTCTTTATCAAGAAACACTTCTTTGAAAAAGAGAAGTAGACTCATTTCACGCAGAAAGTGCACATAACCAAAAGTGCACTTTGAACGTTCAACGAACGTTAACACTGAAGTGAAGCACACTACAGTGGTCAAAAGGGAATTTACCTGTTTCCCCACTGTAGTGCAATCTTGTAGTTGGTATATTTAAGTAGGGGGATGTGGGGGCACAGCCCCCCACATGGGGTGTGCAAGGAGTCTTGCCCCCCTGCAAAAGCATTGTTTTGGTGTTCGTTAATGGTTCGTTGAAACGTTCTTCCTGAAAGTATACTTTCAGTTAAGTGCACTTTTCTGTAAGTGTGGGTCTACTGTTCTTTTTTGAAGAAGTGTTTCTTCGATGAAGTACAGACCCATATATATATATATATATATATATATATATATATATATATATATATATACACACGATATATACATAGGTATATTTTATGAATACATGCACACACACAAACACTGAAATTAAATGAACTGAAATTAAATGAAACACCAAAAGATCACAAAAACTTGAGTTTGCAAATGTTGGTATACTACTATGCATGGACCGAGCAACAGTTTCAGAGAATGCAAAACTTAATGTTAAAAAATAAAGTAAAACACTTTTTTTGTTTGTTTTTAGGGGAGACCTCCACCCTTGCTAATTTTATATCTGAATACCCAGCGACTGTATTTCGCCTGCCTTTCTGTTACATTGAAGCTGTTTTACTGCATTTAACTTAATATTGCACTTGGAATCCTTGTTTGTTACTATTTGACTGTATTTGTAGCAAATTCTTCTGTGTAAGCTGTAGTAGCTGATTCATAGCATTTATAAGTGTTTGCTGTACCTGTTTCTGCCTGTTTTGTGAAAAAAAGAAAAAAAGAAAAAAATATCTCTTGTTTTTCCTGCTTTACTAGTTTAGTCCAGTTTCAGAGTTGCTGATTCCTGGGCTTTGGTTGTAGTTCCTGTGTACTGTTTCCTTGCCTTATTTGGGGGAGAGGAAGTTACCTTGCTTACCAGTGGGAGTGGGAAGCATTGAGCTGCCTTTTGTCCAGTTTTGTGAGGTTTCAGCCAGTAACTAGTAGTTTATTGGTCGTTTTGGGCCAGTTTCTAGCTTTTTCCAGCCCCCTGGTATAAAACGCGGTAAATGCGCGTTAGCGCGATTTAGCGCGGAGCTGCCACTGTTGCACACTAGGGCAGCGCCAGTTAGGCAGGTTTAAACTATTCGGGCTACCTAAAGACCACTCTCCAAATTTTGCCTTAACACTACCTCCTTCGAACTATACTACTGATCAAATCAGCGTAGCCTATAACTAAAAGATCATCTCCACTTGACTCCAAGTAGACTATTCTCTATCTGTTAAACCTAGCACTTGCTCCTACAGTACTTATTAGCTTGATACGGCACTCTTGTCATAGATAGTACCCCAAAAGGTAACCCCTATTTCTCGGTCACCCACGTCCCCTGAATCTTTTTAAAGTTTTGTCTATCCTTCTAGCATGTCAAGGGATCAGTTGCTAGTGTCCCCTCCTGCTCAGCTGGTGAACCTGGAATACTGAGGCAATGTCACAATTGCCTCATGTACACAGACAACCCTCTCCTCCTCCCACAAAACACAAATACATGTAGAGATGCAACTATACGGCCAAACTGGAGGCTGAGCTCTCTCAACATAGGACTGGCAAGACCAGTCAGGAGGAGAAGGTTACCACACACACCATAGACCCAGTCTCACATAGCACCATTACAACCTCAAATCATACACATAAACACACAAAGACATACTGGAGGCCCTGATCAAAAATCTACCAAAACAGCAGAGGCCACCAAAGCAGACACCCAAACAACCACCACCTCAGAACACAACACCTGCAACACATAGACCTCACAGTCAGAGTGTCAAACAGTCACAGCCCTTAAGGCCAAACACAATGCCAGACACACTAGTCATTGGTGACTCCATAGTCAGACACACTGACGTCCCGCTCACCAGACTAAGTAAGGAGAAGGTCACAGTAAGCTGCCTGTCGGGCGCTAGAATCCGCCACATAACGCAAGCACACAGGTCTCTCAACAGCAAGTACAAATATGACTCAGTCATTGTCCACGCTGGTGTAAAAGACCTGAGACGCACCTCCTTGGACTACATGAAAAGAGACATTGAGGAGCTCTCTGATTATGTAGCCCAGGCAGGTATGACCCTGACCTTGAGCAGTATCCTACCTTCACCAAGAGTGATGCCACAATACAGAGATAAGATGATCAGCTTTAACAATTGGCTTAAACACTGGTGTCATTCAAAGGGGATCCAGTATCTGTCTGCCTGGGATGACATGCTGGACAAGCCACGCTGTTTCGCAAGGGACGGCTTGCACCTGTCACCCTGGGATTCCGGATATTGGCAAAGGCTCTTGCCACCCCATAGTGCCTTTTTAGGCAAGGCTCAAATTCTAAACCTACCACCCTAGAACACAAAAAAGGGAAAAAACTAAGGGTAATGCTCCTCAATGCAGGGACTCTAAATCTCAAAATGCACGACTCGAGGCCCTTCTCAGTATGGAGAACATCGATGTCTGTGCTGTGACAGAAACCTGGTTCAAGGCTCCTGAGAGCACCCCAGCTATCAGGTTTTACCTCATATCATGCGTTCCGCCCCAAAATCCGGACAATACTAAGAAAGGAGGGGTATCCATATTTATCAAGGACACCCACACCTCAAGACTGGTGGCAACGCACGATGCATCGGAGACCATCCAGGTGCAATTAACCATAGGCAAGACTGCTCTGCAAATTGTAGCATGTTACAGGCCACCCTCACAAACTCAGGAACCTCACATGGCCTTCCTGAAAACACTAGAGGGGATAAATGTATCACCAAACACCATCATACTAGGTGACTTCAATTACCCTAATATAGACTGGGAACACTACTCAAGCCCAAACACCCTAGCCCAAAAGTTCCTGGAATTCATAAACTCAAATGCCATGGAACAACTAGTCACCATCCCCACAAGAGGAGATAACATACTTGATCTCATCATCACGAACATGGGAGCACAATGTTCAACACCGAGGTATACCCCTCACTGGTGAGATCAGATCACAAACTAATCTCGCTGGAGGTCCTCATCCCACCCCCACCTGAAATAAAAAAGACCACAGTAAAGAACTTCTCAAAGGCCGACTTCACACTTCTAAAGACTAGTGTGGTCTCCTTTAAGGCCCCGAAATGCGTGGAAAACAGTACTCAAGGGGCTGAATCACTTACAAACACCTTCTACCAGCACCTGCAGGACTGCATGGATAAGGCAATCCCAAACAAAACAAAGACTCTTAGTACCAAAGGCAAGCGTCCAGTCTGGTGGACCCCAGCCATAAACAAACTCTACAATAAAAGGAGGAAGCTACTACAAGATAGAGCAAAATCCTTAAAAGGTAAGACACCCTTGATCACTATAAGTAAAAACTAAGAGCTCTCATAAAATCATCCAAAGCAAATTTCGAGAGAAAAATAGCTAAAGACTCAAAAGACAATCATAAGGCCTTCTTTAGCTATGTTAGAAACCTAGGAGGAAACTCCCAGATATGCTCAGAACTAGTTCAAAATGATGTGAAGATTACTGATCCTACAGACATTGCCAACATACTGGCTGACAGGTTCAGTGCAAACTCCCCCAAAAGGAGAGATATCTATACCAAACGATTGCAGCCCCCAAACATCTCCAGCGCCCAAGTGAGAACTGCTCTCTCCAAAGCAAAACACAGCAACCATGGGACCTGATGGTGTCCCCGGCTGTGTGCTCCACGAACTCAATGAGGAATTAAACCCACAGCTAGGACAGCTGTTTAATCAAAGTCTTACCTCTGGATACGTACCCAGGAGTGGCACACTGCAACTGTGGTCCCACTTCACAAAGGCGGTGCCTCCACCGACCCTGGAAATTACCGCCCATTAGCTTGACAAGCCTTATCTGCAAAGCCATGGAGAGGATCATAATGGACCTCATAAATAAAGACATAGGGAATTTGCAGACTTTGGATCCAACCCAGTTTGGCTTTGTCAAAGGCAGATCATGCCTTTTAAACTTGGTTGACTTCTTCAAACAGTCACCAAAGCCATTGATGAGGGAAAGGCAGTCCATACAGCCTACCTTGATCTGGCTAAGGCCTTCGATACAATACCCCACTCGGGTATCATTGAAAAACTCATCAGCTTAAATGTTAACCCTTACATCACAAGATGGGTTGCAAACTGGCTGAGTGACAGAACCCACAGGGTCAGAGTTGCTGGCGCCATGTCAGACTCAAAGCCTGTCACAAGTGGTGTCCCACAGGGCTCAGTCCTGGGCCCACTCTTGTTTGGCATCTACTTTTCCAGTACAAGCAAACACAGAAGGGTTATGGCTGACAAAGTTTGCAGATGACTGCAAACTGGGCCATAGTAGAAAACACATCTGACACAGATATCCTCCAGAAGGGTCTCACAGAAATGGATAACTGGTGCCAGAGCCACGGCCTGAAGTTAAATGCCAAAAAATGCATAGTCATACCCTTTGGGAAAAACAAGGTTACCCCTAGCTACCAAATAGGTGGCAATCCACTGAGCACAGAAGAAGTTATCAGGGACCTGGGGACCCAGGTTGATAGTAGTCTGTCATTCGACACCCATGTAGCTAAAGTAGTTAGGAAGACCTTCTACATTGCCCACCTTATCATGAAGGGATTCTCATCTAGATCAAGGGAGGTCATAGTCTCCCTTTACTCATCACTCATCAGACCAATGATTGAGTACAATGCCCCATTCGGGATGTATCTGACCCGACACTTGCAGCAGCTGGAGAGGCTGCAAAAGTTCCTCACCAAAAGGATAAAGGGTCTCAAAAATCTGTCCTATGCTGCCCGACTGAAAGAACTCCAGCTCTATTCAGTCGCCACAGCTTGCTCAGAGGTGACCTTTGCCTAACATACAAGGCCATGTCAAACCCAGATTTGATGAATATGCTTCACCTCAAAAAATCTAGATCCATCAGAGCCACAAGGGCGGGAGACTTAAACCTCGACACGGCTATTAATAGGACGTGCTGGAGGGATAGATTCATCACCCAAAGACTCCCTATGCTGTGGAACAACATCCCGGTACATGTGAGGCAGAGCACCTCGCTGGCCTTGTTCAAGAGAAATCTTGACCAATGGATGGGAGATCGCAGATATACCCCAGGGATTACCTCAGTGTCACTGCTCGACAGAGGCACAGCAAAATAATGGGTATAGTTCCCCATACTAAAGGGGTGGCGTAAGCCACAAAACGATGGGCTAGGCTTGTAAATGCCCTCGGGCAGATAGCCTAGTATGAACCTATGAACCTATGAACCTATAATATACAAGCAGAACATGCCTTACCCCACTGTCACCACATGCAAGGTGGGGTAAGGCATGTGCTGCTTGTATTAGTCCACTATTTGAACAGCAGCACACCGATAAGTAGGATAGGGTTTACGGTATGTATTATTTTGTGGTACTGTGCTTCTGCCACCCAATACACATTATTAAAAGCATGCAGCACATACATCCTTACTGTCCCTCATATGTTTTACTGCCATGTCATAAGTAATCTATATATTCTTCATGATGTGTGCTCTGTTTTTCTACCACTGGCTGCTGACCATCAACCTTTTCACAGACAACTGTGCGGTGTGTTATTCCTTTAGCAAGGGTGACACCCTGCTGGAAGAGTCTATCATTTAGACAGGCATATGACATGGGTAATGCAAGGTTCTTTAAATGACTAACTTTGCAGCAGTAGGATGGGGATACTTCTGCAAAAGACTGCTCCAGGAAGGTAGGCTGCCATACAAGAGTACTGCAGCAACAGCTTTGCAAAGTCAAGCATATCACTGGTGAATCTGCTGCATGGAATTTTCCTCTGTGCTCAGCAAAATACACTACTGCAGCAAACGACTCTCACCCACTCCCTGGAATGGTTGAGCCAGTGTAGCCCACCTCAAAAGCCCCCACAGTTGTTTGTCACACATCTGACAAATACACACACACACACACACACACACACACACACACACACACACACACACACACACACACACACACACGTGTGTGTGTGTGTGTGTGTGTGTGTGTGTGTGTGTGTGTGTGTATATGT
Source organism: Protopterus annectens (assembly GCF_019279795.1). Lineage (NCBI taxonomy): Eukaryota > Metazoa > Chordata > Ceratodontiformes > Protopteridae > Protopterus > Protopterus annectens. The sequence continues at coordinate 155,849,900 of NC_056751.1, forward strand.
ATATATATATATATATATATATATATATATATATATATATATATATATATATATCCCCAAATGGGAAATGCAGAGGCAATGAAAACCAGCAAACACATATATCACCTCCAACTGGAAGCACACACCGCCAATAAAGACAATCCCAAAGGAAAGAAGCCACCAAACAATATATGTAGTCTCAAAAAATAATAATGCCAGAAACATCAAATGGCCAAACAGTTACGTTTGAATCACACACCATTTTATTCACAGCTCAGCGAACCAAAATTGAGCACTTTCGTATCCAAAACAGGAAACGTCATCAGAATGAAATTGACAACACATCCTGTCCCATTTATAAAATCACAACCCATTTTTCATTGGTCCACAAAACTGTTTGGCCGTTTTGTGTTTCTGGCATTATTATTTTTTGAGACTACATATATTGTTTGGTGGGTCCTTTCCTTTGGTATTGCCTTTATTGACACCGTGTGCATATATATGTGTGTATATATATATATATATATATATATATGTATATATATATATATACATATATATATTTATATATATATATATATATATATATATATACATATACATTTATATATATATATATATATATATATATTTATATATACATTTATATGTGTGATATATATATATATATATATATATATATATATATATATGGTTTACTATCACAATGTGGAAAATCAGAATAATTTTCCACCTTTTGATCAAACCAGGTAGCTGAAATTGGTAATAATGAATTGCCAAAATTTCAGAAATGATAACACAGAATTGACATTTGAACCCAGGACGTTCCAGTGTTGAAAGTCCTTATGGCCGGTAATGTTTTTGCAGAGGGGCAAGCCCCTCTGCATAGCCCACACCCCCTGCATATTATATATTCCAACTCTGAGATTACACTACAGTGGGAAAATTGTACATTTCCTGGTTCCACTGTAATATGATCTGTTATCAGACTGTCAGTTCCACATTAGCAAATGCACGCTACCATTCGCTAATGTGGAGTCGAACATTTTCCACATCAGCATTGCAAGGACTTGAAAAGACCCTTTCGCCCTTCCAAGCTTTGCTTAAATGCAATGTAATTTTTGCTAGTAAACCTATATATGCGTGTGTATGCGTGTGTATGTTTCTGTGTGTGTGTGTGTGCGCGCACGTGTGTATATATAATATATGATTGTATATATACTTATATATGTGCGCACACACACACATGCACACATATGTGTATATATATGTATGTATATGTGTGTGCGTGTGTGTGTGTGTGTGTGTGTGTGTGTGTGTGTGTAGATATATATATATATATATATATATGATATATATATATATATATAGATATATAGATATATAGATATATATATATATATATAGATATATATATATGGCTGTACTTCTCTTTATCGAAGAAACACTTCTTTGAAAAAGAGAAGTAGACCCACACTTACGTGAAAGTGCACATAACCAAAAGTGCACTTTCACGAAGAACGGTTCAACGAACCGTTAAGGAACACTGAAGCACCGAAGCACACTACAGTGGTCAAAAGGGAATTTACCTGTTTCCCCACTGTAGTGCTATCTTGAAGTTGGAATATTTAAGTAGGGGGATGTGGGGGAACAACCCCCCACATGGGGTGTGCAAGGAGTCTTGCCCCCCTGCAAAAGCATTGTTTTGGTGTTCGTTAATGGTTCGTTGAAACGTTCTTCCTGAAAGTACACTTTCAGTTAAGTGCACTTTTCCGTAAGTCTGGGTCTGCTGTTCTTTTTTGAAGAAGTGTTTCTTCGATGAAGTACAGTAGACCCATATATATATATATATATATATATATATATATATATATATATATATATTTATATACGATATATACATAGGCATACATAGGTATATTTTATGAATACATGCACACACACAAACACTGAAATGAAATGAACTGAAATTAAATGAAACACCAAAAGATCACAAAAACTTGAGTTTGCAAATGTTGGTACACTACTATGCATGGACCGAGCAACAGTTTCAGAGAATGCAAAACTTAATGTTAAAAAATAAAGTAAAACACTTTTTTTGTTTGTTTTTTTAGGGGGAGACCTCCACACCCCTTGCTAATTTTATATTCTAACTCTTGAGATCGCACAACCTCAGGGAAAGGTATTTTCCCTATCACGAGAAATATGAGATCTCGCATATCTGTTGACTATACTACACCGACCATATTTTGTCAGCTATATTTATTTATATATATATACATGTATATTAATGAAACTGTGTTGCATTTATTTATTTGCTTGATTTTGCTGTTCTCTTTTTGCAGTTTGTTTTTCTGTTTCAATGATAATTAGCAAAACTGTACTGCATTTATTTTATTTGCTTGATATTGCTGGTCTCTGTCTGCAGTTTGTTGTTCTCCACCCTCAAGCTCAAGTGTTGTATTCTTAAACTTGGTGGCTTTGGAATTGCCCGCCACTGCTGTAAATTTGATTTTGGACACTCCTCCCAGTCCCATCTCATTTGCTCACTCAACTGAGTACAGTGTGATCATTTGGGAAGGACTCCACCCCCCCACTTCTTTGATTTTGGGCATTCTTCCCAGTCCCATCTCATCAGCTCATTTTACTGTGTATAGAGAAAGCAGTTGGGAAAGCCAATCCCCTTAGTTTCTTAATCTTGAATTATCTTCTGTTTCCTCCCTCTCCACTTAAAAAAATATACTTTATTCAACTGCTTTTATTGTAATTGTGTTCTTTCTACTTTATTACTTTATTTTGCTTTGCTGTTTGCTCTTAAGTGTTCAAGTGTTTTTATTCTGCTGTGTTTATTACTGCTTGTTAGTAGCCTGATTAAATTTGTCTGTTATTTTAAGCCTCTTAGTTTTGGTTTTAGCACTTGGGCTTCAGGCCAGTTATTTTATGTTTAAGAAGGCTTTTGTGGTCTACACTCTTGTGGACAAACCCTTATCAAAACCCTCTCTCCTGTCAGTTTCCCCTGCCAGCCTGGTCAACATGGACATATTGAGACAGTTTAGCAACTGCATCATGTTCAATGACAACCCTCTTCTCCAAGCACATTATTCTTGTACTTGCGAGAAATGCATCTATATCAGTAGCCTTGAGTCCATGCTCTCTCTTGCCACAGTCAGTACTTCAGACAAAGAGGAGATTGGCAGCACAAACACCACACCACCCACATCACATAGCTAAACACAACACACATCTATCTATGCGGAGGCCCTCAATAAAAACTTACTTAAACAGCAGAGACCTCCAAAGCACACTCACAAGCATTCCACACGCAACACCAAACACATCACAGACAGCAGACAACACAGCAGTGTCTCACAAATGGGTCTACATTAAAATCACAAAAGCTTACTTTCGCGAATACAAAGTAATCGACACATAACTGTCGAAATCCAAAAACAGCGAAGGATGAAAAAAGCGAAAATGACAATGTCAAACGTATTCCCGGAAGCAACAGCACTATACAGGTAAGGTAATCCTAACAGAACAAACCTAAGGCAAAACCCTTTTTAAAAGGTTTTTGCAGGGGGACAAGCCCCCCTGCACCCCACACACCCCACCTACTTAAATATATCAACTCCGAGACCGCACTACAGTGGGGAAAAGGATTTATTTTCTCATCTCCACGATCACCCTGCTGGCCAAAAAAAGGACGTTCGACATTCCGAATTTGCTTTTTTCACTCTTTGCTGTTTTAGGACTTTGACATTTATGTGTCGATTACTTTGTATTTGCGAAAGTAAGCTTTCGTGATTCTAATATAGACCCCTCACAAACACAGCCCATAAGGCATAACAATAAACCAAACATACTAGTCATTGGTGACTCAGTTGTGAGACACACTGATGTCAATGTCCCCGTCAGCAGGCTCGACAAGGAGAAAATCACGGTCAGTTGTCTGTCAGGTGCCAGAATCTGCCATATCATGCATTCACGTAAGTCTCTCCACAACAGGTACAAGTATGACTCTATCGTTGTCCATGTTGGTTTGAATGATTTGAGATGTACCTCCCTGGACTATATGAAGAGAGACATGATTGAGCTCTCTGAGTATGTGTCCCAGGCAGGTATGACCCTAACCCTAAGCAGCATCGTACCTTCACCAAGAATGATACCACAATACCAACAAAATAATTGACTTCAACAATTGGCTTAGTTTCTGGTGTCATGTCAAAGGACTGCAATCTGCCTGGGTGACATGGTTGACAGGCCTCGATGCTTTGCCAGAGATGGCCTCCACTTGTCACCCCTGGGATTACGGATTCTGGCCAAGGTTCTTGCCTTCCCCATCGTGCCTTTTTAGGTAATGTCCCAAAGACAAATATTCTAACATAAAAGAAAATTGAAGGTCATGCCGCTTAACGCTAGGAGCCTTTACCTGAAAATGCACTCACTGGAGGCTCTCCTCACACCGGAAGATGCCCGACATCTGTGCAGTCATGCAAACTTGGTTGAAGGCTACGGAGAGCAGAGCACCCCTGCGTTACCAGGCTATACCTCATCCCGCACATTCTGATCCCAAAATGAGGTCGGGAAGACTAAGGGTGGTGCAGTCTTTATCTTTGTTAAAGACAAGCACACCTCCAGACTGCTTTGCCAGCATGATGCACTACAGTTATTTCAGGTGCAGCTGACAATTGGCAAGACACCCATCCAAGTTATAACCAGCTATAGACCCCTCTGTATGACTCAGGACACCCACTCCTCCTACCTGGACCTACTTGACTCCATCAAGGTACCCCCTAACACCCTGATTCTTGGTGACTTCAACTACCCCACCATAGACTGGGTGAACTATTCCTACACTAATGCAGTTACCCAATGATTCCTTGACTTCATCAGTTCTAATGCACTAGACCAGCTGATCTCATCCCCCACAAGGGGAGATAACATTCTGGACTTGGTTCTCACCAACATGACTGACCACTGCACCACCCCCATAGTAAGTTCTTCCCTGGTGAG